>NC_051448.1:10773248-10900026 GCF_001649575.2 Kryptolebias marmoratus
AAATTAAACGAAATAAACATTTGAAATATATGAGTTTGTATGTAATGTATGAATATAATATACAAGTTTCACTTTTTAAATGGAATTACTGAAATCAATCTACTTTTTCATGATATTCTAATTTTATGACCAGCACCTGTATATGCACAACTGATTGACTTTTGGAGTCAACATGATTCAAGACAGATGCTAATCCATCGTAAAAAGAAGAAAAACATGGTTATAAAGCTGGCAGCTTTACAGATATTGAGCTAAAATTTGGTGCAGAAGTAGCCGAGAATCATCTACAACACGTGCCCCAAAAGCTAACAGATTACACAAGATCTTGTTATGTTGTGTGCATTCGAGCAAAACGTCTTTTTCAAGATTTGACCCAAAAAGCTAAAACTCCATAATTTTTCAAGATAAGATGATCTTAGTGTAAAACTTGGGCATGAAAAACCCACGTCGTTAAGTGTGCCTAAAAGTGGAGGAAATAATTGTTCAATAAAATCTGCTATTCAGAGAGAAACCTAGAGAGAGTTTATTACACATAAATGCACAAAAGTTCCTTTTAAACTTAATGACAGATATTGGACTTGAAATGACGAGCTGTCCTGGGAATAGAAAGCTGACAAGTCAAACTTGACACAAGCAATCTCAACTACAACCAAAAGTGTTTGTCTAAGTGCTCAATCATGTCAGGGCTTTAGGATTCCTTTAAGTTGTCATCTTTAATACATGAGACAATTTCCAGCCCCTGAGCGCGCAACAAAGTCATTAGACCGGGTGGAAAGATGAAATATAAATCAAGCGTCCCTTTCTGCCCCCTCCCCAGTGAACAGGTGGCTGAGTTGAATGAGAGGGTGCGCTAACTTGGCTGTCACCGTGTTTTCCAACAGAACCGCTGCCTTCTAAAGCCAAACCACCGTGAATTATACATCTATGGCAGTAATTCTCTCAGAGGAAAGAGCGCGAGGGAGAGAAGGTGGGGAGGAGGGTGAGGGGGGAACTAAGAGAGAGAGAGAGAGAGAGAAAGAGAGAGATTAATGGATGGATCGGTTGTTTTTGACGCAGCAATCCTTGGCTCTGCTCCCTGCCCATCGCTTATTGGCTTTTCAGAGCACATTTATTTATTTCGTTAACAAGAGAGAGCGGCCACGTCGCTGTCACTTTTTTGGCTCGCTCGGCGCCACAGCAGACTTGTCATCTCCTACACTGTGCCGTGCGCCTTTGAACCCTGCCATGGACTGCAGAGTGGGAATATTAATAGTGAGACAAGCATGACGTTAAAAAAGCACGGTTCTGTCAGAGGCCAAGTGTCAGTGACACTTTTGTCTGACAGACTGACCTGGTGTGGAAAAAAAAAGAAAACTACTTATTACATGTTTTGTGGCGGGACTTCAATGACTTTTAAAGGAAGTAATAAGAACTAATTATCTAATGTAAACATTTAATCAGATAACTCCTATTTTCACCAACCTTCACAGACAAACAACTCTGATCCAGCTGGTTTGATACCAGTCTGACTGCTGCTGGGTTCGGTAAGCAAACTGGCTGCACATTTTAAGCTTTTCCCATGTTTTGATTGTCAGGTTGTAGTTTCGTCTACAAACTCAGGAAAGTGCACAATATAAATTGCATGTTTTCATTGTGATCGGCCTCAGTGATGGTGTTGGTGATTGGTTGTGAGAAAATTCAATCATTGTCACTAATTGGTTTCCTCACTGCCAGCACCTTTGGATAAAAAACCTTTGACAGAAGAATAATATGTAAAGGACATGTTTAAACATTTGTAGTCTAAAAAGCATTCAAGACGTTTGCTCACAAACTGATTTTGGAGAAGCACAGCCTCTGTGAACTGGCCTAAACTGTGACCGACTGTTGCCCCTTTTTGTGTTTGATAGTCTAGCATATGAAGCGTGATCTCCAGCTATGCTAGGTTTTATCACAGATTTATCAGGCATGGTCATAGATTTCACGGCATAAATGCAGCAACTTCGAAACATCACATATGCTTCACATATTTGCTTTTACAAACAGATTTATAGTTGCGGTGATTTTGGCCAGTATGAAAATGATGGAAAATTCAAATACAAAATGTGCTGGCTAGCAGTGACTGCTTTGTTCAAGTTAGATTACAACTTTTAGACAGCATATTTAAAAGGCTATTGCATTTGACTTTCTGTAACCTTCAAAGTTTTGGACTTAAAATTTGAAACAAAGAATAGAACTTAAAAGTAATTTCTGCGAATGGCCTCTGACTTTATGCCATCCTTTGATTTAAATGACTTCAAACTCAAGAAAAGACTGAAAACACTGCTGTCAGAGAAAGTTCTTGTTAAGTACAATCTGATATGAATAGTCAATCAATGGGCTAATCTGTATTCATTCTCCTGAGGGAGTTGGCACAAAGGCCCATCACCGGCTTAGCCAATAAAATTATTCAAGTCAGTTTCAACACAGCGCGGCATGTTCCAGCATAATCTGTCCAGGAGGTTGTGACCTCCACATCCCCTGCCTGTGGAATAAAGAGGACCTCAGGTCGGGATGACAGGAGAAGTCTTCTAAGGAGTTCATGTTACCACATGTCATAATAACAAGAAGCTACTGTTCCCCCGCCAGGCTCCTTCCCCCTTTGTCTTGGAGGGGCTCTGGACAGGGGCAGACAGGACGTGCTGGCAGAGCTGAAACTGAATATTATCATTGGGGGGAATCTTGTTTCATGTTACTGTGCACCCGGCGAGCAGGACAGCATACTGCCACTTTGCCCGACAGGAACGATTCCTGTTTAAAAGAGGAGTTTTAAAAGGAAACCTCTGCAAATCTTTACTTTTCAGTTTCCTCTCTTGTCCTGCATCATGCGTTCTTCAAAGGTTTTGCACACCTTTCACTTGCACACAAGCTTTGACCAGATAACTCCCCCCTCGCTTACCCTCCATGGCGATTGAGAGGTCAATATCTCACTTTACCGCCAGCTACACTTTCCTCTGTCACTCACAACTCCCACTCCATTCAAACGGCAGGTTAGCCCAACAAAGGAGACCGCGGGGGAGCTGCCTGAGCCTTCCGCTTACAAACACACATGCAACACGTACACACAAATACACACACATAACATGGATAGTGTGTGCTGTGGCGCTGCTTGGAGCTTGACGGGTGCTTTGTGCTCATCCGTCAGCCAGCCCCTGGGTCCTGAAGATACCTTCAGTCAACGAGCCTGGTTCCCTGAAAGGAGGGATTCACACGGCTCTGAAATATTGATGCCAAAAGGGCACCTGGAGTACGCCGACCTTTTGACCCCTCCTTCGCTTCTTGGAGGAGGAGGAGAGAAGGTAACAGAGATGAAGGGAGGAGAAGGAGAGTGGGGGGCGTCGTCTGATGGGAAAAGCAGTTTTACAGGGAACATTTTTGTTGAGCTGTGCAGGACTTTGTCAAAAAGTTTATACATTCATTTTTAAATGAAAAAATCTTAAAAACACAGCAGAGGACAGATAGCATGGGGCTAGTCTTTGTAGGGCAGAGAAACGTAGGGATGAGAGAAAAAGATGGATGTGGAGTGAGAGTGGGGAAGAGAGAGAACGGGTCGGAAGTTTGACATTCCTGTGGGCGATGTGTGTCTCGTCAGTTAACGCGTTTGGATTCTTTTAACGGGAGTCGATACCCCCTTCTGCTTCCTAAGCACTCACTGTGAGCTGAGCCAGGGTAATGCCATTGAACGGGGACAATGGGACCTCTTAAAAGGCAGCTTTTAACTGGCCGCGTGCTCGTGGATATCAATAAAGCTGATAGTTTTCCATGTAAGGAGATCAAACACAGAGATACTGGGAGGATTCTCAGTGAAGAAGTGCATAAATAGATAAAATGTCTGGAGGGGGAGTTTGTTTTAAAGGAAAAAAACAGTGTTGCTGTTTTGCTGTTGTAAAACATACAGGCGCTCTCTTCCCATCCACGGTTTTGTCCCTTTTTTCTTTCTGTCCTCTCTCTTTCTCTTTGCTCAGTCACACATGCTCCAGCGTGCGCTCTTCAAGTTTAAAGGATACGATTCAAAGGCGCTCCTGTGCCTGTATCACTGCTTCAGACAAAAGGGGCCAGCTCTTCGGAGATAGAGGGGACATCTGAAGCACAGACAGAGCGGGGGGGAGACAGGAGCAGAGAGAATAAAAGGGAAAGAACGAGGAGGGTGAGAAGGGTTGGCGAGACAGAGGGGGGGTGAGACAGAGAAGGAGAGAGTGAGAGAAACAAGGGAAGAAGAGAAGGAGAGGGGGGCGCACGATTGCACGCTTTCAACTGCCTTTTGTGGGCCTCTCTGCAGATGTCACCAGCTGTTCCCCTGCACGGAGGGTTCCAGAGCGTGGAACATCGCCTCCGGCCCCGTCCTCGGCCACCTTTCAAGTGTCAATCAGACAGGAGGGGTTGGAGGGGCAGCTGAGGGGTGGAGGACCGGTTGAGGGATGCAGGAGGAAGGGGGAGTTCGGTGGAAGGGAGGCAAAGGGGGCCAACACACGGGGCTTCGGTCACTGTCCTGAGAACATTGCCAGCGATTTGCCATTGATTTAGCCCCCCCAAACACTCACACACACACACACACCAACAAGCCGCTCAATAACAGAGAGGATGGAGCCAGGCGTGTGCGGCGTGCAGACAAAAGAGGCCCGTGGGCAAGGTTAGCTGGAGATCACACGGCTGCTAGGCTACTGCTTCCACAGGGCTACTGTTAGCCGTAGTGTTAGTGATTAGCGATAGTTGATGCCCCAACCTCCCCCCCTCATCTCCCCTGCTCCTTAGTTCAACACATGCACAACCGTGAGGGTGACCTACGATTAACTAGATGTGTGTGTTTTAACGAGAAGGAGGGTGGGAGGGCACAGCGGTGGGAGCAAGAAAAGTTGTCTGTGCGAGTGAACAAGCAAACATAAAAGAGGCTGACATATGGCGTGATTGACACTGAGACAAACAGTGTCTAACAAGGATGAGAAGGTGTGCTTAACACCGCTTAACCTTGGAGCGTCTCGTCAGTCGACATAACTCCGAGACACTTTTATTGACGACATCAATATCTACTGTACTCTACTCCGCGCATAACCTTCTGATCCAGCCACGGATGGTGATGGCACTGAAATCGGCAGCACAGAGTCATTTAATCACCCATACAGGGTCAGCCGTAGAAGCCCATAGACAGGAACCCAAACAATTCTTCCCCTGTTTACACTGGCAGACAAGTCAAAAAATGGTGCTCCTGTCACATTGATGTGATGTAATTCAAAGCCTGAAAAAATCCCCTACGACTCCCTTCTATTATTGACAACCTAAAGTGAGAGTCACGGACTCCGGGTGTATCTTATCGGGGAGCGTAAGAAGGCTTATTATACACACTATTGCTGCTGCCCTGCTGATAACCTCTGTGTCGAGGCTGTAAAACAAAGGCCTTTGAAGACGAGAGAAACCGGTGGATTTTATGTGATTTATGTTCTTTAAAAATGAGATGGTTGAGCAGAGGTCCCGGACCATGGTTGACCTTAGTGTTTCCTGTCACCTCTTCACATGTACAAGTGTGTGCAGTTTCCACAGAGATAAGTAAGCACAGACACGCTACAAGTCCATGAAGGATGAATGGCATCAGAGAATGGTAGAAAAGAGAATTACTATTAACTTGAAAAGGAAAAAACAGTTGTTGAGTTGCACTTCCAGACGTAAATATAGATTACAGTTATTACATTTAACAAAAAAAATTGCAAGATTTGTTACATTGTTTGGTTTCAAAAGACTCCAGACTGACTGTCTGGCCATAGGAGCTGCAATGTGAATGAAGGGAAACAGTTTATTTGTAGAACAAACTTTTGATTTAGATTAAATTGTGCATTTTAATGCACTTCTGATAACTTGTTATCATCTTAAAGAGCAGTTTTCATGAATAAATATATTGCGTTGGAATAAAGTTGTGTATTTTCTCTGAATTTTAAGTTTAGAGATGAATTTCCTGCAGATAGATTATGATGGATGCCTCTCCTTTAATGTAAAATGTTCCCTTGATAGTTCTAAATTTACAGTTTTTACGCATTGTAGATAAACATACATTTTCTGGTTGGTGAAGAAAAACATGCCGTTTTTTAAATAAGAAACAAACTCAGGCCCAATCGCTTGTCTGTCAGAGACACACAGTACTGTGCAAAAGTCCTGAGTCATCCCTTTTAATTGATCTTGATCAATTTTTCTTGAGGTCTTTCAAAGTTCTTCTTTGGCTGCTTTATCACACATTTTCAGTCTGTGGTACTTGACCGTCTGCTTTTTGGTGGGTGATAATGTTTTTGCCCATGTCTGTGTGTTTGCCAGCTGAATTTTAATAAAACTATCAAAACATAATCACTGAATGCGCATCTAAAACTGATTAATTTTTTGAAGGCAACCCAATTAAAGACAGCCAGCCAATGGACTTTAGAAAACATAAAAATAGTTATAAGTTAGTCAAATTTACAGATACTGAGCTAAAATTTGCTGAATATCATCCCAAACACATACTCAAAGTATTAACAGATTGAGCAAAATCTTGTGATATTGCTTGAGGTGTTTTTGTTTATTTTGTCAGTCTGTGACTCATTCAGGCATAAAACGTCACCTAAACTCAAAGAATGAAAGATTTTCAGATAACCTTGAGAACCATTACTCAAGACCACTTTAAAAAATACAGGGATGTCTGGCATCTTGGAAGCAAAGGGTGATATAAAACCTTTACACAGTACTGCAGCAAAACACTTCAGTGGAGAGACTTTTTCTGTGGGGTAATATTATTGAGCATTAATCACCACAGTCATAAATCAAAAGACTGTGACTGTCGCTCCACTTCAACACCCAGCTTCATTCCTCCTTAACCACCTCTCTCGTCTTTCCTGCTGTGCACATACTTTGCAGCCTCCCAAGCAACAAAACATTTTAAAAAAATCATAAATCAAATAAATGACCTCAGGTATCCTGCCACACGCCATCGCCCCCACCGTTCCTCCCCCCATTCCCTGTCCCCCCNGCCAGACCCTTTCATCCTCCTCGACCTTCTACTCATCAGAGTTCATCAAACGCGTCAGAAATCAAGAGTAGCTTCCTCAATATTTCCTCATCATCCACCCTCCATGTCCTGGATTTGAAGCCACAGATGACCAAAGCCTACGCCCCCCTCCTCCAAGCCTGAGGTCCCAGGGTCACTGCGAGTTCTCGTGTCTGACAGGCTGATTGTGTCTTTGTCTCACCCGGTCTGAAGTCCTGCTAACTTTAGGGCCCGTGCTTTCTTGCTCACAGAGCTGGCCCCTGTGGTCACAGAGTCCTGTGTTTTTCTGATCCCGTCCTGCAGAATTGAAAAATAGCAGGAAACGTATATCTGTCATTGTCCATTCAGGAGATCACCTGTAAGGAAACGAAGCGGCCAGCAAGTGCTGACACAATCATCCCTGTGCCTAGCAACACATCCTGGTTCCGGCCCAGACGCAAGGGACTGTACAGTACGTCTGAGCCGCTCCACTTCCTGCCCCACCAGGCAGGAGGGGGGGACGGGGTGTGTGTGGGGATGGACAGCAGGTTATCACAGGCTGAAGGGGAATTTCGAAAAGGAAAAATTAGAGATTTTAGTGTCTGATGGTTTAAAAAGAATGATCGAGTGTGAGGTTGATGAAGCAACCAAATTGTTTTTTTAGTGTAGCAGCTGCAAAAAAAAACAACCTAACTCGCTAATTTGCAGTAAAGATTAGAGAAAATATTGCAGATTTCTTTATAAATAATGAAGCAAAAATATAAACGAGATGTTTAAAACAACATGTGACTTCATAAGACAGCCTTGACAGTTGCTTTGTGTGATTTGTTGCCTTCTGGCAGAATTCGTGCTGCTGAATGACCCCCTTCAGTCACGCATGTTTTCGAGTCGACTGACGGTTTTTCTTAATCCTGACTCAGCGAACGAGCGCCGTTTGATCCTCTCTGTTGTTGTGATGTTGTGTTCCTCCCATTACAAAGGCCTACCAGGAAACAGTGGCCCCTGGAGAGTTGAGAAAGAGACCCTGTTTATCCTGAGCAGAACCGGCGCTCGTGCTTCTGACCCAGGCTTGCACCTGGTCCCTTTGACATGCCAAGAACACACACTCTGCCACCCTCCCCGAACAACACACACTTACAAGCTTCACTCAACATGAAGACATGAGACACAACTTTAAATACGGAATATGTGCCACTTGATTTGTGCAAGAAAGCTGTTTTTGTTTTTAAATATATACTCATAAAACAGCATCATCACAAACAGCAAGTAAGACATTTTGTCTTAAACTTATAAAATAAAAGTCCGGTAATCATGTGATTACCTGTGTGTTGACTTGTTTTCCTTGGTCTTTTATTAAAGTATTTCATCGATTACGGTACATATTTTAACAAAACTCAAAGAATGTAATCAAAGAATGTACAATTACAAGTGATTCATTTTTGGAGTTAATCTGATTCAAGATGGCTGCCACAGATAATCAACATACATTTTACAAATATTGAGCTGAAATTTGGCCTGCCATTAGCTGAGAGTCATCCTCATCAAATAACAGTGACCCTTTCGTTTAAAGTATTACTGTCACATTTTCTTCAAAATTAACCAAATGAAGTTTTTGACGGTCCTTTTTTTCTTAGCATAACAAATCTGCAAAAATACCATTTTTGTGACCAGAATTTGGTTTACAGCATTCAATTTACTCAAGGTAATAGAGAAGAACCAGACGATTATTCAATCTGAGCATTTTAAGTGACTTCATGCTAGAATAATAATGCTGTTAAACAAGAAGACATTGGTCTTATTGATTCTTATGGAATTGTTCATTTTGATGCAATTTTCTTGAGATCACAAGATGACCATGTCATTACCTCGAGATAACCATGCCAGTTTTATTGCATTATCTCACAACAACACAGCTTGTTATCTAAAAAAAAAAACGGACATGATTAAACTGTTAACATGACAAAACAAAATATATTATGAGATAATGAGATAAAGATCTCTCAAGAAAATGTTGTGAAAATAAGATTCAAGGTGTTAAATTTCCTCTCTTGGCCTCCATAGTGATTTTCATTCTTCTCTAATATTATTTTTGTAACAGCAACAACAACAACAACTATAACAATATTACCTATTTTCAGTCAAAAAGAGAAAAGAAAAACACTAATAGAAGATTATTCTATGTTATAATAAACTATTTTTTGTTTATTTCAAAACAGTTTTAGTTGTTGAAATTGTTTCTTGAACTATTTCTTGATTTTAAAAAAAAGTTGTAAAAATAATCATAATTATTATAATCTTATTAGTCTTGTAAAAGTAAGTAAGTAAGTTTGCCTTTTTAATCCTGTGAGAATCTAAAACCTGTCACACACTCTAATAAACAGATTAACAATGCAAAGGCAATGCTTTCTATGAATTTTGAAGGGGCTGTTTATATCCGAGCTTTATTCAGACACAAGGCCAAGGAGCTTTTTATACAAGCATGCTCTCACCCAGGAAACATACAGTACATTACACTCTTACTAAAAATAATCTGTCAGAAACCACCGAACATGTTGGATCAAATCCAAACTGGCAGCAGAGGTTTGTATTGTGTGGCCGATGGAAAAAAGAAGAAGGGGGAAAAAAAAAAAAAAGCTCTGACGTCGCCTTTTTTGTGCTTGATAGGAGTCACATTGCAAGCTGCTAGAATCAAAGACTTGCTGAAAACTTTCAACAGTCTTTTTAGTCCTCCTTTGAGCTGAAAGAACCATGAGCAGGGTGTAGCTCCACGTCTTTCATGCTCCTTTTATATTTGTTTCTCCTTTTCTTTGCGGCACTCAAGTTCACTTACTCTTGACACTATCTTAAACTCCTCTCCTGCTTCTTTTAAACCTCTTATTCTCACCTCTGAATTCAGGTAAAAGTGAGGAGAAAGAAAAGATGTGGGAAGACTGTTCTTTGCTTCTCTTGTGCACACAATGACAAACCCTCTTGTGTTTTCTGTGTCTCTGTGGCGAGCTGGCTGCAGCTCTGGAGGAGCCCCATTGTCTCTGGGAGCAGCACCTGTCGCCGCAGTGTTAAAATGTGGAGGAAAGAGAGCCGTGAAGAGAAGGACGCCCTCAGCAGGCCGCTGAACATGTGCACGTGCACACATAAAGCAATCATGCACCCTCATGTTCACGAGTTATTCCTTTACATATTAGGGAAGGGTGTATTGGAGGTGGAGGTTGCTGAAGCTATGTGTGTCTTACATAAAAATCCCCTCAGATATACAGTCCAAGACAAACACACTCACATGTGCACCATACAGGAGCTTAGGGCCTCAGCAGAGATATGATTATCATGGAAGGAGGCTCCAGTCAGAACTCAGTGGTGACCCCACCTGTTGCTCCTTCTCACTGTCAGTGAACGTGACAACAAGCATGTGATGAGAACTGCATCTCAAAGCTTTTATTATAAACAATTTATAAAGGCTTGTTAGCTACTTTTGCTTTTCTTTCTTAGTTTATGAAATTCATTCACTTTTGTGAGTTAAATTAATTTGAAAAATATGAATTTTCCATCTTTATATTTGTTTAAATGAAAAAAAAAAACTAAAAGCAACCAATTCATACATAAACGTAGTTCATATTAAACCAGTACTGAAGGTGTTTAGAAGGTAATTTTTGTAGGAATGTTATGAATTATTAATATGTTTTACCTGTAGTAGGTGAACAACCTCAGTTTAGAGAAACAGTTTAATTCTGACTGGATTGATGAGCTAATGGCTAGTCTGAATTGGGCACAGACCTATTGCTGCCATCTTAAAACAACTCAAACCTCAAACGTTTTATAGCAATTCATGCAGTCATTATTTTATCAACCTTAACACTGCTATCAGTTTCTTATGACATGGTTATTCCAGCGGTACAGCTAGTTGCTACTGTTATTTGTGCTTAAAAAACCATGGAATTCTGGGTTAAACTGGTAGATAAATAAATTACACAACTAATCTTTGACTCTTAGAGCAAAAAGATTGACCTTTGAAGCAAAAACCAAGACTAATTTCACTTTATAGAGTTCAATTTTTATGGTTGTCATCAAATTATTGGAATTTTTTTTAATATGATTGTTTTGGAGGACAGTGATTTTTTCTCTTTGCAAAAGTTACATCTACTGATTTTGCTTTTTTCTTTGCTAATATTGTGGACATTTTCAATTATTCTGCTCCATAAATGGTAAATAATAAAGCACTCTTTAAAGCTACAACAGCAATAACATATGGTAATTTTTTTCTTTTGTTTTGCTGGATTGGGATTGCATGTCCAAACATCCCTGGACAAGAGCTCTTTTGTACGTCCTTGTACATCTATAATGTCTTTTAATGTGCATGTAGACGTATGTTCAGAAGCCCTCTGTTCTGCATACGCCGCTCCCCCCAGTATAACCTACATCTTTATCTAAATAAAGGCATGTTTGAGATTATCATGTTAATGCAAAGCCATTGTTTACCAAACCACTTTCCCCTGGCCTCATATATCCTCCTCCTGCCTCCTCCCGTCTCCATGTGGACCACCTGATTGTGCATTTGCAGCCCCCAAGTCCTTCATCCAGCCATTATCTCCTCTTATCTCTTTCTAAGTCCCTGTCGCCCCCTGACCAGAGAGTGGCCTCATATTGTTGCTCAGGAGGAGTTAAGACGCTCTCAGCTGTACTGAAACGCTACCAGCAGATGTTTTGCCATTTGAGCACTTTTGATCGCCTTCGCTTTCTTCCTTTGAGGAGTGGAGGGAGGGACTAGAGGAGAGCAGAGCTGGATGGAGGGAAGGAGGTTTTTAGCATTAGAAGGCCAACAGCTGGTTGCTTTTCCCTCCCTGGGTGCATTAACCTCTTTGGCGCTCCTGCAGCCATGCTACTACAAGAAGCCTCTCAGCATCTGGAGCTTAAGTAGGGCAAAAATGTCACTGCAGCCACGGCGAGGGGACAGCAAATCCTGAAAACAGCCTGGAAGATGGGAGAGCAGGTCATGCCACGAGAAACACAGCAGGCACAGCAAGCTGGAGAAAATATTGTCTTAGCTTTTGCTTTGGAATTCAAACGTAATTCAGACTAGTTGAATAGATTTTTACACAATTTAAAAGGCTTCTTTGAATTCCAGTCAATAATTTTTACACACTGTTGAAAGGTTTCATAAAATAATCCAGTTGGGTTTATGGCCGTCAGACATGTTCACGTAAAAAAAGACATCCATTTTACAGTTTTATTATTTTTATTGTCATACAGCTGCTTCATGGCCACTCTGCTCTGTTAAAACAAACTTATCCAAAAGTGTTAATCATTTTATAAAGAAATTATTAGGAGAAATGTTGCTGTCTAGTTTTTCTTTTTTTATTTGACCAATAGGCTTCTTCCAATAGAAGTGCTATAGACAAGTCAAAGGTGGTGATACATATTTAAGATGATAGGATAAAACTGTACTATTTCTGAAATAAAATAAAAAAATAGTAAGAGGCAAAAAATCAGAACTTGAGATGTTACAGCTTGGATAAACAACCAACTGGATCTGTGACAGAAAGCAACCTAAAAGCACAGCTACTTTGGCAGCAGACAACACAGATTTGTAGGTAAATCAAACTAAAACACAAAACCAGACATTTGAAACTTAAAAAAAAACAAAACTTTTTTGTGAAAGATTTGGGTTACTACTCAGCTTGTAGCACCACAGTTGTAATTCAGAGGTAATTATTTTGTATTATGGAAGCATAAACATTGATTTAATGTCAGGTTGTTCTTCATGCTACAACTGTTTCCAGCCACTCAAGCATAAATTTTCATTCAAAAAGAAAAAAAAAATCTAACAAATTTGAGCCTAATTTACTTTAATAACAATTGCATATTTGGTTCTATAGCAGCTAATGTCCCAGCATTCCTATTTTACTGTAATTATTGTCCATCATAAACAGTGTTCTCAGTTATAACATGCTTATAACATGTTCAACACAGACAAAAGTCATGATAACAGATCAGGACCCGTCCACAGTCAAGATAAAGATTCAGTGTGATCCATTGGTTTTCTGAAATGGACAGTTTTTTTTCTTTTACAGACTGACATTGCATAAAACATTCATACTGAATTAAACTTAATTTGACTGAAAGTGATTCAGTCATCATTCAGACAAAGTAGACTACATTTTAATAGCCTTGCCTTAAACTTGTTTAATTTTCCAAGATGACTTTTTATCTTTGGAAATTGGCTAAATTGAACTGAACAAACAATTGAAGAGTGATGTGTCATGGTGCCTTCCCCCCTTCTCCATATATCTGTAATAACACATCTAATTAACCAGTTTGTCTTGTTTACTTCCTGTGTCGAGGATTATTATTATTCCTTCATTGTTGTTGAATATTGCTTGTACAAGTCCCCTGTTAAAAAACAAACAGAAATCAATCTGAGGCATTAATTGGAAACTGTGTGAGATGAACACGTACACACACACGCAAGCAGGGCAGTCACCATTCAGCAGCCGCCACTTTGATGATCCAAAGTGTACCTTTTCTTGAGTAAACAGGACGATTGTCTGCGCTTCTCTCAACCCTTCAGCAGCTGCTTCTCCTTAAGCCACTGCCATGGCCGTCATCATTACCATCATCATCATCTTTATAATCAGCCTGCTCAAACACAAGACAACAAAGGTGGAGGCACAATAGGCCTCAGTGGCTTTGAGGAACATATCAAGGCTTAGTGAGAGAAAAGACAGAGGGTTTGCTGTCTTTATGTCAATAGGTAGCCTTTGCCTTGCACAGGGCTTGGCCCCTTTCTTCATCTTTGCTCAGTATTGGATGTTGTGTGCTGAAGGGAAAGGTGTGCGAGTGTGGGTGGGTGAGAGCGTAACAATAGGAGCAGGTGCTCCAGAGTTTGCCTTCATGCAGTTTGTTAGCTCAGAGACAAGACACACAAACAGACAATGCTCAAGGAGAAGCGCTTTTCTCGATGACACTTGCGCATTCGCCGGTCATCTGTGTCATCGTCATGTCTTCCTTTTGAAATGAAAGCATATCATGTTGCTCATGTCTGGAAGGGACGGCACTTTCACAGCTTTGCCTGTTGATGACAAGCATTTACTCAGAACACAGAACGCAAGATGCTCACATTAAAAAATTATATTAAAATTTACAATTTAAAAAAGAGAACTCTGGACAAACCTTTCTATGGACTTTCTATGCTTGAAAAGAACAATGACTGAGGAAAATTAGAGAGACTGGCAGAACCCAGACTTTCCTGTAATCGTTTAAAGTGTTCTCACTTAGTAACTCTCTGGGCTTTCTGAAGGGCTTTCAAAGTTTTTCTTTGGATTTTGGCTGCCTTTTTATTCATTTGTTTGTTTGTTTAGCTACTTAACTCTGACCTATGAATCATGTCAGACATTAAATGGTTTCATATATCAGATAACATTAAAAGGCAACTTAGCAAAGAATCAGTTTTAAACTGAACCTTTAGGCTCTTTGTTAGTCACAACCTGTCACGAACATTGGTTTTTCCATAATTTTTAGTTGAATCTACAGAAAATGGCAACACAGTTTGACACATAAAATAGAATTTTAGTGTCAAAAAAGTGACGCTTCAAGAGCAAATAGCTGAAAACATGACATACAGAAGATGATCAGCGGAAGAACAATGCATTTTGCAGGTCTTGAGTTGGGTCTTTGATGGAATTTCATCCTGATTCTTTGAGACATGACTTTCAGATAAAGCCTGGCACTGTCATTTGTCTTCCACGTGTCCACTTTTCTCATTTTTTAGAAACACTCATTGAACAATATATGCTGTTGTGGACACAAGAACAAGGGAAAAAATAGTGAAAAAGCAGTCAACATCCAAAGAAAGAAACTTTGTAAGACCTTCAGAAAGATGAAAGAACTATTGATTAAGACAACTTTAGAAGATTACATAAAGGTTTGGCTCCCTAGAAGCAAAGAAAATTGGAAGAGGTTTAAAACTCTTGCACAACATAACCAATTAGAGAAAAAAAATAATATTACACTGAGCAACGTGCACAAACAGTGTCTTTCTCTCTAATTATATATAATTTGATTGTTGTCATGGCCATGTTGATTTTTTTTACTCTATTGGTTTACCACTCCTTCTTGAAATGCAAGGAGTGTTGAGTCATTTTCTGGCAAACCGTCGGAGACGAGGGCTAAAAGTGCCGAAGCAGACACTTCTAGGGCCAAGGCTCATGCGGCAGCACAGCAAGAAATTAATTAAAACGGGATGAGATTGAGAGAGGGCAAGAGGCATAAGAGAGAGATAGAGGGTTACATGTGAAGGCATGATGAAGAAAACACCAACAGGCACTGTGAAAGGATTTTGTACAAAGGCGTTGTCATGTCTGGGAGTGTGTGTGTCTGTGTGTGTGCTGGCGAGTGTCTGAATACCCGTTGTCCTCTACTGCTCACAGACAGATGAGGGAAACAGTGCGATCCTGACACAAATCCTTGGTAAGGGTCCTTTTTCTGCCCTCCCTCCCTTACCCGTTTCTCTTTGCCATCAGTAAATCCGGGTTTCACTACAACTTAAGCACTTAGCCGTAATCCCCATGAAGAGGCGATAGCCCTGCACAAGTCACTTTTCGACCATTAAAGGCATACAATAGGGGCGTGTTAGGGACTCACTTAAATGGATTGAGCACAAAGCCTGTGCTTGATAAGTTTTTAGCTGGGAAGAATCCGCCGTTTACATGCCTCCTTTTGTGCATTCTCTTAGATGTACTTGTCTCAACAGTCTAAGCCGATTTTATCCCCCCCTTTTTTTTGCATTTGTTTAATTCCTACAAAACAGAAAGGCTTTAGAATATGCCCCATTTCCTTCTTTCTAACTCTCCTTTTTTTTCCTCAAACAAATGCCACAGTGAACAATGAAGGATATCTCTGTCCACTTCCTACAAACTAAACTCAGGGGAGCATGGCCTCTTCTTGATATTTCCAAAGCTCTCCCTTCAAATTAAGCCACTGTTTCTAATCTTTTAACATGGAGAAACAGTCGGACTGAGGGGGAAGCATTTTGATATGCTGCTGTCTCTCTCAGATGAGGAGGAAGTCGACTCTGAACTCGGCAGAAAACACTAATTCCCATCATCCACTGGGGGCAAGAAGGAGTACTGGTTATCAAAGCAAGAACACTGAAACACAAGCAGCCAAGAAAGGAGGCCAGGGACAAAGCAGGCATTGTCACAGCTCATCGTTCATAGAGGAGCATTTCAGAGAGACAATCCACTCTTGTATGTTACACGTGAAATCAATTAAGGATGGAGAGTTTGGAAAACAAGGGTGAAACACCTCTCAGAGGGAGACTTAACGTTCCAAGTTTGTAGAGTGAGGGAATTTTGTTCTTTCAAGGACATGGAAGTAGTTTCTAAGAAACATGGAGGTCATGATATAAATGGTAGAAGTTCTTATACGTGACCATCCATCACTTAGAAATTTTGAAGCATTTTAGAATTATTTATTCTTTGGCAGCAAATACTTTGGTGCGATTAGTGGTCTAGAAATGTTTGCATTCTGCACTTGTTTGCTTTCCTCTAAGACTATTTTAAAATGCCTCTAAAGGAAGTGCTTTTAGTCGGACAGATAGATAAAGCCTGACGGAGAGCAGCAGGGAGAGGAGAGGAAGCAAGAGAGCGACGCCGCTTAGTCGCTGAGGGCTTATCTAATCCCGAGGTTTGAGTGCTTGCCACTGCCACCATGTCTTAAAGCAGATCTCTGTAGGAGGTGGTAAGATGCTCCTCGGAGCTCAGGACCCTAATGGTTTGATTAAGCTCATCCAGCCAGGCCTGCACTGGAGAGACTTAACCTCCATTTAAGGACCAGACAAAGGCAGGACCTCTGGGATAGATAAGAGTATTAAATCTGACTGCCAGGCTCAGAAACACACAGATGTAGATCATACACACAGAGCCAGTCAGCGATGGGAGAATGTTTGTATGTCAGCTGGCTGAGGCCCACGGCTGCCCCATCTGAAACTATTTATTTTAGGTCAAACTGGAGGTTTTCTCCTCACTGTACTTAGCTTCATTAAAATGTGACCCTTCTTTAAAAATCAACCTTTGACGATTTAAGTTGTGATTGGTTCACAGTATACAAACAATGTAGGTTACACTGACTCAGGCCTACTTTCAACACCCACATATTTTACAACCTATTTCTGCATCAAACACAAACAAATTGTTTTTACAAACACTTTCCAAAGTGACCATTTAAAAAACTTTGTTTTTATTGCCTTCATGTTACTTGACAAAATATGATTTTGCAAAAAAAGAAGTGGCATCTCAATATGCTTTGTTTATGTGTTGATAGGTTCTCAGTGAGCAATATACACAGTTTCATTGTGATTGTAGCTGTAGTCCTTATTTAGCCACAAATATCTATGGCTAAATTTAAACAATAATTAGCCCAAGCGCTTATAACTTCTTTTTTTATATATAACACACACACACAAACTAAAATATGTAAGACGCACAACCTAAATCATCCAAAAATGCCAGTCTCAGGTATAAGTGAATGTCAGACTCTGCTTCCTAAAACACAACATGACAGAGTCCGTAAACCGGGTTCTGCTGTCTTCATTTCCCAACAACACAAAGGAAGGAGAGAACTCTTGGTCAAATATTATAATACATGTTGATGTTTCAGCCCACATTTTCTCAGATTTTACGTTTAAATGTCATTTAGATGTCTTTTCAATCCAAAAATGCCCACTGGGTTTATTATAGCATGAAACAAAAACAATGCTAAATAAAAAAACGAGCTACAGTTGTTTTAAGAGTCCATGTTATCCCCACCTACTGGCCCAGCATGGGTAATTTAGCATTTTTGTCTAGATGAGAATATTTTCTTTTAAACGGGTGGAAAATAAATGTGTATTTGATACTTTTCTAAGCGTGCATGCTAAGTTTATAGGTAAGAATTATTAGTGAGTAAAGTAATACTGACAAGGCAGATCAGCATAATCAATATCAAAGCAGCAGTGTTGTCCATGTAAAGCCTTCTGTTGGTGATTTAAGGGTTAAGTCCACCATCTCTCTCCCTGACTTTACTGGCTGGGCTGGAAGGCTACTAAGTAGCAGCTGTCCACCTGGCGAAGGAAGGCACACACACACAAATTGTTCACTCACACACACGCAAATACACTAACAGAGACATACTCATATATGTCCTCTTGAGGAGAAGCTGCTCTCTAACTTGTGCACACAAACACACACACACAGTTTCATGGAGGAGAGGCCCAGATGGTCAGGGAGGGTGGCAGTGCCCAGTGTCAGTGAGAGAGACACAGACAGAGCAATGGGAAGACAGAGAAAGAGAGAGGAACGAGAGTTAGGGAGAGAATGAAATAGCTGGAAACAGATGAGGGATAAAAGCCAGAACCAAGTGGAGGAGCTTAACAGGAAGAAAACATCACACCAATTCAGCCTGCCAGAGCTGCAGAGACAAAAACAGGGGGCATCTCTGTTACCAAACACTCACAGTCTGTGATCACATGCTCTGCAAAACTGCAAACTCCGTCACAAGGTCTTGAAGAGCCCCCGTTATGCTCATTTATAACTTTATTTTATGACATATAAGAAGAGAGTTTGTTGCTTTAATGTAAGCTATAATAAAATAAAATACAGCTCTGTGCTTATACTGCCCATGGCTGCAACACCTTTTACCTCCTTTCATGTGAAATGCCTCATTTGAGCCTAAAAGTTTCTCCTTGAAAAGTAGGATAAGATGGATCAGTAGATTGGGCAGAAATAGTAGAGGGAAAGGCAGATGGTCATTCTTGTCACTTTGCCCAAGATTGGATCAGTTGAAGGAATGTTCTTCTGTTACTGGTTGATACAATATTAACTTTATTAGACTTCAGAGACAGAGAAATTAGATTCAAAATGACTAAAACACTGCTCATCTTCATTTAATTTATTATTTTACTACATTTTATAGAAATAAACTGTACCTTTCATTTTTGTAGTTTTCTTCTGATTTATGTGAAAAAACATTTTGACACATTAGGTGTTGAAGAACTGATAAGATGATTCTTTTTATGAACAGAACAGGCATCTTAAATCTTTGTGTACACGTAGCTCACAATAGTTTTGTTCCATTACAGGTGATTTTTTTTACACAATGCTACACAAATCATGCCCACATCATCTTGAGTCCTATTACCTAATAATCAATAAAGATCCTAAAAAAATTCTAATTTGCATTTAACCACTTTAAGATTCAAATCTCTTTTGTTTACATAAAGTTAACAATCTGCAAACATTGTCAAACAATGAGAGAAAACAAGTTTTTACAACTGTTGCATCTAGTTTAGCCTACATGCAGCAAAACTATACAGCTGACAAGTAAAAAGAGAAAAATAATGAAAAAACAAAGGCGCGCATCTGAGCAGTGACTTGTTTTTGGGATATGAAACCCTTCATCCAGATGGCGATATTTTTTTTTCCAGCTTTAATTCATTTATTTCATGTCACAGTTGCGCTTTGATCACTCCTCTCTAATAATTAATGTGGTTTTGCTGTGCGCCGCTCTTGAAGTCATTGTTCCAGTCTCGGCTGCGGCGACATGAGCTGGCTTTGACTTTTACACCTGATGGGAAGAGCAGAGCAACCCCCCTTACACACACACACACACACACACACACACACACACACACACACGCACACACACACACACACACTCACCTCACCCGCTCTCCCTCCTTCTGTCTAATTATCTACCTCTCTATTACTTTTTCTCTTTTTCTCTGAGCTTTGAATTGTCTCAGAGGGGTTTCTCTGTTGCTTTCACACATTTTGTACTTCTTCACACACACACACACACACACACACACACACACACACACACACACATATTGGTGTGTCTCCAAAGTGGAAAGGATACAGTGGTTGGCATGTGTCACTCATCCATTATTGATCAGATCCAGCTGCCGTCATCTACTAAAGATCACTCAGAGAAACACCATTGTCTTTCTTTTCACACACACATACACACACCACACCACACCAGTTGTTGGTTTGTTTGTGTATAGTTTTATGTATTATTACATTGTAAGTGTAGTTTGAATGATAAAAGATGTTGAAAATGTTGAGAATGCTGACTGTTGCTCTCACAATGTCCTGTTTTGGAGGCTGCAGACACTTCCTATAAAGATGATTGTTGGGTGTGTGGATCACAGACTTAGATGGGTTAGATAGCAAACGCACACTTGGATGTAGTCCAGATTTTTAAGGATTTTCAGAAATTTTGAAAGTGACCAAAGCACTACTATTGTTTTATGTCTAAACAAGAAACTTTCAACAGCATGAGAAGCGAAACGTCTTCAGCTACAGAATAGAAGCCCAGTTGTTTTTGTTTTTTAACCTCTTTTGGATTTACCGTGTCCTGGATGACTTAGAATCCACACCAGCATCATAAGTTTGACTTCCAGCTGGAGCTTTTCTGCGTGGCGTTTGTCACGGGTCCCTTGTGGTTTCATGGGCTTTCTCTGTGTTCCCAAAGTCCAAAAAACATGCATGTTTGGGTTAATCGGCAACTCTAAATTGTTATTATGTGAGTGAGAGTGTGAATGGTTGTCTGTCTCATTTGTCTCTGTGTGGCCCTGTGATGGACTGGCAACCTGTCCAGGGGGTACCCCACCTGGATGGATGGATAGATGGATGGGTGGATGGATGACTTCAATTGTAACAAGCTCGTTTCACTTTTGCTTACATGAAAATCAAAATGTTAGGAAAACTAGTGAGAACAAGTGGGTGAAACGGCCATATTTTGACAGCTGCTGACAGTTTTCAAATGGTAAATTCATCCACTTTGTTTCCTTCTCTGAAATCAAAACAGTGGGCATAGGAAGTAACTTATAACTCACACTTAGCATTCATATAGAAGCTATTCAACCAAAGAGTCGCAGTTTTATTATTAAATTCTTTCAAGTTTCAGGTGTTTTCTGCTTTAATGGAAGAAATCAAAAGCTGTTGTGGTGATTCTCTCTTCTCATCAAAAAATGAGCAATAAGTTGTTCGGAATAAGTTCACAAAGATAAACACAAATTAGGTCGTGGACTACTGACAGTTTGATGTTATTGTTGTTCTTTCCTAAAAAACACAAATAGCAATTGTTATGAATGAAGTCTATTGCCAACTTACACAGCATATATGGGCATAATGATGTTGAGAATAAAACTAAAGACAACTGATGGTTAACAATTTTTTGAAAGAGCATCCTATGTTGCAGTGAAATATTTTAATGACGACTGTGACTTAAAATTAAGGGGGATAAATGTAGGTATATAGGCAAAGCATAAAACAATTTAACCTCAAAGAGTTGAGCTCTCTCCAGTCCAGTTAGTGTGACTGTTTTCATTTACTTTTGGGGATTTGGAAACCACAGCTGTGTGAAATGTGAGAAAAAATGAGGTGCACTTGTTGGCTAAATGTTTGGGTGTTAAGTATTCGGAGGTCTGAGAGAGATGAAGAGAGGAGGGTGAATTTGCCCTGAAACATTTCCACTCAACCATGTCGGTTCTCACCCCCCTTCCCAACATCTCGCCTCATGCTCCTCTCTGAATCTCTCTCTTTTTTTTTTTCAGATGCAAGTCACCGTGAAAAATGTGCTGGTCCAATATTTGCACAGAAGTGGTGCTGGGACAGGCAGATAAACTATCAGTATTTGAATTTGGCTTCCCATGCTCCAAATAGCCATCCTCCGCCTGTTTAGCTTATTGATTGGCTTGGCAAGAATCTAGGTCCCCTCAGCGGTGACCAAGGTCATACAACACATGGACTTTGTGCCATCCATCCACCCCTCCAACATTGTCACCACAACTACCCCTTCAACACCCACCACAATCTCCTCCTCCTCTTTGATTCTACAACAAACACACATGAAGTGAGGACATGTATGAGCACAATTAAACTAATGGAAAAGGTAGAAAGAAGGGTTGAATTGGTGCTCCACCCGAAGCTTTTTGAGACCGGGAAGTTCAGATCTGGGTTTGGAGTGTTTTTTTCTGGGTACAGTAAAGGATCTACTGCCATTTCTAAAAGGACTATACCAAGTCATTTTAAGCAGTGTTTATTGGAAAGCTTTTAAACAATTGTATTTCCTGTTGTGCATAGTTCTTTGAACAACCTCAGATAGACGAGCCAACAGCTAGTCTGAGCAGCACCAGGACCAAAGTGAATCACTGCAGACTTAAAACAGCTCCAATCTCAAAAGTTTCACAATGGTTCATGTGAACAATATTTTATAAGCTTTAACAGTGCCAACAGTTTTGACATTAAATAGTTAATCTGACAAAAATATTATATTGTTCCTGCAGGAACTACTTTAATCTGCACAGGATGTGCTGCATCTAGCTCCTGCCGCTGTTTCCACTTGCAGATTAACAGAATTTTATGAAAAGCTCAAAACTAACAGCAGTGTAAAAAATTATGAATCATGATTTGCATGTACTGCTGTGAATTTTTTTTAGGACTGGAGCTGTTTTAAGACAGCTACTATCCACTTTGGTCTTGGCCCTGCTCAGACTAGTCGTTAGCTCGTCAGTGGGTCAGAATTAAACTCTGTTTCTTCAAACTGAGACAGTTTTAAGATCTATCTATTAACTGTTTATGACTTCTCCACATAAGCCCACTTCAAAAGGTCTGAACTATCTCTTTAAATGCCCAGATACTGTACAGTTTCAGTGAATGTATGTGTGTGTGTGGGTGTGTGTGCACGTGTGTGTGTAATGACTCAGGGTATGGACCAGAGGCAGCGTCCTATGCTCCTCTGTGGGGAATCAATGAGATTGAATTCTGAAGGTTTTCTCAGGGGCATCAGCCCAAATTGTCAATACCACTCTGTGTCACAAGTGCATTTTGTGCACAGAGACACACACACACACTTCCATTTCTTTTTTCCCTTACACCCGCCTCTTCTCAATGTACCTCTTAATACACACACTGCCCTCCCAGTCTTCAATTAAACTTGCCGCAATTTCCCTTTTTATGTTTTTTATTTGTTTAAGTTAGGATTACCCTTTTCCCCACTATCTTACTTTTTTTTGTAATTTCTTTGGCTTCTTCTTTGTTCTTCCCCATTTTCTCCATTCATCTTCCCATAGAACTACAATTGTAGTAGATTTCTGAGTTTAGACCATAGTGGATCACATTGCAAATTCACATTTTCTATACACAGCTGACTTCTTCAGTTGAAGAAAATCAGTTATAAATGTAGCCTTGATAAAGTTTGTTGAAGTACTTTACTATTAGTTTATGATTCCTTAAACTTAAATCTCCTATTAAAGAGTAGGATCAGCCTGTTTGAAGTGGTGTTTTGAGCAGAGCCATCAGCTTCTACTGTAAAAGACAATAATATAAAATTTGCTTGAATCACTGTGATAATTTTTGAATTTTGGTTATTTTCAGATAGATGAAATCCATTTTGGAAAAAAAAAACTGGCATTGTGACTAGTCGCAAACTTGATCTTCTCACTGATTTCCCAAGCTGAAATGGATCTGATCGCTGTCTAACACTGGTAAGATACTGACTGCTGAAGAGTACTCGACATAGTCTCACATAAAAAAGCTATCCCTTTAGCTCTTTTAAGTGATTGCTTAGGCATTAACAGTGAAATGTCATGCAGTCCGAGACACGCCAACATAATGTAAACAGCAGTACAGATCAGATAAATGGTTCAGTTCTTTCTGTCTCGTTTGATTTCAGTATCTTCCGTTCTTGACATGCAGTCCAGTAAAAGTCACACAGTGCAGCCGGTGGCCTGTGGTTGACGAACAGGACAAGCTGTGTGATTTATGACTGCTGCTGTGATGTTTTGCCGTGTTGAGCTTTGACAGATATGGGTGATATTCCCAGAGTCCTTGCTCGGAAACCCGCTGGGCTCCAGGGGGAATCAGCTAATCCTCCCCATTTCTAATTTGAAAAAGCCCTCGGTTACCTGCTGGCTGCAGGCTAGAAGTCACTCTCCCAACAACAGAAAAACACACAGATAATATGCACACATAATCACTTAGTGATGCACTTAAATATGCCTCTCGGGAGTTTTAGTGTCATTCTCGGGGAGGAGCGGAGGCCCCTGGGCCACAGCTGCGAGTGTCTGAGTCCGATCTGGTATCCTGCCACACGAGGGGAGCCTTGGAGCTCTAGGCTTGCCTGGAGGCAACAGCCAGGCCTCGAAGGACAAGAAACAGAAAGAGGAGATGATGAATCTCTTGTTGTAAGCCAACAGATTTAACTTGAAAAGAGAGTATGACAAGGCTGTTCTTTAAGAGTTTTTTTTTTTACACTCCTCTTGTAGAACCTCAGTGCTTCCTTTCTTTACATACATGCCATCTGCCCTCTACACCTACACACCCACAGACACTGTGGACATTCACACTTAGTGTTTGCCCCCATCGTTAAACATCTGCTTGAGAAGTGGCAGTGTGGCGCACCAATGCTTCATCATTGTCATCTCCCCATCACCTGCATTCCTTCTCCTCCTTCGCCTTCTCCCCCATCCATCAGCATTTTCAGACACAGGCCTCTGACAAGGGCACATCCATCCCCTGGCCATACATCACCTTTATAGGGGGATGGTGGAGGGGGACGCAGTGGTGTCCCAAACTCCTTCATCATTTGGGACGGAGCCAAGTTTCTGTTTGTCCATCTCCCTTTTCCCTTTGTGTCTGAGAAGTAGGTTTATACATTTTCTTTTTACTTCTTACAGAATCCAAGCAGTGAACAATATAGGCCGCTTTATTAAGAGACTTTAGTGTGAACATTTGAGGTTTGAGGTTCTCTAGTAAACTATTAAATACTAATTAGATTTAAAAAATTCAGCAACAAAGAGAAAAAGTTGAGTCAATTCCAACAGAATGTTAGGGTTTAATACCAGGTCCCAACACCTTTATTTCATTGGACTGTAGGAAACTCAAACAGCTTACATTCAATAACTGAAGCAAGAAAGTATTTCTTTTTAAATGTTGGGATTGAGTTTGGACCGTGTTTGAAATGTCTGCTAGACAACAGTATGATCCAAAATGTTTGTCAACTAGAGGGGGTAAATTTGGTTCAATTTAAGGACTTGGGTTAATCTTGAGGTCACTTGAGGTCAGGTTACATTGTTTTCTTTTGACATATTTATTAGATTTGTGCCATTATTGTTTTCTGTGTAACAGTGTTTTACTTTATGTAACTTTTTATTAACAAATGTCTTATTTTTGTGCTTTTTCAGACCTTCAGATTATTGTTTCCACTTTAATTATTGTTAGCTGTTCAGCCTCTACATTATATTTGTTGTCTGAATGATTATATGAAGAAATTTTCACCTTTGCAATAAAAATGAATCCTACGAGGAGCTGTTTCCTGGTATAAATAGCAAACAGACTGTTATTTTTCCTCTGTATGCTTTACTCATCAGGTTTACCTTGGAGGACAAATCTTCCTGACCCTGTCTTGCTCTTCCCCTCTACATCGTCCTCCATCTCCTCCTCTCCCACCTGTTTCTTCACTTTTCACACCTGGACTCTATTCTTGGCTTTTGTTTACTGCTTCTGTTTTCCACCGTCCCACCCTCCCGCTCTTCCTCAGTTCCCCCCTCTCCTGCTGCACCATCTATCACTCACTCCCTCCTTCTCACCTCTCCCTCTCTCCGCTGCCTTCTCCCTGTCTGTCCTTGCTTCGTTTCTCCTCTGGCTCACCTCTCATTAAGCCCCTGTGCCCATTGCCACCATGCCCAGTGTCCACCCACACGTCTCACACCTCTCCTCCTCTTTTTTCGTCTCTTATCTCTCCCCTGCTGTCTCTATCCATCTTTCCATCACATCTAAAGTGATGTATCTGGATAAAACTTGAAATTAATCTTTTTTACCCATCTGACGGTGCAGATAGCCAACCACTGTTGTTTAAAAGATCTGGTAAATTAAGTAACAAAAAACATAGTATCTTATGACAGTTTTAAGCATGAATGGAATTTTTAAAAAGGTTTCAACTCAGCAAATAGTTTGACGAGATGTCTGTCTGAAGCAATAACATTATACTTATCTACAGCTGATCAGAAACTCTACAGGATACATTTTAAAACTGATTTTTAAGAAATAAGAAAGTGGTAAATAAGAGCTTAACTCAGGATCTTGGAGTTACATCCCACTGAGTCAGATCTGACTCATACGAAGGTTTAAGCATCAACAAACATTTTTGCTTTCAAAAAGAGACAAAAAGTAGCACATGTTAGATAGGCGTTGAATTGGTCTAGATCCTTGTGTTTGGTCAGTTTTACTTCATCATCTAAGAACTGACTTGTTGGTTTGTTCAGTTAAGATACAAGTAAAAATGTTAAAAGTTCTGTTTGCATCTCTGATTTACAGACGTGTAAAAATTTGAAAAATCACAGCAAATTTTCTGATGAAATTTAATCATTGATTCAAGTAAATGAACACTATATTGAACCAAAAGGCCCTTTTCAACAAGACTAATGTCGTCTTCTAAAAATAAAGTTGAACACTTTGTCATGGTGCAATAATCATGTCACTGCTCAAAAATTCACTGTTGTAAACGAAATACTTAATTCCCTGAAAAAGATGTATGTAAGTACTGTCCCAAATCCAACAAAAAATGACGTGAAGGATGTCCTCAGTGTATAGGAGGAGGGACAGTGTGCAAAAAAAATGTGATGACACAAACATTTGGACCCACCTAATAGCTTGACTGACCTTCAAAGTTAGGATGATATTCAGATTGAATTCAGTTAAACTTTCAGTTCAATGATTTCTGCTACCAAAATTCAATTTTATTTTATCTAAGCTTTACCAATAGTTTGTCAAACTGACACCTAATAACAAGGTGAACCAATAAATATGTAAAAATGTGTATTACAGTGTGTTTAAACAGTCGCCAGAACTAAGTTGAAAAATTTGGATAATCTTATTTAATACACATTGATAAACTTATCAGAACCAAAAGTCTGCTTTATCAACTTTATGCATAAAGTACATCAAACATTCAGAGTTTTTGCATCCTTCCTCTCCCTTTCATGCATGTGTTTAGATCATCCGGCAGCCTTACCTTGACCGTACGACTCCTCCATTGATTACTGCTTATACTTCTTCACTCAAAAGCACAATGCATCAAAAAGACCAAACTGTCCGTGAAGGGCTAAAATAATTGTTTATAATAGACCCTCCACTTGCAATCACAAGAGTGCTACGGTGTGTTTTTAGGGTGTAGACAAGAGCTCGTGCTTTGTGCTCAGGTAATTTTCTTTCCAGGCGTAAGTGGTCAAGGTCTGCCGTTTTTAAACGCATGTGAGTGATGTGGCGCGGGGGAACTGTATTGTTTTAGGAGATGCGCCAATGTCCATTTGGAGAGGAGCAACACTCGTCTCGCCACTTGAGGAACAATGGAATACACTCCAGAGATGCTGCATATGAAGTATGTTTATGAGTGCGCTCAGACAATGGAGAACGGTGTTACACAACACAAGAAATGGGTTTGGCTCCGAGAGGGAAGAGCTAGACCTAGCAGACATCCCTGACATTCACTGATAATTAAAACCCGCTGACATGATGGGAGAAAGACTAATTCACTGGCCGTGTTTGCAGTAGCATATGATTGCAGAAAGAGCTGCAGCCACTTTGAGTGCAGGAGAAAGTGGGCTGGAGTCATTTGGGGGTAGGGAATTGTTGAGGTATAGTGAGAGAGAACACATTGTGTTGGTGTTTTGTTTGACATGAAAGGCTGCTAACAGCTACTGTAAACCAGGATCTCTGCCAAGGCTCACAGGTGTCATCGAGGGGACTGGCATCGTGCCACAGAGAACAGACCCAAAGGCCCCGAGGCTCACCTGGAGATGTCACCCCCCTGCAAGATGTACCAATACATCAAATCAAGTTACATTTATTTATAGAGCAAATCTCAACACATAAAAGGTTAACTAATCTTGCAGAGAAGTCATAGCACCTGAAAGTGGCCGAAGAAAAATGCGTATCTTTAGCCTGAATGTCATTTCTAATGCTTAAAGAGCTTAAACAAATGCAGAAATGGATTTTTCATCCTAGCTTGTTTGTTCATATAATGACAAATTAATGATCCCAGCATCTGGCCATTACATCAAAGGTGTATATTTATATTAAGAAGAGGATAGTGTAAAAAATGCATCATGACAAACAAATGCCTTTGGTGAGGTCAGATTGTCTTCTAATGACCTCATTTACCAACAACAAACTCTGCAACCTTCAGGGACAAACGGTGCACACAAGACCTCTCCTTTATCCCTGTGTGGTGGCAAGGAGAGGGGAAGAACCAGGAGATACAGAGGAATCGTTTGGAGAACAGAGAGACAAGATAGAAACAGTGTTTAAAGAAAAGAAAAGAAAAAGTTGTGAAAGCGTTTTCAAAAGGAGCAAAAAATGGGAGAAGACAAAAAGCAATGAAGACAGCAGGTTAAAGCATTCTAAAGCAGCAATAAAATCAAATAACAGTCTTTGCGTGACTGTACAACCTTGCTAAAAGAAAATTTAGGTTACTTCGGTTTTTCTTAGACCTTAGAGGAGACAAGAGATGTGCTCTTGTGTCACCCTGTAAAAAGGTCCTTTAAAAAATATACAGTCATTGGAAAATTAAGGGTAAAAAGCAGCCAGCAAATCAAACTGGAACCATCAACAAAAATGTTCAAACTAATATTTATAAAAAGTATGGTAAATATTCAAGGTCGTTCAAGTGGAAGTTACTGTATGTAGGCATTTTTGATGAATCAAACAAGACTAGACCTAAATACTGTGTCAGAAGGGTCACTGGAAAGTAAGGATACAGCATCTATCAGCATTTATAGACATTGTAATATCATCAAGAACTTCATTGTTTCTGTTTATGTCATTTTCAGTGTAGTTTGACTTTCACCAAGTTCCATCAAATCTTACACAAGTCTTAGCTCTATCCCACTATCCTAACAGAGTGCTTTATATAAGGTGGTTTTGGACCACTTCACAGTCCTTATAACCAGATGGCCCTCTTTGAACTGGCTGTACTGTGGCAATTTGAAGTCCTTAAAACTACATTTATCAGGTCATTTTTAGACCCCTGCTTCAGAAAAAGGACTCTTTAGTGACATAAAGCATGGACATAAACGTACCTTGATTGGTCGAGTAAATTGAAAGTTCTTTTAGCACCTGTGCTATCAAAACTTACTAATAATGCTAAAACAGAAGTAACATAACTGATGTCGTTGTCTGTTACGATGTACTCTTCTTTAAATGTGTCCAGCACTAATCAGACTGATCTTCTGTATGAGTCTCGGCTCCTACAACTCCTTCTTCTGAATGTTTGAGGAGCTCTTTCAAACTATGTTGCAAAACTCAAACCATACACCTACAACATACAGTTCCAACAATGACGTCCTATATTGTTGCTGTTGGCAGTTATTATGTGCAGAAATGACGTGGCTGCACAAACCACTGGTTGAGTCTCATTGGCGTTAAAGCAAACACATTAGTTCTTATATTGTCTCTAAGGTTTATAAGACTGTTTGTCCTACTATACACAGTTATAGCTGTTGGGTCCAAAAATGCCTATTGAGACAACAGATTTAGTTGTGGTGCTTAGACTCTGCAATGGGAAGTAAAGTCTTCAACATTCAGGCTCCTCTCTTGAGGAATTACAGAAGATAGACACCCTTTCTATCTTTAAGATTAAGCTTAAAACTTTACTTTTCAAAAGAAAGAAAGTTATGTTGATGAGGGATGACGACTTGCTTTTTAATTTTTGCATGCACAAGCCGCTGGGACCTTTCCAACACTCGTACACTTGTATTAATACTCATTTGGAATCAGCTGCACCACAGAGTTCAACTCAGGTTTTTACTCTCCAGCCAAAGGGTGGCAATAAGCTGCTGGTTTGTCAGCAGTTTATTGAAAAGTAAGAACTTTGAGTGATTTCTCATCAAAGATTTTACACTTTTCTTTATGTTCTTGAGTTAGAGATAATTATTTAAATGTGGATAGTAGCTAATCTCCTAACGTAGTATGGCCTGTTTTTCTTCTTCTGCTCGTAGTTTGACTAACGGTCCACTTTGGTGTGTTTTTGGCGCCACCTTCTGAGTGGGAGTTTCATCAGTGCTGTATGCGTTCACACAATCACATAAATCTAGTCTGCAAACAGTCATCTGCAAAAAAGACCTTGCAGACCCTCACAAACTGGGACAGTGACAAAATTCACACAGACCTCATAAATGAGCAAACTGGAAAACATAAATTAGATTTTCGGGAAACAGCCGAGTTACTTCAGAGAAAACTTTAAACAGTTTGATAAAAGATAAAGTAAAGAAGCATGAAGTGAGTTTTAGTAATACAAATGTAACAATTCTCCTTCAAAATCTGTAGTCGGCTGATATAAATAAATATTTTCTAACTAAAATCAAAATAATGCCATTGCTGTTTCATTAAGCTGAAACGAAGAAGAGGAGCAAATTTAACCTCAAAGGTTGACTACTTTACTAGACAATGAGCACAAATGCATCCATCCGTCCCTCCATCCCTCTCTCCTTCCATTCATCTGAGCATCACTAAAGCCCATCTTAATCTCCCTCTTCCACAATCACGGAACAAAGAGCAGCATGCTGGCAGATCCTTGTTTTTCTAACTAATGTCGATTACATATTTGATAAACATGCATTTGCATTAGCATTAGTTGAGGTCAGGATTAGCAGCGTTCATCCTCAAACTGTTCTGTCTCTATGCTTCGCCTGTTTGTTGATCTTTTTTTTCCCCCCTAACGGTGGCTTTTTTTTTCTTTTTCCACTCCTGTTGTTTGTGGCCATCTCAAATCCTAAAGGACACAACTCCACACAAGCGACGGCACAAATATTTGAGAGGGTGATTAAAAACTCGTTTAGGGAAAACAGATTATTGACTGTTTTGTTTTTTTTTTTTTAATCAATCTGTAAACACAAATAGTCCGCTTTAAGGAGTCAAAAGAGGTCAGAAACAGTTAACTATTTGTCTGTTAGGTTAGATTTTTACCTCAATTTAAAATTCTCAAATAGTCATTTGTTTTGTTTTACATCTCAGAATTACCTGATTGCTGAGTTTGGAGCTATAATCCCTTGATATGGAACATTTTCCCACAAAATCCTAACAAGAATAAAGATTTTAAAAAGTAGTTTTGTAAGTATCTTATGACTTGTTTATTTTCTCATCACACAAAAGCAACAAAATTGAAGAATTAGCTCTGTGACAGACGGAAACTTTCTGACCGCACACAAAGACACTGATCTGTTTATGAGGCTTAAAAGTGTCATTTTTTCCTTTTCCTTGTGCCAAACGCTTCCCAAAAACCCTCCTCATACTCCCTCTGCTCAGCACACAGACACTCTGCGATGCCTCAAACACTGAGGCCCAGGCCGCTGGCTCTGAATGAGGATCTTAAAGACTTTGCCAAAACACCTATTAAACAGCTTAGAGGCGTATAATTGTCAAACAGATGCTTCTCTGCAGAATAGTTTTGAAAGAAGCACATTGTTCTTTTCCACCACCAAAAGGTTGAGTAATTCTAAGGCTTAAGCTGCCGAGAAATGCTCCGTTTCATTCTGTTTTCCTCCAGTTAATAAAATCCTTCTCTTTGTGGATGCTCCTGCTTTTATTGTTGGACATTAATGCTAATTGAGCTTTTGTCTTTCTTTTTAAACTCTTCTGCCAGACTTACAAGTATTTGTTGCACATTTGCTTTCCGTTCGGCCTCTTTGCTTCTGATGCATTTTCCTTTTAAGGATTTGCTTAGAAATTGTATTTTTTGGGGGAGGGGAAGAAGAAAATTGGCTATAATTATATAAAAATTTAGCAAAGCCATATTGATGAAACGATGAGCTGAATTAATATCTAGGTCCAGACCTAATTACATTTGTGGAAAATAATATGGGACAAGAATCAATGGAGGAGTCCTTTTTGCCACAGCTAATCAGGTTTTGTCCGTGTTGCTCGCTCATGCTTCACAAACTGAGGGAAGAAATTAGGCAGCGACTTTCTCCAATTAGAGAAATGACAAAACAACTGCTCCTAAAGTCTTGACATCTGGGAGATAATTTGAAGGCAAAGTACAAGTGAAGTGAGGACACAAAAAAAAAGGCCACTCCTTAATTAAAATTTTTTGGTCTCCTTCATCCCTGACTAGGCAATTAGAGACTTATTAACTTTATGAATGCAGGCAGAAAAAGGTAGAAGATTCTCCGTTTAATAAAGCAGGATTGAATAACTGAAGACATTGGGTAATTAAACCACACAGATAAAGACATCAGTTCTGTTTTTCTGTGTCTTGGTTTGTAAACGCAGAACCATTGACCATATGTAATCACATATTAATTATTATATCATTTTTAGTTTGTAGTTTCACTCAGGAAACATTCAAAAGAAAGTGATTTTATTTCCTCTCATCTTCCTTAAAGGTTAAACAGTCCATTTGTTTGGGACAGCTTAACATAAAGAATTGTTTCAAATGTTATTATAAAGACAAGCTGGTTATTCTGTCACCAAGACTTTAAACTTAAAAAAAATTATTTGAGTGATTAGAATTGTTCAATTAGCTTTTGTTGAAGCCAAGTGATTGGTGGAAATGCCTCTCCTGCCCGGATCTCCAGGCTGGAAGGTTAAGGATTCGTAGAGAACGTGATTGGTTGCTCGTCCCTCCGAGAGTTGTCCAATTGCTGGTCCGTGTGGACCTCGGTGACCCTTCCAGCCTCCTCATCCTCCCAACTGCACAGCTCCATTTAGCAAACAGAAGCTGCTGAAGGACTGATGAGTTGTATTTTAGCGGTCCTCCAGTCCAATCACTCATTTACCTGAAGAGATTTTATCACTCTCCAGAGATAATCATGAAGAGTCTGACACAAAGCGCCCATTAAAGTTAGAAACCTTGTCTGTGTCCTGGCTACATGCTACACACATCTTAATAAGGCATTACCAGAGTAGGTTTGTGGGCATAAAATGTGCTTTATTTAGATGTTATGATGTAAATAAACACTGTTGAGTTAAAACTAGACATTAGTCTCTAAGTAATGGATGGTGGATATCCTCTTCAGATGGATTTCTCTCTGTCAAGTAGCTCTAAAAGGTTTGGGGATTTGTGGAGTGGGCAAGGCCGCTGATTTTTACATTTTGGGTCCTGCACTCAAAGTGGTTGGTCTGAGGGGAGATTTTAAGAGGGGAATTATCTGGAATAGAGAGGGTGAAATGAAGGCGATTTGTGTGAGTATGTGTGTGTTACGGAGAGACCGTGCTCCGGTGGTGCTCCTGGTCAGTGTGAGAGCAAAAAAAAAGAAAAAGAAAAAAAAAAAAACCCTGACAGAGGAGCCGGAGCGTGCGGGTCGTTTTTGAGAAAGCAGCCTGCACCAGCTTTGCTCAGATCTCCCCTAATCCTTCCCACTTGAACCTTAGTCCACCACAATCTGCATGCCAACAGATTAACACAATACGCAAAAGATAATTCAGCCAGCCCAGCACTGACAGCGATCTCACAAATCTCTGAACGATGAAGGGAAGATACCTCTCCAAAATCCAGATTAAGTCCACAGATCCGAAGCCTTAGACCCTCTTAGGACAAATATTAGCATTACTGCTGGATGCTTTATTTATATATTTATCAGATTTTAAAAACAGATAATGTAGCCTGGTCAGCTTGAGTGTCAGAAAATCTGCCTTGGGTAGGATGAAGGGATGAGACCATATCCCAGATTGAGGGAGCAAAAGCAAGAGTAGGAGATGGAGAGAGAAAGAGGCAGAGGGTTCTGTAATCCATATTATATGCTGCGCAGAGCCAGGGAAGTATTTAAGAAGCTCTTTGTGGTATTCTTTTTGAAAGTGCCACTTTGGGATAGGCTGACAATGGCTTCTTCTGTTCTGTTAGATTATGAGATTCCAATTAACAGGATAAAGATTGGAGATTTTTTTTAAAGATATTAGATTGTGGGTGGTTTATGCACATTTTCAAATTGATTTAGTAAAAATTATCATTTGTGTTTAAGGATAATGTATTTGTAGGGTATTAGAACAAAATCCAAAGTGTTCATTCACTCTGGTTGTGTTGAGTTGAGTTACTATGATGATAGCAAGAAGCCAGTTTAAGACCAGGTTCCACATACAAGGAGGTAAAGTCTGTAAACTTTGTTTTATAGAAAAACCAAAAGGTTCCACACACACAGATTACCAGTAAAAATAATTTAAAAAACATGAAAAAACACACAACTGGATGAGCATTTAAAAAAGAGAAACAGAAAATATAGAGCCATATACACACCAAAGACGTCAGTAACAGGCAAAATAAAAATTATGGATGGGAAAACAAACTGCAGTCAGGTGTGAGGAGATGATAAAAACAAAACAACTTAATACAAGCCGTGGAATAGAGAAAATTAATTTTGAAACACATTTGAAACCAAAGCGATTAGAACAAAATCCAAATACCATGACCATTTACTGATGCTCTGTCCAATTCTGATTGCTTTTCCACATTTTTGTTTTCTGTTACAATTTCAGCTACAGCACGGTTTCAGGTACTGAGAAATACGTAAATGGAAAATACTTTAGGTCAGTTATCTAAAACCTTTGGACCCATTTGACGAAAGATTATGATAGAAGAAGGTAAAAAAGAAGTTAATTGCATTCATTACATGTTTTGATTTGGACCTTTCAGCCTGTTTGACACAGGTCAACACAGTGGATGTCGACCCTCAGACTCCGGTGTTTATCTCTAGGCTTTTTCTGTGTGGTATTAGTATTTTTTTCTGAAACATTAGAGTGCTTTCTTTGGGTAGTCTGGTTTCCTCCCTGAGTCTAAAAACATGCATGTCAGAATGATTGGTGATTCTAAACAAGTTTCTCCTCTGTTTACCGGTGCAACAACCCATGACAGAAACATGGTGACCAGCATCACTGTCAGAAACATTTTTTTACAGGTTCAATTCATTCATTTATTCATTTTTGTCTGCTTATCTGAGGTCAGGTTGTGGAGGCAAAAAAACCAGGAAGGAACTCCCAACACCCCTCTTTCAAGCAACTTTCTCCTTCTCCGACTGTGAGATCTCAAGACAATTCCAGGCCAGAGGGAATATAAAGCCTCTCCAGTGAGTTCTGGGTCTACTTCTGGGACATTCGCCCATAAACTCCAGGGAGGCAACAAGGAGGCATCCTCACCTAGGCTGACTTATCAATTACAATTTTATGGGAACTATTTCAGATTGTTGAACTTTTGAAGTCTTTTATGTTATTCTGCTTGCTGCATAAAGGAATATTCTGTATTGAAATGTAGCAATAATGGATCCCAGCCAAGTATCTGTCTGTGACAACTTGAAAAAGACACCATGTGTCGTACCTTTTTGCATAAATTTTATTGTGAAGCCCTTCGGTGTTGTCTGAGATTTAAATTTTTTAAGTTATGTACAACTTTTCCTTTAAAATACAAACAAAAAGAAAATGTGACTGAGGTTAAGTCACGCAGAAAATTTAACCACCAATTGGTATTCTCACTGCTCACTCTACTCACAACTTTTTTTTTTTTTTGGTAGAGGGCTGGTGTTGGAGGGTGGTGGTGGGGGGGAACATTGTTGCCAAACTTCTTCCCCATTGTATTTTTCCCTGTGCGGCGCTGGGATAGTTTCGAGAGCTTGCTCTGTTCCCGCTGCGACAGACTGCGGCCCCTCTCTGCCGCGCTCAAGGGCCCTTGAGGCGGCCATTATCTGGACGCCCGCCTCGCCGAGGCATATGGGTAATTACTGAGCTAATAGAGTGATGGAGGGAGAGGCAGAGGCAGGAGCCTAGGCCAATTAGATGATGCATTAGTGCTCTGTCTTTTGTAAGCACCTAATGTGTGGGGAAAGGATGGGGTAGATAGAGAAAACGTGTCATTTCTGAAGGGTCAGGATCCTTGAGCAAATGCAAACAGTCTCACACACACACACAAACACACACATCTATCCCACATAGACACAAGCATGTGAGTCTGAACGCACACACACACACACACACACCCGCACACACACACACAAAGCCACATTTGCACTTTGAATGTACCAAAACACACACACACACGTACACACTGATTACTGTGCTTTGTTTTGCTCTTTTCTCTAAGTGTCTGAAGAGTGTGAAGTCATAATTATTGCGCACTCTGGCTTTACATACACACGTAAACACAAAAACACACATTAACACACAAACACACACACACAGACCAAATGCAGAGGAGTCCAAATGAACAAGGAGACCCTGCCCAGTCTATTGAGGTCTGCTATGAGAATCCACTCCATCAATTACATTAAAGAGGCTGCCTAATGACGGCCACAGCTGTAATCACGCTCAGCTGAAGCATTTTACACCCTGCTTCTTTGTTTTCACCCATTATCATCCATCCCACAAAGGAGAGAAATTCTATCTCAAGCATCAGAACAGGGTGTTTTGCCGTTAAGAATGTGCTTTTTGTCATCATCTAGTTTTGTCAGGTTGTGAATCAGTGTTTTGGCAGTTGCAGCTGGAGTCCCAGAAGTTGGCAGGAAGCTGGAGTAGCAGAAAGTTGTGGGTTTTTTTTGCAGAGTTTTTAACTTCCTTTTTTTTCCTCCCACTTGTGAGCTGCCGTATAAAGAGCTGCTCTCGCATTTTTAGGATGCTAAAACGTTGCATGCTTGGAGAGAGAATTGTTTGGACTGGTTATGTGCTAAAACTTTGGCACTTCCTTTATGTCACAGTGGCAGAAATTGCACGTAAACCTTCTAGATAAATTGTATTTTCAGTCTCTGTTACTTTTGTAAACCAATACAAAGTTGAACCAAACCACATTCCCTCCTTTCCTCTTACTTTTTAGCCAATCCTCTTCTTTTTGCACATTCGGTCTAGGAGACAAGGTGTTTTCATATTTTTTACTGTTGTAAAAGAAGGCAAAAGCGGCAGGCTTTGTAGCCCTTAAAAACTGAAAATGAAAACCTTTTGGACATTTTACTGTATATTGAAGGGGTAGAAACTGCACTTGCATAAACCTCACAAATGTAGGAATTTAAACATTTTTTATTGACATAATGCAATTGTAATATTTAGTTTTATGTATTCCAATGTGTAATGTTTGGCATGGTTGTCAAACACCCCACATAATGACACAAAAATGATCTTTATATTTGTCTGTGACAAATATTTTACTGTCACATCAATCACTGTAATGTCTTGTATGATGTGTACTGATTTATTATGCTCGCTATTACTGTTGATTATCATTAACAAGCATAAAAAAGGAGAAAAGGTGTCACCAATTAAAAACATGTTATTGTCTCAACAAACTGTAAATAAGTATGATGTAAAGCATCAGTGACAACTGATCATATATTGGTTTCTTGAAGAGTTGTCCTTTTTGTTGCAAAGAAATTTCACGACTACCCCTTGGGACTTTGATTTGCAGGGCTAGGAGTGGGGGGAAGGGGGACGTGTATCAGCCTTATTCAGTACAGATGATAGCCATTCTCCATGTCAACATAAACTCCTATAATGCACTTGGAGAGCAACATGGCATTAATTTAATTATTAGTTCCCTGTCAGCATGAAAACTGTCCCATAAAAGAGTGAATACAGACAGTGTATGATTAATGCCCCAAATCAACTTCATTGTTACGCCAGTAACAATAACTCCAAGGACTTTTGCGTCCCTTTTTACCTGACCGAAGTGGTTGGCCACTTCAGAATCAAACTCCCAATTACAGACATTCAACACGTGTGTGTGGGGGGGGGTTGTGTGTGTGTGTGTGTGTTTGTGTCATGCTGAAGCGTTGTTATTTATTCAGTCCCAACAGATGAAACTGTAATGGCTATGTATTATCATTCCCTATCAGAAATAGCAGCTCTCATTTATCAAACAAAAGACTATTACTGATATCTTTATCAAAAAGGGAAATTGAGGAGGGGTTCTGTAGCTGTCAGTGTTCAAGTGACTTTGTTTCACAGCCCCTTGGTGGGATCATGATTGGCATGAACAATTAAAAAACACAAAACAGGTCAGCTTCACATCTTTAACCTTGTTGCTGCTGACTGACAATGTGTGAACTTAGTGGGTGATTATTGTAAATGTTGAAGTCACAATTCTCTTGTCATGTGGTTTTTGTTTTATGGTGGCTGTGAAAACCACCTTAATTGCACCTCATTTAAGTCCACCTTTGATGAGGAGGAGGGTGCGTAGTGGTGGTGGTGGTGATGGGTGGGGGGGATTGAACTCTGTTGGGTTTGCACTTTCGCAGATGCATTGATCTTTTGTGCCGGCAGGAGAAACGCCGCCAGGGATGTTCAAAGACATCCCCCAGACTCAGTCACCTTCAGGGTCTTGCTTGAAGTGATCTTACGGTTGCATGAAAATTCAGCACTTAAAAAATACTTGTTGAACAAAAATGAAAAATGCATGGAATAATTTTCCACAAAACGTCAAATTCTATTAGAAATAAGCTTTTATTTTGGGTTTATTAGGATCATTCAATTTCTTTACTGCTGTTTACCCAACTTATCTTTGTTTGATAATTACCAGCATAGTTTTTTTATAGGTTTAATCAGATCAGCATGTTTCAAGTCTGCCCTTACAGAAAACCCAAATGAAGGATTAGCAAGAAGCAGGTTGATGAGAATGAAAACTTGAAATTCAATAAGTAACAAGGGAGAACTTGAAGAGAACATAACTCAACATGAAACAAACAGGAGAAGCTCAAAGAAACAGAACGGAGCAACCAAGGAGAATATATAGGCTGCATGGGATGGGTGATTACAGAGTGCAGACAGGTGAGTTGATTAGAGATTAAGAACAGGAGGTGAGAAGAGCAAAAACAGCTGAAGACGTCAGGAGAGTGTGATGAGAAATACAAGAACAGATGTGAACCACTAAAACTCAAGAAAAAAAATGTACCATGCAAGATTTTACCCTTTAATTAACCTTTTCTGAACTTTTAAATAAGCTAATTTCTTTATGTGATGGGATATTTCTTCTGTTTCGATCCTAAAAAGATTACTGTGATGTAATGAAGCTTGAAACTCCTACAGCCGATCATGCAAGTTTAACCATACATATTTTTTCAAAAGTTAACACATTTCCCATCAGGAAGGAAGGATATGTGTTACTTAAGAACTACTTTTTATGTTTCCCTGAACAGTGATAATCGTTCACATGAATAGCTGTGTTTTTGTATGAAGTGGTAGCATACCACCAATCAGTTACTGATAATATTTTGACTACCTCATTTAATGTTGCCACCAAAGCAGTTCTGATAAGTGAAGGTATGGACCGTAGACATATTATACTGATAGACCAAGTGCCTCTGTCTTCTCTCGTTGAACTGAAGCCAACAGGAACTGTTTTTTAAAAAAAGCTGCCATTTTCTATTTTTCTAATGTGAGGCTTTAACTTCCATCCACTCCCCTGCACACAATCATAGTATCACATGAGCTTTCTTTAAAAATAAAATAACTAATTACATCTAAACATGTAAGAAAAATGAATATTTGAACATACAGCAGTAAGGTGAGACCTATATGTTAATCAATTCCATTTATTCCTGACAATAACTTAAATTCCTGATGTCCCAATAACACAAATAGTACAGTTTGCGATACATTTTCTGTGAAAAAGTTATGATATATATATATTGTTTATTATTTATTTAGTTGCTTTTTTTGAATGCACAACATTGTTGCCTTTTTTCTCTCTCTCCCAACGGTTGAGGTTTTGTGTTGCACAACAGGGCAATTTGATAAATATACTGACGAATATGAGTGTTAACCTGTCCTGCCCCATAACTGCAAAAACTAAAAAAACTGAGAATGAATCACCAAAAATGCTTTTAATTTTTATTTTAAATAACAGTCAAAATAGCTGAAAAACTCACTGAACAAAATAATATACAGCAAATTAAGTAATTAAGTCTTTGAGGTTATTATTAAGAGGAGCTATATTTTTTTGAGGAAATGTTATTTATTTATTTATTTATTTTTAGATGGACACCACCCCACCTGTCCTTGTGAACCAGTCGGACCTGGTCAACACCTGAAAAAGTCATGTAAAGTGTGTGTGTGTTTTAACAAAGGCAATATCATTTACGGGGCCGAAACTTAAAACAATCTGGAACGAGCCAACAGGGAAGGTGGTCCAGTTTCGGCTTCAACTTCCAGGTTCCAGTCTGACCTATATTTACAGTCTTTGGTAGGGACAAAGAACATTATGGTGGACCAAGGGGTGTCTGATCATTTAGACCTTGTGATTTTGGGGGGTAAAGTCTCTGTATATTAAACTTTCTTCTCACAGATTCCATCAAATCTGTCTTAGAGGTTGGGTGAACACCTCAGGCACTGTTTTTTGAGCCATTCCTAAGCAGCGTTATGGGGCCAACTGCAGTCTTGCTGGGTGAGAATTATAATTTAGAGGAGGGCTGTTGTCATGCGGAGAGTGTGATTAGTCTGAAAAAGAGTTTAAGTGCAGAATGTGAAATCCAAGATGCAGATTTTTTTCCCCAGCAGAACACTGCATTGTAACAACACAAGAAGCATTCTCGATACACCTGTCAGAGGTCAAAATGTTATGGTTCATTAGTGCACATCTCAATGGTATATACATAAGTTTTCTTTCTAATGTGATAGAGCTGATATTTAAGGATTGGTATGATTAGGGCTACAAAGAACAAAACTTTGGCATCAAACCTGAAACAGGGTGGAAACATTTGTGTGTTTGAAAGATTTCCATAAGCTTAAGGCTCTGTGTAAATACTGCTCAACAAACAAGAAGGAAGTCTTTCCCTCCTCTACGTCCTCCTGCTTGTTGGTGACACAGCTGAGCAGCGGACTCTGGGACAGCCGAGCCGAAAACAAAACACATGCTAATGAGTGACCTGGCTCTCGAGTCTCACCTCCTGCGATGGAGCACTATAGCTCTCAAGTATACAGCCAACCTGGTCCTTAATCTATCAATGGGAGGCCCTCCTCTCGCGACATTCAGACTCGTAACCATCCTTCCATTCTCCAGACAGAGAGTTTGCTCCTTTCCTTCTGTTGCCACCCCCTTCCAGAGCAGAGGAGTCCTCATCTCCTCAGCGGTGAAGGGCCCTTCAGACGTCTACTGAGAAAGAGCAGAAGGGTGGGAAAGAAGGTAGCAAAGAACACAAGAGAGAGGAGAGAGATGGAGACAATGTTAAAAAGAAACAGAGTAATGAGAAAAGAGGAGGTAAAGGAGATGCATATTGGATTGGGCCCCTGAGGGTTATGGCGATAGTTCATGTTGTGTATTAATGTGTGAAGCGCTGGTATTCTCTGTCATGCTAATCTCACTGTGTTTCATTCTTGCATTGGCTGGTGTCTGCTAGTGTCACATACACTCGCCTCTCCTCTCTCTTCCTTTGCTTTCTTCTCTTTATGTGCTCCCCTTTTGGAGTGGACGATCAGAGGCAGTAATGGGGGTAAACAGCTCTGTTGTCTAAAAGGATTATATTTGAATAACTAGCATTTGCATACATTAATTATTCAGCCTTGCAAAGGTGCTAGCCATTTCCCCCCCAAAAATAATCTGTTGTTTTTTCAGTTGACAGAAGGAAGGCTTCCAGGAATTACGACACATGAAAGAAAAGAGGAAAAAGGAAAACGTTTAAAGCTCACTATCATCAGCTCTGTCGACCCCCGGGGCTCGTGCTTCGGCCACCGGTTTGTGCATTTATTTTGTGCAACAGTCAAAGAGGAAAAATGCACAACAGTCAGCGAGCTGTTTTCAGTTTCCTCCTGATTACTTTATCCATTTGAAATCCTGGACGGGAAGAGTAATTGCGAGAGCAGGTCGAGCCAGAATTTCCTGGAGGTAGCGTATCGCTCAAGTCTCAGTTGGTGGGGATGGAAGGGAGGAGAGAAGGAGGGGGCGGGGGTTGTCTCCTCCTGCATGTTTATCCACAGTAATCAGGTGTCTGTGGAGCAGGAGTGGAGGCTTGGCAGTAGGGCGACACGGCCACATTAGACAGGAATGAATAGCGATGTGCCAAGCCTGGCACGGCAAGGCTCGAGACACAGCATCCTTTTTGATTTGGTCAAAACTTTAGAAGGGAGGGAGAGATGTTCAGAGCAAACTGGACAACTGTTTCAGTTTTGTTGTTGTGATGATTTTTTTTTCATCCCTCCTTCTCTCTCTGCTTGAACTTTTGCAGCAAATCGACAAACAAAAGAAGCTGGTCTGGGTTGACAAAGAGGAGAATAGATGGTATGCGAACGACAAGCCACCATCTGCTCTGGAGGACAACCAAAATCTTGACACACTTCAGCAATCCCACAATTCCCTGCTTCAGGACAATCCAGGCGCCCCATTCATACTCTCCCCTATGCGCTCCCAGAGTCTGTGTGATTTCCCCTTTTTCTCTCCTCTTCAATTAAGTCATTAATTCCTTTCTTCGCCCCCCTCTTAATGACCGCAGAGGCACAAACAAGCCCCGGTTGCTTCCTATTGAGGCCCTGTGATTGGGCATAATTGCTGCATGAGTCTAAGAATGAAGAAGCGGGAACGAGGGAGGAGGGATGCATTGTTTTTTGGCAGTGGTGAAAGGGAAGAGCTCAGAAGAAAATGCACATTAGGAGGGACCCTTCCTCTCCTGACGTGCATCACATTAGCATTAGTGAACATTGCATAGACTCAGTGGTGGTCCAATGAACATAAAGTAATCTAAACTAGACTTGAAGAGCAATAAATGAAGGGAAATGCATAGAAAATAATGATAACCGAATAAATGTCCATGTTTAACAGCATATAAGCCATTCTAATGTACATGAAACACCAAGCAGGTTTCAGCAAAATCTAATGATTTATTGCCAAGCCTCTGCAGGTGCACCCTTCTTCAGTTTGTTTGTGGCAAGGTGAACTAATCATCTAGTAATAGCATGGGACATGACATGCATTTCTGTGATCTAGCACCATTGTCTCAAGCAGGAAAGCTTATCCTCGCTGCAGTTTTGGACTGAAACCTGGTCCAGTTAGAAGAAGATTTGGGATTGGTTGCGACTGGTGCTGGCACACGGCATGCAGCTTTGTAATGGCTTCTAGCTTGCAATGTCCACTAAGGATGGCCTCCAAAGGAGAGGGAGTCCAACATTCCTCCCTAAAATCAGCCGTCTTGTTTGGCTGATTGTGCATTATGTGACCATCTGCAAAAAACTGGGAATGTGTGTTTGTGTGTGCGTGTTGGGGTGGGGCTGGAGTATAGCTGAGAGATGTGCAGGGAATTAGATCATCTCTAATAACATATTTTGGGGGGATAAATGCATTTTTGAAATATTCACAGACTGCACCATTTATAGATGTGGAGGAGCAGAAACAGTAAGAAAGAGAAGCAGAGAGGAGCAGGCTGAGTAAATCTCCAGATTAGAGATTAGCCATAGTAGCAGATTTAAAGGGTTGTCTGGTGCACTGCCAGCCTGCTCAGGCATCTATCTGGCTTCTGCTGGCTAGCCCTGCCATGGCCCTTCTAAGTAGATCATTCAACCCTTACTGGGGATGCCATGTCACTACGACTGTCTCCTACGGTCACTCTTTCTTCCTTCTCCTCCTCCTCCAAAAAAAACAACAACAGGAAAACACAGACCTGCTTGAACAACAGAGAGAGTAGGGACTTGAAGATAAGCCTTCTTCCTGACATTATGTTAGGGCTTTTTTAATGTGTTTAACGTCCTCAAACTAAAACTCCAAAGTCCCCTCACTAATGTCCAGATCAGAGAAGCTCCACTGTCAAAAGCTTAGTTTGCTAATTTCAGAAGCAGAGGGGGGCCAGGAAATAGATAAGCTGGAGGTACTTTTTAATTTTTTGAATGTGTAATAGTGAGATTGAGTGTTCACATTATGCAGTGTGTAATGTTTCCCTTGGCCTTCTGATTATCTTCAATATTTTATGGCCCTAAAAGCAGTTCTTATTGAGAACTAATTCCTGTTTTTACACGAGTTTAAGTAATCTGCTCTAATCGGAAAATTCATCAAAACACACTCACATGTACACACAAAAAGCAGTGGGTCAGATAACTATTACGCACACTTGTGGTGTAAATCTCATTGAGGCTAAGCCGCAGGGCTCGGACTCATGGGGGTAGCACCGAGGTAAGAGGTTAAATATTATCTTTGGCAACTATTACCGCCTCGGTCATTTAACCCCTTTATGTGTTTTTAATCGGTTTTGAAAAAAATTTAAATAGACAGTTTGGGCATCTGTTTTCTTCCTAAATCTCATATAAGTGTATTGTTAACAGCTGGGCACATCTGCAAGTGCGCTGATCCAGTGACTTAATATGAATAACTACTATTTGTTTTAAAATGAGCTGTCCATGAAATTATGTCTAAAATTAAGGATGTGTTCAGACCTTGGGAAGTGGGACTCTACGGAGAAGTTATGAACAACTAATAGCTTACCTGTTGTAGATTTTTACCAGATTGTCAAGCTAACAGCTAATCTGAACAAGGCCATGACCAAAGTGGGTTGCTGCCTTCTTAAAACAACGCCAAGCTCAAAAATTTAATTAGCTGCCTGTAAGCTGTGGCAGCTAGCTGTAGCACTTTAGTTGTGCTTTGGAGCACTTCCAGCAGGAATATCATGAGATATTCCCACCAGAGTAACCATGTAATGACAAAGATGAAAGTGGTCAGGATTATCAGATTTGTTTTTTGTTTTTTTTTTTAACACTAGCCCCTGGTAGTAACACTGCAAGTTGTTTCCTAAAAGTGTTTTTCCAGTCTGTGTGCTATTTTTTGACAAACGTACTTCCTACCCCTTCCCCCCCAAAAATAAAAAAGACAAACAACTTGGAGCATCTTTGTCAGAACGTGGAGTGAGCAAGGCAAACCCAAGATGCAGACTCATCTTCAAAATGAAAATTGGTTTATTAAAATAACAAAAACTAGAAACAAAAAAGGGCTGACGTGGCAGCAAAACAACTATAACAAAAATCCAGGCAGTTGACAAAGACGGGACAAGGCAAGGCAAAAACAGAGAGGGACCAGAGACCAGACTAGAACCAAACACATACAAACAACAATGAATCGGCAGAGAGGTGGAGAGGAAGACCAAGTTTTAAAGCAGAGGGTGATGAGGAGAAGTGGGAACAGGTGTGTGATTAGGAGTGAAGACAGCTGGAGATGGGTGTGACAGGAAACCAGAAAACTGCTGAGCGGAGGACAGGTGAATGATGACAACACTGAACCAAAGCATAAAGAAGACAAAACAATATCAAGACAAGGACAAAAAAAAGCAAATACAAGAAAACCCTAAATCAAAACAGAACAAAACCCAGACACATGACAATCTTGTTGTCTTTCTGTCATTGCAGTTTATTTTAAAAGGATTAGGAAGTGGAAACTGTGATCACAGATGAGCTGAACTTTACTGTCAGAATATGTGTGTCCTTGTCCACATTAATGCTTTGTACCGATAAAAATTAAGGAACGTAAAGATCCCCAGCTAGCAAAATCATCAGCAGCACACGTCTCTGTACCTGAAGCCTTTGTTTTTATTAGAAGGGTTTTCAGCTGCAGGTTTCAGGGTGAATCAACTTTATTTAACCATGAATCCCAGCCATGTGGACATGGTCCTTTTTTAAGGAATAGCATGAAAATGGCAATGGTTCTAAATCATAAAGTAGTTACTGAGATTAGAGCTTGTTCTACAGGAATATTTTAGGAAGATTCAAATATTTACTGGATGATATGAAGAAGTGTTTTTGCCTAAAATGCCGATCCTGGAAATTTTTGAGGTTGAAGTCTTTTTAAAGTAGTGTCAATGCACTTTGGTCATGGCCCCACTAAGGCTAGTTGTTACCCCAATCAGGTCAGAATTAAACTTTATTTTTCCAACTGTGGTTCTTCAAAGAACTATCTACAACAGGTAAGATATTATTTGTTCATGACATTTCCACACAACCCCACTTCAGCCTTAAACTCATGTAGTATAGCATCAGGAATATTTATCTCCTGAAATCCTGTAAACTCAGTGAGTGTACTGCATAGTTTTGACAGAGCCTTGAACAAAAACTGAGCAGCCATATCTTGCCCCACATTATTCCTCAGTAAGCTGCTTACAACCCAGTTGTGGCCTGATACCGAGATGAAATCTTGGAGAGGCGTGTCTCTGGACTCAGGAAGCGGTGGCCACTGATTTGAGAACAGAGCTCTTGGATGGAAGATGTGCTCTGGGGATATCACACACACCCCAAAAGACGGTGGGACACAATGAGAAATCACAGCTCTTTCACTTTCCGTCCATCTGCCCGCCACGGAGCGTGCTCACTGTGTGCCACTTGGCTTAATTCTGTCCCATCAACCACCACAAAAGCCCTCCGATCCAATCACGGGGATCAGACCTGGGCCAAGACCATGAGATGGGGAGCCAAGGAACAGACCAGAATCAACAGCCCATTCTCTCAAGATCAAACGCACACACACACACATAGAAAACACGGATGTAAGAAGAATATATGGGAAAGGATGGCATCTGAAGTGAAGATTTTTCACTCCTTTTCCCTTCCTGCTCTAACTTTGCTCTGGGCTAAATAAAGATGAGGAAAATCAGCAAGACTTTTGCCGAATGTTGGATATTTTGGCCATTTTATTTCAGGTCAGAAGATCATGAATTCAAAAAGGTGATTTTCCCAAATACCACACATTCCATCTGTCTCTGTTCATCTTTTTGCTTCTGCCTCTCACTCACTAACTGTTAATTGTGTGAGAGCAGGTCATAAGTAGCAGTGCATTAGAATAATGGAAATAGATGGCAGAGACCTACGGATGGCAACACAAACCATCTTCCATATTTGCATGGCTGTGTGCTCCAGGACAATTATGTCATTATCACAGACCTCTGTGTGTGTGTGTGTGTGAGTATGTGTGTGTGCTGGGTGACAGGTGGGAAAATTAAGCTACTAAATGCCAAAGAAATCTGAACTCTCTCCGTATTACCCCCTAAAATCTCTTAGCATCTCCTCTGGTTGGTTCAGAAACTTCTAACATTTGATTGCAACCTCATAAAATCTTAAAGTGGCGTTAGCTGTTATTTTGAGTGTTTTTTGGGTCATTTTGCTTAAGTTATTGAACACAGCAATGCAAAACCAAAAACGAGTTAAGGCCGAGTATGCCCCTTGATATTGAGATATGGCTGACTGAGTTCTTGCCTTTTTGATCAAATCTTGAAAAAATCCCACTCTAACTCCAACATGCAGTCTGTTTGTATTTGTTTATCTGCATACACCTTAAAGTTATTAAAGGGTCAAAGTATGTATCTTTAATTGTGAGTGATGATTTACACTCACAATATTACATTGTACATTTGTCAGAATAGAAAGTTTTGATACAGCAGTGAAATTTCTCTATGAGTAGATTGTTGAAAAGCAATTAGATTATTAGAGGATGTACAAGCTAAACTGACCCCAAAGTGATTCCTGTATCCGCTCTGAGCTAGCAACTGGTCACATGTATGGAAAAAGAGCTGGGGGGGCTCATACAGGAAGTAGCTTCTCCACACTGACGTCAAACTAGTGTCTTCTCATCTAGTCACTGACAATAAAGATAAATGAGTATTTTACAAAATTTCATGCTAACTAGGCCATAAAACACCCATTCTTTTTCATTTCTTTGTTGAATAATTCCTATTTTTCTGTCAGAATGGGCTACATGCAGACAGATATGTTCTTAACTGGGAAAGTCCCCCCTTTTTTTCCACCATATATAAACTACACTCAAATTCAAGGAAATTCCCCATCTCAGCCTCCCCCACCCATTACCTCATGACCTTTTCAGACTATTTAAGGATGCAGACATGGCTTTTCCTCACTTCCAGTCTGCCTGTGAAAAATACCGGAAGGACAAAAGAAAATAGAGGCCAACATCTTCCCTCCTTCCTCCACAACTATAGCATAACATGATCCTTTCACCCCTGAAATAAGCGACGGTTGTCCAACACGACAGGACCCGCTTGGACACCCCGAAGTTACAAAAACAGCACATAAAGCAGAAAGATATGACCTTTGGCTTAAACAAGTGTCTCCAACCTCCGCTGTACACGGCCAACACTTCCTTTACTCATCAAGACAGGGAAGAGGGGGCCACCTGCTAATCATGCTCTGTCACCTTTCATGCCGGATGTGTTTGTGTGTGTCTCGGCTCTGTCTCTAGTTTGGTTTGATCCCAGTAAAACACCCATTGAAATCATCACCAGCCAGGCTGCTTTTCATTCCACTTTCAAAACAGCCGGAAACATACTAAGTACACGTTTTTGTGGTGGCAGCTGGATCACGGCGCTTTCTGAATTTAAAAAAATTAGTATTGACATGACAAATCTGAGCAGTTATGAACATGAACAACAAGAGGCCATTAAATCCATCAGCAGAGTCTTCAGGCTGTTTCAGTAGCATCAGAGATGTTGGACAACATGCATTTATCTCACTAGCAGCGGGTATTGTGGAGAAAAGGTGTGAGGTCTTTTTATTTTTTTTTCTGTGAAACCTCTTAGCGTCCCATAATCAGGAGTGATAATGTGTCTCATTCTATGCTAATGTGTGTGTTTTACAGCAATCAGGCGACAGGTGATGATAGCACACGCTTTGAGATGTTCTGCTGTGTGCGTGCATGTGTGTGTGCTAGCGCGCAAGGGTGGACGCAAGGCACCATTAGTGACTTCCCAGGTCCTCTTCAGGAATACAATGGGCGGCGAAATTGCTTTAATGGAAAAAGGCTAATGTGAGACGCACAGACACACACACACACACAAACACACACGTGCACACACACTCGAACACACCGCCTTAGCAAATCACTCAAGCCAGTGAGAGGTAGAAAAAAGGGGGGGATATTTTCACTTACACTTGAAAAAATAGAGATGGAGAAGAGAAAATAGACAGTGAGGAGAGAGTTGGCGCTGCTCTTCTTCCACTTACTTTATGCTTCCACCCACTAGAGTCAGTATTTTCTAAAACAGAGGCGTAGATTCTGTAGTAAAGATATTTTCCTGACCCGTCTACCTTCCTTAAACATGATAGTGTTGTTTGTAAAGAGAGAAAGAAAGTGAGGAGCTTTGGCCGTATGAACTTAAATGTTTAACTGTTTTACAAAGTTTGGATGTATGAAATCCAGTGAGCCTTTAACCCAAAGCTAACACTGGGATGTTAAAGGTTCTGAACATAATTATATCAACTGGTCCATAATGGTCTGACTTGAGAAAAGAGCATATTTATCCTAATCTTTTAACAAAATTGATAAACTCTTTAAAATTAAGACCAATTGCTGTAGTTTGTAAAATGAAATGTTTTTATTTTCCCTTCCTCACTTGATAAAGTACTTTAAATTGATTTTCAGATCTTATTAAGGGAGATTCTTTGGAAATTTTACTAACAATTAATACCTTACCTGTTGTAGATAGCTCTTCAAACAGCCGAAATTTGGAAAAATAGAGTTTAATTCTGACAATAATGATGAACTAATGGCTAGTTTGAATGAGACCAAGACCAGATTAGATTGTTACCTTCGTAAAACAACTCCAGTCTCAAAATGTTCATAGTGGTACATATAAATGCTAGTTCATAAACCTTTATATTGCCCTCAGTTTCTCTTTACACAGTTATTTCAGTGAGAATGTCATGATATTCCTGCTGGACTTCTCAAGGCCACAAGTGCTACAGCTAGCTGGCGCTGCTACTATTTGTGTTTGCAAATAAGCATAAAATTCTATGTGAATAATTGTGTGAAGTAAAGGTTTATAAAATGGTGTTCACATAAACTGCTGTGAACATTTCATGACTGGATTTGTGTGTTGGTAACATAACGCAGTGTCTGCCATTTTCAAACAGAATTACAAAAAATAATTTCTGAAATCAAAAGGCTTTTTTTTGTTTCTCTTTGCCTCATTTCACCATTAAGCTTGATCCCACAAAGGTCAGATGTGTTTCTAGTTCCTGAGACCTTGGTAAAATCTCTCCCTAAAATTTTAGGACACACTGTTCTTCAGAGTGACAGAAAAAAAAAGAAACACTATGTGCTGTTGGGATGTGGCAGCCAGGGCATTCTGGTATAGACCCACTATATGTACAATCAGCTGAAGACAACAGGGTGCATTAGCATAACATCAACAAACAAACTGCGCTCCTTTTTTTCTTTGAAAGACAGATCTGCACGCACACACCTGCTCCTGCACTGCTCGGTAAGACAAGGCACGTTTCTCCTGTGCTACTAATGGTCTCATTTGTGCCCTGCTCAAGGCTGGCAAGGCCTGCAGCATCTGTTTGACTGCAGGCCATGCCATAAGGTGCCAGGACTCTAAGGATCCTCCGCACTCCCTCAAGAACTCTGCTGTCTGCCCTGCTAACCTCGCTCCCCACCCATCTTTTCACCTCACCGTCAGATGTTGCTCCCTACCTTTACCTTAGACACCATAAGACCACGATGTCCATTAAACTCTGTGGCCTCTGTTCACTGCTTCCCAAAGCTGCTTCTCCTCGACATTCCTCCTCTCATCTGCCACTCATCGCTGAAGTCTTACATCATCTTTGACCCCCAGGCACATCAAGGTACCCGGTATCTTTTTGTGCTAATCTCTTTTGCACGCCTCTTTCTCCTTTCCAACTCCCTGAAACCCCTCTGTCCTCTCCACTTTTCTATCTACTGCCACCCTCTGTCAAGATATGAGGGATGTCGTCTACCTCCCTTAATCAGCTGCTCCTCTCACCCCAGCCTCCCCCTTCTCCCTCAATACCTCCTCCTTAGCTCTTTACCCTCAGGGTGAATGAGATGTCATCTGGCTGGCACTATAATTTGGGCTACGTGTGTATGTGAGAGAGAGTTTGGTAACAGGATGTGTATCATAGCCAGAAAGACTTTCGCCTCAGAGGAACAGACAGATTAGCGGACAGAGGATAGCTCCAAGCGCAGCATTCAAGCTACATTCCCAAGAACGTCTCCTCCTTAACAAGCATTGCATTCCCCTCCAGGTATTCCCTGGCAGCCTCAAAGACAGGGAGAGGTGAAAGTGATCTGATGGCAATCTCTGCTCTTTGTGTTCATTGGTCTTTTCTTACTCTCTCTCACCCAAACAACAAATGCACAAGGTTTGTGCTTGTCTGTGTTTCTGTGTAACACAAGGACCTGCTGAGGTCTCTTTATCTCTTCACAGAGAATAGATGGAAAAACTGTGTGTGTGTGTGTGAGTGTGTGTGTGTGTGTGTGTGTGTGTGTGGTGCCTAGAAGGAGACACGATCAGAGGAAAGAGGCAAGGGGAGGGCGGTCTTATGACAGAGGGGGTCCGTGGCTAACAAGCGGTGTGTGGAGCCACAGAAGGTGTGTGTAGTCAAGCGTGAGGAAACATTTGAGACAGCAAAGGCCCACTGAGATGACCGCGGAGCTAATGCTATGTTAGTGAGCTGCTGACGGCATGCCTGGGCCCTGGCACACCGCCTTTCCACACAGATCAGTGAGGCCAAGAGCGCAACGAAAGGAGACACCTCAGGCCTGCGGCGAGGTATTACTAGTGACACATCTTTTGGGCACCGGTTGGGACTCCTTTACCATCTGAGCCTCTCGTATCATGACTCACACGCAGGCATGCGGGTTATTTAAAGAGACCCTTAAATCCAATGTGGCGGGGAAGGTGAGGTAGAACATCGCTCAGAGCAGGAAAAATAACCGGCACTTCAAGTCGAGGCATGAAGAGGAAGCTTTATGCGGCAAGACACCCCGGGTAATTTTACTTGAAGCACACTGAGACATCTCCTAGGGTTAGCAGGCATTTAGGACAAATTTACTTTGTAACCCAATTGTGTTTTCTGTCTTGATTTAAAGGGATAGTTCAGTTTTTATTTAACTGAGGTTGTGTGGTGGACTTATAAACCAGATATCTTACCTGCAGTGAGCAGCTGTTAAAGTAATTTCAGTTTGGCGAATCAGAGAGAAGTTCTCATGGAGATGCTAGTCTAATTAAGGCCCATGTAAGAACAAACTTCTCCCATCTTAAACAAGTTAAAGTCAGAACTTTCCCTGCAGTTTGAGCAAATGCCAAAATTATGTATGTTTTTATATTCCATCACTTCTGAGTAAAATAGTTTGCACAACTAGTTAATATAACATAGCTGTTTATGTGACGCCCCCTTGAGAATTCCTCCCTGATTCTTTGATATTTTTCTGTCTGCTGTCAACTGCAGATAAGATACTGACAACGATAGGTACTCCACACAATCTCACCTCATAATAAAAGACTATCCCTTTAACTCTAGAGGTACAAATCCAAACATGTCCTCCTGTTAGTCTGTTCAGATCTTCAGCAATGTAATTTTTAAAAATGAAAAACAGAAATCTTCTCTTTTTGATGTTTTTCTGGAAGACCACCTTGTATGCTTAAGATTGTTGTGATGTTGGGATGAAGTTTTCGTGACAGAATGCAGCATTTTTTTACTTTCTCCAGACGTCAAGCTTCATATTTAAAACAGAAATTTTAGCCAGCTTTATTGTTAGTTTCCATCTGGATTTAGTTAGTCACATATAAAATATGTAACGCAATATAAAAGTATTTTTAAATCCATTATATTAAGACTAACCACCTAGGAATAATCAGTGAAAAAGAAAAGTAAATAAGTAATGTTTTATCAGATCCTTCTGGTGAATCTTTTTGAAAACGCAGTTTATAAATGCAGATACATTCAACAATGTTTTAAAGCAAAATCATGCTATTGTGTTCGAAAGTTTTCAACTAAGGTTAACTTATAACGATTTTAGTCCTCAGAATGAAAAGCAAACAACCCAAATGTTCTAGTTTTACTTTCTACAAACTGAACATCTTTAAAGTGACCCATCTGTGACCCCGGCTTTGCTGTCTTGATGCAGAAATCAGATCACAGTCTGCAACCACTGCAGGTGGAGGGGCGTGTGGCGCTCTAATTGGGTCAGTGATCGGTCTCGAAGATAAGTTAAACGTTAAGGCCAATTTGTAGTTAATCTGCGGCTGAAACGCAAATCAGAAACTGATTTTTATCGTCGTACGTGAAATGTTTTGTGCAGTTACTTCATTACGGCTGCAGAGCTGAACATTTTCAGTGCAGTAAAGGAGCCGAGCTAAGAAACAGAGCTGCTTTGTGCTATCTGATCAGATTAAAACACGAAACAGCCCGAAGGCACAAGGGCAGTGAACTCCTTTTAACACGTAATATTACAGCAGGTGATTAAAATCAGAGCAGGAGATTTAGTTAGACCTTTATTTGTATCTGTAGAGATCAAAATATACCATCCATAGAGTTTAATAACGGATTTAAAAATATATATATATATAAACTGTCTTTGTCACAATCACTCAGTTACTTTTAGTATAATAAAGACACAAAGTTTTGCTTATATTTTGATGTCTTATTTTTTAAAAAAAGAAGAAAGAAAGCATCAACATGTATCATAGCAACACTGGTTACACTCAACAACACAAATGTGTCTTACTTTTAAAATGAAGGCTGTATAATATTATGTGGTTTCTGGTTTGAATTGACCAGATCCCACAAAAATACTAAAATAAAAAAATATATGTATTTCTGGTTTATTCATGCACACAAAAAAAGAAAAAAAATGTGTTTGGGGGCATTCTTTACATTGAAATCCAACAATTTATCTCATGCTTCTCTTTAATAAATTAAGCACAAGTTATAACTGTTTAACTTGATAATCTAATGTAATAAAAGTAAATTTGTGTGTCGGCATCAGAAATGCTAAAGGTAGGTCGATAGGCAGCGTTGTTACAGCAGAGACCAGACTTTGTTCAGTTTCTGTTTTTACTTAAGTGTAAAAAAGAAATTCTTCTAAAAATAGAATAAAAGTTTTTCTTCCTGCACTTTTTTACAGTTCATTTCACCTGTGCCTTTGCTGTGTACTGTTTCTGTTTGACCATGAAACGTGTGTGTGTGTGTGTGTGTGTGTGTGTGTGTGTGTGTACGGGTGATGATGAAGAGGCATTGCGTCTCCTCATAATGACATCATGGCTCTGACAGAAGCTGGAGAAGATGCCCGAGGTTTCAGAGCGAAACTCTTCAGCTTGGTGCAAGTGTGAGAGTGTGTGTGTGTGTGTGTGTGTGTGTGTGTGTGTCCTTGGGCTATAGGAGTCCTCCTGGACTTTGTGAACGAAAGTCAAACCATAAAAGACAAAAACAAAACCTGACCACCAGCAATATGAAGCAGAGGGCAGGCCATTTGGCTGCTGCCCGCTCACTGGTGCCTCTGCGTGAAGACGATGAGGAGTTACATTTGAGGGGAGACCAGGGAGGGAAAAGATCACAGAGAGAGAGAAACAAAAAGGAAAGGGGGATAAGACAGAAAGAAAGAGGTTCAGGAGGGGTCAGAAAGAGATGCCTGGGCTGCATCATGTGAGACCTTGATGCATCTTTTATCTTGATTTGGAGCAGACGAACTTACTTCTGTGGCCTCCAACACAAAAACACACCCAGATTAAACACATGCATTCTGTTTTTTATGAGAGGAAGCAAAGAATCAGTGTTAGAAGTACACAGAACATCTCAGTTGGATGTGGTAAAACCAGTGAAAGCATCTATCATGTAGGAAAAGATCACTGGATTATTTTGTTTGTTTGCGAAATAAATTATTTGAATTAAAAATATTTAAACGGGTTTTCGGAGGGCAGGTAAGAGCGCTACAGATATACATTTTTAAATCTAATGCTTACAGAAGATGCACACAGGCATTCTGTGATCATTTCACTGCTGACAGCAAAAACAGGATTATGTAGAAATATACAGGAGCACTCAGTAAGCTCAATTTTGAATAGAAATAATAATAATAAAAAATCCTGACAACCCTATACGTGTGTTCAGAGCAACCAAATTACTCCTACAATTGTTCAATCATAATTAAATAGGATGATTTAAATAAAGCGTAAACTTACACAGTCATTTAAGTCTTGCCTAGATCTAATTGTTGTAAACTGAATACGCTTTTATGAATTAACATCGTTGCAGAACCAATTGAAAAATATCAAGAAAAGTCATTTTGGACTTCAGCAGCTCACGTGCACAAACTTATTACCCACATACTGTAGAAACTAGTTTTCTTTGACATCGCTTTAAAGTCCATATCACACAGTTTCACCAAATGTAACAAAATGCAGTCTTTATGTGGAGCATTAAATATGCTCAGAGGGATCCTCCTGCCTCTGTGAACCCACTAAAGACACATCTCCCACTGAGTAAGATTGACAGGTTTCTGAAGTGAGCTGAGGGGAACCTCTCGCCCTGAGTGTGTGTGTAATGTGAGACAGGTCTTATGATGAGCTCTAATCAGCTGCGACTCTTGACCCCCGCGGCGATAAAGCTGCCACGAGGGAATGCGCTTTGGCACGGCTAACAACTCCACCTGAGTGTGTCTGCGTGGAGATGTTCACAGGGGTCACTTCTGTCAGAAGGAACAAGTTTAATCCAGCGCAAATAGAAACTACATTCAAAGTGAAGAAAAAAAAATCTCTTTTTAACCTCATCCAAGATCTATTTAGGATGTCAATCAAAAATTATTTCAAGTAGTTTAATCATTCTTAAGAAAAGAAGCAATATTCTTACGTTAAATACACTCAAACATCCAAGGTGCATGTTTTATTGATTTAAATTTAAACACATTTGCACAACATACACGTTGAGTTTAAATTTGTCCTATTTTTTTTAAAAACTCATGTTGGTGGTATGTAAATTTGACACCTAATAGAATAGAGCATATAAGAATTTTCCACAACATCCAATTGATTTCTTCCAGAATTAAGAAATGATGCTGTTTTAAAGTAACAAATAAGACTCGAGTCTACAGACACTACTGTACAGGCCTGACTGGTGGAATGCTGCAGAAGGTTCTCCTCTCTCCACAGACCAATGCTGGAGCTCTGTCAGAGTCACCATCGGGGTCTTGATCTTCTTCCCTGTTTGCTCGGATTAGCTGGGTGGTCGGTTCTAGGAAGAGTCCTAGTGGTTCCAAGCTTCTTCCATTTACAGATGACGTACGCCGCTGTGCTCGTTGGGACCTTCGGTGCTGCAGAAATGATTATGTACCCTTCTCCTGATCTGTGTCTCAGTTCAATCCAGTCTCAAACAACTCCTTGAACTTCATGGCTTGGTTTGTGCTCTGACATGCACCGTCAGCTGTGGGACCTTATACAGACAGGTGTGTGCATTCCCAAATCAGGTCCAATGTACTGAGTGTACTGCATGTGGAATAAGGCTGTAGTGACAAAATGTAAAAAAGCAAAACACTTTGAATGTATTCCACTCCTCTGGTCCTCCTGCAACTTTTGAATCAGGTTGTTTTCTACATTGCTGCGCTTCATCATTTTGAAAGTCACTTGATTGTTTCACACCTCCGACACTTTGTACATTGCAGGTGCATAAGCAAAAATGACAAAAAAACAGTAACAGAGCGCTCTAGCATCAGCTGACTGCTGAACGACACTGTCTGTCATCTGTTGTTAGGGTTGTGGTGAGGATCAGCCGGAGTGGCAGCAGCTTTCTAGGAGCATCATCTGCCCAGTGGATGAGACACGTTCTAGCCTGGGAACAAACCCAACGCACAGTGAATCTGCACAAGAAACACTCACTGCTTTTCACGTTTACTCATCCAGGTATGTTTATTGTTTTCCAGAGTGCACCGAAACAACACAAAGGCCAGACAGGAGAAAGCATTACGGACATTAAAAGTGTGTGTCAAATTAAAAAAAGAAAGGTTAATAGGTGAAACAAAGCTAGTTGTTTACATTATGTTTTAGCTACCATGCATGTTTAAAAAGAACAAGTGGAGTCATATTGGTTGAATAACTATATCAGACATGTTTATGCTCCTACGGTTCTCAAAATCCTTCCATAATAGTGCAAGAAGTGATACATGGCAATGACTGCAACCATAAAACTGTAAACCAGTCACAGTAGATATCATAAAATCAGCTTAAAGATCTGCGTGGCAAGTTGGTAGATGTGTTACTACAATGGAAAAAGAAAAAAAAAGACGGATTGACACGGTTGTAAGTGACTGACAAGTCAAGATTTTGACACCTGGTTGTACTTTTTTACTCATCACAACATCCTTAAAAAGACATATTTACAAGACATAATTTACTGTTCAAAAGAGTTGTCGTTGAATTAAATACATCACGTAAATCAGAATCCTATGTGCACAAAATGCAGGGCTGTAGAGGGCAGAGAGTTTCTCTCAAGTAGTTCATAAAAATATCAAACTGTAAAAGGGCTGTTTTACAAACATGTAATTGTGGCCTCCTGCTTTATTTATTTTTTTCATAAATAAAATACAACCACTGTCCAACACAGAGAGTGCTTAAACTGTCTTTTCACCTGAGCCTTGCCCTGCTTTAACCTAATAAATAATCTCACAATGACTAAATTCAACAACCACTTCCTAACGCTGTACATTTTGCTCAGTTTCTTTGCATAGTGTCGATTTATGTTGCAGTTTGTAGGCTGGTTTGCAACAACAACAAGGAAAAAAAATAGGTTTGAAATTAACTCTAAGCTTATCAATCAAAGCAACAGTTTCACGCTAGTTAGTCTCAGCGATGACTGATATGATTCTCACGGAGGAAAACAAGCTAAGTGTATTGCACAGGGATCTTAAGGAAGGATGATTTAGGCCTGTCAGTGGATGCTTTGCAGCACTTGATTAATGCGGTGAAGACATGAGGAGGCAGAGGGGTCACCTGCCCATCGTTCATATCCTTTTAGCTCACAGTTAATAAATGAAGTGTGCAAATGCAACAATGCTGTAGTGCTGTGCTCTGCTCTGCTCACACACTGCGCCGCGTGTAAAGTGTTCCCTGCGCAAACGAGAACACCGCTCCTTGTTAAACTTGATGTAAAATCTGATTACGTGTGAACCGATTGGAGGAGAAAAAAAAAAAAAAGTGAAACTGCATATTCTGATTTTACTCTCTGTGCATTTGAACGTCCAGCTGGAGGGGAGCTCGTCCGGTTTTCCAGCACGCAGCTCTGGTTTTCACAGTTCTTCGATACACTGCATCTACTGGGGCCATTCCACTTTTGTAAAGAAGGGGTGGGATTTAATATCGTCGACCCCTCCGGCGCCCGCCCCCAGTCTCTCTGTTGGGTTGTACTGGAGTAGCTGAACAGAAAAGACAGACATGAAAACAGGTGAACAGAGTGGAAAAATACAGCTTTTACTCTGCTGAGGAATTGGAAATAAAAAATGGTACTTTTAAAAAGTATTATTAACAAAACAGGCATCTATAAATAAATACTAATATTTACAATCCAAGTAAAATAAGGGGAATATATGTTTTCCATGTTTGGTCACCTTAGTAGCATAAAGACACTTAATTTATCTGATTTGTGCTACATTAGGCAGAGAAAAATCCACATTAATGTACATCTAAAGATTAGCAGTTTTGAGGATTTGCAATTAGCTTTAAGACATCAGCATGGTGCCAAAACTGTTATTAAGGACATGTCCATCAGGAGTGGGTTATATCTGTTTATCTGCCATAATCTGTCTGGAAAATGCATATATTCCTAATCATTTAAGGTAAGTATAATGCTTGGCTTCTATTTTGAAAGCACATAAGGCTATCATACACAGTTGGTTCTTAGTGGAATAATATTTCCATACTTTTATAACAGACTTTTTATATTTGTTGAGCAACCTCTACAGGTTGTACAAATGCAGCATTTCAAAATGTTGCTGCTACAGCAGAAAGATTTACTGCTTAAAAACCCTTCAGAAGATGAAAATGTTGAAAGAGTTCATTGAATATAAAAAAAATCAGATTCAACTAATTTTGAAATTTTCCTCCTGGTTATTAAAATTAAATCTCAGTACCAAGCTGAAATGAGCTCTTTCTTAAATGATGAACTAGATTTAAAACGTTTGCCAAAATAAGATGAAAAAAATGTTACAAAATACAAACAATTATTTTTTATGTGACTGATATCACATATTTGATGTTGGGGGAAAAAAACACTAAATGACTAACTGCTCTAAACTAAAAAAAAAACAAAACAACAAAAAAAGAAACATTAATCAGAAAAAATAAATCCGTTAAAAAATGTTTTAAAATATCTCAATGAAATTTGTTTTTGGGACTTTGTAACAAACTCCTGTTGGTCTTTAGCGTCTCAAACGGTTTAACTGGACAGAAATGGGTCAGTAAAGATGGCAGGAAAATACCTAATTTTGCATAATTTCAAAATAAATTTTAAAAAAGGCAAATTTTTAGGTGCCTAATCCCAAAAACAATCCAAATTAAATCATCAAAATGATAAAAGCCATGTTTATTAAATAGTTTTATTTCTCAATAAGTGAAATAATAGTTTCTCAACATTTTTAAGTAGCTTTATTGAATAATAAACTCACGCAACAGCCTACATAACAACTGCAAACCCTCTATTTTAATAAAAGGTTCCCCTATGGATTGATCAGGTGCTACGTCTTGATCATAAAAACCAAATGAAATATAAACATGTCTGATTTGAGACGCCCTGGTCGAGACGAGCGCGTGGCCTCTCACCTGCTCCAGCAGAGATCTGGCCTCCTCTGAAACCGACTCCGGGATGTTGAGAGCCGTGTGCCGGCCAATTCCTGCTGGATGGCAGCGAGCTAGGGACTGCGCAGAGGGAAGGAGGAGTGGAAAGAAGAGGGACAGATAACCATCGATGTGAAACACAAACCATTCGGACACCCGCAGAGCTTAAGTCAACGTTAAAGCATCAGAAGTGGACAAAATAGGAGGAGGCCAAAGAGTCGGAGCACCTGAAACAACACTGATCACACAAACAACAAGGCAATGATGTCACTGCTGTTGCTCTTTCTTGAAAGCGATGTGGGAGTCCGACAGAGGGAAAAATCACAGAAAGACTAAAAAACATGACTACTTTTGGTTGGTTTGTTCTTCATTCATACAGGGTATCTTTATGAAGCCTTTTTAGTTGTTTTGCAAAGCAAAGCCTGACAAATACAAAGTGTAGGTTCACCGAGGAAAACCCTGTACTCACGGTGGGGAAAAAAGTAGACATAAGACTTTTAAGTGCTTTTTTTACCTCCCAAAATATGGAGCTTTTGTTGAAATAATTAACAGTAATTACTAACCTCCACATGCTGTACCATCTACAAAGAAATAATAAAATGGAAATGCTAGGAACACAGAGTTTTGTGCAGCAAGTAAAAGCCGTAAAACTGTGTTGTTTTTCTTCCTTTCTCCAACAGCTAGGGCTGCTGCCTCTCTCCCTCCCCTGATACGTGCTGCAGGAGTTCTGGCTGCGATCCTAGCAGCAGTTAAGACTGCTCCAGGCAAGATCTTATCCTGCAAGGATCAAGAGACACTATGTGTGCCTGTGTGTGTATTCTTGCCAGGGCCGTACAAAGACATAATCATCAAAGGAGACATCTGTGTGGCTGAGTTTTCTCTTTCTTCCCCCCCACCCACCCAGGTAAGTAGGTGTGTATTGTTAAACATAATGACACTAACCCAACACTGATGGCTGATATAAAAACATGCCCACTGGCAATCAGAATTTATTCAAATTTAGGAGACAATGAAAAATTGATGGGACACTGCACCTGCACATGACTGTGCTTGTTACAGAGTACGTAATTGTCCATCAAGAGAGCCGCAAGTTATAATTAGAGTGTGCATCTATGTGTTTGTTGTCCGCAAAACAAAAAGCAAGGAGAAGCTTCCCTCCCTCCCTCCCTAGCCTGTCTTGAAAGATCCCTTGAAAGGTCCCTCCGATCCTGGACCAGCCAAGCTGCAGCACCTTGAGAGCTGCCCAGGTCTTCACCTTGCATGCTGATCTGAGGTCAGCGTGCCCGAAGCCCAGCGTTGCTCCAGGAGCCAGTAAAGAGGCCCGGGGAGAGCTGACCCAGTGGCCCGGCAGATGGAGCTCAGGCTGGGGGAGAAAGTCACACCGACACCCCTGGCACTCCCCGAGAACCAGAGTAAGAGACCGCAGCCAAGACGCAACCTTGCACACAGGCACACAAAAAACCCCCAACAAAAACAAAACAAACTCCACCCACTCAGACACGTGCACAGACTCACACACACAAGCTGGCACAACCATAAAGAGTGTGAGAGAGTTTAAAGCCAAGACACCTACAGACAGACATCCCACAACACCTCAGGAACAAAGACACACACACACACAAAAAAACAGCCCAAAACATTTTCTGAACACTTTTTGACTCACCGTGCCGGTCAGGAGTTCAAACAGGATGGCGCCCAAACTCCACCAATCGCACGACGTCGTCTCCTCGCTGATACCTCCCACCTCTGAGTACGAGAAGGAAAACAATCAATACTGAGCTGAGAAACTGTGTGAGGAGAAACACAGGCAAGAAAAATCAACCAGCGAAGCGAGAGAAGAATTATTCACATTTATCTGAAACAATTTACTGATCCTAAAGGTCATTAGCTAGTCCAAGTATTCCGCCTTGACATCCTTTATGTTAAACGCTGCTTCCTATCGCCTCGCTGTAATATTTCACCGATTTCAGAGAATTCATTCCAAACGAGCACGGAATCATCGACACAGTCTCACACACACACGTACAAAGTGTGTGTCTCATAAAAGGGCAATTTGCATAATAAAAAGCAGTTAAATTGAGGGAACCGTCTGTGCTGCAACTTCACACCATCTGCATGACCTGACCTCCAACGCAAACACACACACACACACACACACACCAAGACATGGAAAGTGGGAACACTTGGTAACAGATAGTCAACCACAACATACTTAGTATTCTTTAATTACATTGTTTCCCGGCTTATTGCGTCAGATAATTGGTGTATTTATAATAATCGTATTGGTTTAGAATGTTAAGTGTCAGGGAATAAAAGAAGAAATGCAAATCTGAAACAAGCTAAAGGATATTTAGTTTGAGTAGGTTTTCAGGTTAAGAGAGTAAAATCTCTGAAGTAGGATTTGTTTTTATTTTTACAGTGAAGATGCTGGCGTTTTATTACTTTTTGTTTTTGCAACAAACTGTCTTGTAATAGTAAAACTAACACCAATTGTTAAAAATTTCATCAGAAGTTTGTTCACTTCAGCAAAACTCTGATCTGACAGCCGTCACGGCTGAAGGCTACGGGGCGTCCGCAGCAGAGAGACACAGAAACTGAGAGTGACATTCATTCGTAGCTGCTGTTTGGTAGCTCCGCTGGATACCAGATGGCCTCGTGTGCTGCTCAGCTTGCCTCTCCTCCGCTCTCCAGAGGGAGGGGCGCCTGGTCACCCAGAGGGCCGGGACCCTGGGTCACGGTTGTGTGTGCCCAGGGACCAGGCTCCTCAGCTGGGGAAGCATATTAGACAAAGACCCCTCGTTTCCTGGAGGCTGCTGGGAACTCCAGGGGCCCTGTGCAGCTCTCTTGCAGCCAAGGTTGGAGAGGACTATGATACGACTTGTACGTTTCACAGACACACACACGCACACACACATGCACAAATTCACAAACACACAGCCAACTGAGCAACCAGTCTTCAGGGCTTCCCACGACCACTGTTTTGACAGCCAAGGAGAGAAGATCGTCATTGAACGGACCGCTGATACCTGTGTAGTTATGAGCTGGGGGGAAGAAGCTGGACATACACACAGATACACAGTCTCAGAGCAAGGTCGATGTCATCACAATGGATTAATGTCTAAGGAGCTGTGGGGAGAGTACAGTGGAGCTGGCTACACTTACTGCTCTGTCAGAGCGAGGAAGAGAGCAAAGGAGACAGAGAAAAAGTGAACAGGAAGGGAGAATTAACTGCATCCACAGGCCATGGGTCATCCAGAGCCCACTGTTACAGTAGGCTGCATAATGTGTTAATTAGAATATCTGGAACACCTACACTACCTGGTATTTTAGTTCCTGAGCAGGAAATTAAAAGACAAAAAAAAAAGCAAGGTGTGCTGAGAAAACAATGGTGTTTTCACCTCGTGGTGTCTTCTCCTTCCCTTTCCCCTCAACGGAGCAGTTCCCTCCTCTACTTTGTTTCTTATTCGTACACACCTCATCCCTCACAGGGGGACCAGAAGGAACTTTCTATGTTCGCCTCTTACACAGACTTCCCTAAAACCTTAACTGACGGGCGTCACAAAAAGAGGAAGTGAAGTGCACGCAGGTAGGAAGTAAGAAAAGGCTGGCGTTCGATGCCTCGTGGCAAGCTTAGCTGAAAAACACACGGAAGGTGCAAAAGACGAGACAAAAAGAGAATAAATAAATAAGATAGAAAACAGACACAGTTTAGTGAAAACTGTTATTAAAAATGATCTTTTCTGTGAGTTTATTCAAGATTTGTGGGGCAGAAACCAATTTTAGAGGTGTGTAAAGACAACATTCTTCTCATAACTAGTCAGACCGTGGATGTGCTTTGACCCCTTTTTTTCCTCCTTTAGCTTTTTAAATTTTAAATTCTCTGAGTTTTAACCACAGACAATTGGCCAGACTCCATCACTTCTTAGTTCTGTGCAGCGTGACAGCTGTAAGCAAACACAAACTTATTGTGTATCTGCCTGTTTCCAAGACCCGGCCACCTTTTTTTTTGCGAGCAGAAGAGATAGCCGCTACAAGCGAATAAATTATTTACTGAGAACAACTCTGGAACAAAGCTGTTATGCATCTTAATTGCGTGGTAAGAGTGTATTAGTCATATAATAAAGAAGAAGTGCTGTCATGTTATATCATCCTTGAAAGGCCTTTGAAAACAATTAAATTACAGCTCGGTGTCAAAAGGGGAACTAAGTCTTATCTTCCTTATGATCATGCACAACTGGGCAGGTAAAAGGATCACAAAACAAAGACGATAGAGTTCTCAGTAACTGCCCTCAGAGAGGAAGAAAACTAAATTTCCCTTTTCTTAGACGATCAAGACAATCGCTTTTGACTTTGCTTCCTTTTAAATGGAACAATAAACATTTCCCATTTCTGCTCAAAGTAGGTCGTGCCACAAAAAACAGCTTTTTTTTTTCTTATCAGTGAACAAAACATTAGCCATCTGATGTTTATCAGTAATGACAAGACAATGAGAAAATAAATAAGCACAAGTGCAGGATAAACAGATTAATACCATGTCACCATATTTTCCAAGCACACACCCGTGTTTTTTGGGTGTGAATATGTGCGTTTTAAAAACATGCTGTCCTCCTTTTAACACACACACCCTCACATATGCACTCACACACACACACACACACGGGCGCATTCAGTCACAGCAGGCCCCCTGCTAGGTTTCTGGCAAACAGTCATAAATCTGTCATCAGGAATGAAGCCATTGCTAGAGCTGACCCTGTCTGGATAAACAGCAATGCATAACAAGGGCAGCGGAGACACACACTCTAACCTCTGCATTAGTGTGTGTGTGTGTGTGTGTGTGCGTTCTCATGTACTTACAGCTAATGACATATTCAAGAATGTAAGCATGGAACAATAAAATAAAACCAAGCACAGTGACAAATAAAAATATTTTAAAGATGTGAAGCTATAAGTGAGTTTAACATAAAAAAAAAACAGAATGCAAATCAAGAAAAAGAAAGTTGCTTGAATTAAATACTCAGTGAAGCGATCCTTTTACTTCACAGCAGTGTAACACACCCCCTGCTGGAAGCTACAGCGCATTACATCCATTAATCCACATGGGATCAAGTGTTTTTTTTTTTATTATTAGGGTATTTCACACCTGGTTTAAGATCTGTTCAGTTCTTGTTCAGCTCAGTTTTATTTTTTCCTCAACATTTAATGTTTTTTACTTGCTGTAATTTACCAAAAAATACTTTCAATTCAGGATATGTGGAAGGTGACAGCAAAAGTCCGTACAAATGTGATTTAAACAGCATCGCAGTTTAGATGCCGAGCTCACATTTGGCCAGTTTCCTACTTCTTTTTTTTTAAGGAAGCCATTTTAGAAGACGAGCACGTTACTCAGTCTGAGACTCGGGAGAAAAATCACACAGTTTAGGAATCAAAGCCATTTGTTGCAGAACAATTTAAATAGTCGAAATGTCTCTGCTGAGCACTTGGGTATTAAACTGCACAATTCACAAAACTCCCAATTTGAGATTTACTTCTGCCTCTTTAGGTCATCCACTGCAGCTTACTAAAACACATGCCTCAAAATGCCTGACTTTTAAAATAAAGCTCTAAAACAGGCTGTTGCAGAGGGAATAAAGTTAACCACTTTGCATATTAAACTGAGCATTTATGACATCAATGAGATACTGTACTTTCCAAACACAAGGAGGACTTCAAGAGGAGCTAAGAGAGGATACAATATGAAGGAATATCTCATTGTAAAAAGTGTAGAAGAGGTAATGAGTGTGAGGGTCATTGTTGCACGTCTCTTAGTGAATAGTGTTTTTAATTAGCAGTCATATATTTGAAAGAAGGAGATTAAACACATCCAGCCATGCGGTATGCAGACATACGCTCGGAGCATGATCATAAAGGAAAAAAATAGCAACACACACATGCACATATATACAGAAGTGCTAAATAGGGAACTGAAGCTGCAGTGTAGCAGCAGTTTGTTTTAGGCAGCTTTTAAACAGCATGTCAGAGCTGCCACAAGTCAGCTGAGAGAATGACACCGAGCTGTCTGACTACTGGCTGAATGTAGCACAATACTGCACCCTACAGGACAACATCACAACTGCAACAAGATCTCGAGTACCAAAACTGAGGAGAATTTAAAGCATTGTGCCATTCAGAGAATGCTGTAATTCTTTATTCATTTACTTTTATCTGATTATTGCTGCCTATTCAGGATACATTACAGTACAATCTTTCATTTGGCAGAAGCTTTTAATCAAAAATAACTGACAAGTGAGAAACAAGAGTAACCCTTGAGTTTTTATTGAAAGCTGAATCGATGTACGTGATGCTACAAAGTAAGAGCAGCTTCAACATGTTAGGGTGTTGGGATTTTTAGGAGAAAGGTTTTCCCTTGAAAAGTCTCTTACAGCAATCAGTAGTGTCTACCATCATAATCAGTCACTGAGGAAATTCAGGCAACACGGGCCAGAGACCCAAATGTTTTTGTTTAGGTTGAAGATATTGAAATCCACAACAGAAAAGGTCTGATATGTAATCTAATGTTTCAGCCAACCAGGTGAAGACTTAAAATATATTTCATGCACATGTGAAGGTTATTTGTTTGTTTTATAAGAATGATTATCTAAGAAAAATGTTTGGAGGTAATCTACTCATGAAGTTTCCATGTTTATGTTTCACCCCTTAAATTAAAAGGTCCAAGTCAGAACTTTAATTGTGCTTTTTCTTAACTCCCATTTCTAATCTGTTATGGTCTCCTAATTAACTTAAACGATAAAAACTGTTACCTATTCATTTAAAATCTATTGTGATAGTTTATGGAGTCAAATTTATATGAACTCTTACTGTCCTTTATCTCCACATTTACACCCACTGCCAAGATGTTTTATTTTTTTTGTCATATACACCAAAGACTTCAGTAAAACAATCAAAGTTATAGGCTAAGTGTTTAAAAACCTGAGAATAAAAAACAAACAATCCAAAAAAAAAATATCACCCTCTGAGAAAAACAGAAATATATATAAAAAAAATACATTTTTGTTTATTATTACTGAATAAAGCTTTGTGTTCATAAATCATTCAATAAATAAATAAATAATAAATATAGGTTTGTGTTAATGCTGTTGGAAGGAAGCCTCTAAAGAATGAAAATTAACAGAAAAGGAACTTGTGTTTGACTGTTTGTGTGAGTCTCACCTGGGGCACAGTACATATTGGCAACTGCATCTTTGTTGCACGACTCCTCCACTTCATACCAGCTGCAGAAGTACGTGAGCTGAACGTGACCTGAAGCGAGAAAGAAGACAAAACGCGTTTATGAAACTTCTACGTGACGCCTCTCTTAAAACCCACTCAGTCTGGTGTCACTCGCGTTCAACTTTCCCCAACTGCTCACCCACCTTTGGAGCGCTTCCTTCCTCCTTTCCCTTCCGCCTCTCTACATCCCTCTGTGAGCTTTTCAAGCAAACAGCCTCGCCGATTACTCCTGTTTAGCGGCTACCCGTTAACGCTATCATTAGAACTAATGGTGTCATTAGGTAGCCGTAGCCATTAGCCTCGGCTAGCCAGACTGATGCACCACACTAGGCCGTTGATGGGCCCTTTAGAACAATAATTACCACCAGGGAGACGAAAACAGCCACTCAGCTAATTAGACGCTTGTTGATAATGAGGTGGAGAGAGATGATTGTAGGACGACAAAAGAAGTTGTTGAGGGGGAATCTGACATCATGGTAAGAGAACAATTTTCCTTCTAGAGGAGCCTCCGTACTGGTAAACAGATTTGTGAATGACTGATCAAGGCTGATCTCTCAAATACTGTCAGATGTGTAACTTTACTTCATACGATCAAAGTTAATGTTTTTTTTTCTTAAAATACTACACATGTATGTTATGATTTTTCTTAAGAATTGCCTCAGAGCTGAGAAACAGCTCAGTAAAAGCGGAAAAATAAGTTTTTAAATAACAGTTCTTTATACTTTACATTTTCATCCTCCCCATGAGAGAAAATTCTTCAAGGATTTCCAGTAATATAGTCCTTTTAAAATGTAAAGGACAAATAAGCTGGTAACTTTGTTTAGTATCTTGTACTTTTAGTACTTCACAAGCATTAAACTTTGTAAGTAACTACTAATTTAAACCTATATATTCTCATATCTTCATATATGCATCAAAGTAAACACAGAAACTGAAATAAAACTCCAGCTTGCAAAAACTTAATCGGTAGAACTTATCAATAAGTCTAACCTTGGTGGTCAAGCAGGATGTTGTTAGGATTCAGGTCCCGGCAGATGATGCCCTCTTGGTGGAGACGATCCAAGGCTGTCACCATCTCTACTGCCCAGCATCGTATGAACTCCTCTGGGATACGAGCTTGGGAGGCAGCCAGCGACAGCTCATCCAGGTCCGCAAACAGCCGCGACACTTTTTTATCAAATTCGCTGCCACCTATGTTACTAATATCTCCTGTTGATTCACCATTGAAACCTAATAAACTCTTAACAATTGCACTTGTCTGAGCCCCGTTAACAGAGGGTGTGTCGTTGTCACTGAGGTTTGGAACCAGGTCTGTGTTTATTCCTGTACAAGGCTTCAGTTTCTCACTGTCAGAATCAGTGTTCAAAGTGTCCGTGTCAAGGGGAAGATCACTGTTTTGGTCTTCTAGCTGATCAAAGACTTTGGAAGAGGCCTCCTGTCCAGTCGCTAAGCTGTCGTCCCACAGCGAGTTGAAAGGAGAAGTGGTCGCGGCACTAGTGTCACAAGTTGCAGAGGCTGTACAGAAAGACAGCAGCTCTTGTTCCAGTGGCTGCTCATCCAGTTCCTCAGGCTGATTAGGAAGCTGTAAAACATCTGGCTGGATACACTTTTGAGAAGCATCTGTAACCTCAAGGGCCAGACATGCTCCCGAAGGTTTTATTTCCTCCTGTGAAGGGTCTACAGTCCCGCTCACTACAGGAAGATTGACCAACAAGTCCGGTGGATGACCCTCATCCTCAGCTGCTGCCTCTTTAAATGAGATCACTGGCACCGACTCATTGGAGCCTTTGTCACTACAGTCCAATCCCCAAAACTCCAAGCCTGGACCCTTAACCTCCTGAGCCAGCTCAGGAAGGTCCTCTGTGACATCAGAGCCTAAATTGGATACAGAAAATTGGAGCGCTTGCTTATGAGAGGGTCGGTGTTCCCCTGCGTCAAAGCAGGTCACCTCACTTGCACTGTCTTTACTGTCAATACGAAAAAACTCCATGGGCGTGTGTTTGGACTGATCTAAGGAGAGAGGACCTACAGGGGACTGTGAAGGACTGAAGTCTTCACTGTGCTCTTCTTTACCACTATAATGGTCATTGTCATGAGTGTGCCCATTTTTGTCAGGCAACTCTGAAAAGAATCCAAGCTCCTGAGAACTTATTGGCGAAGAAAGGCTGTCGTTGCTAAGAAGTGAGCGGCTCTGTGAGGACATGGTTGCCGTTGTGTTAGGTACTTCCAATGAGAGCATTTTCTGTTCACTCTTCTCATCTTCCTCCTCTAGTGCATCTGGTTCTACTTTTTCTTGTTCATACTCATTGCAAAGAGTCAAATAGCTGTTGGTGCACTCCTCTTCAGAGGTAGCTCCAGAGTCTGATTGAGCCCCAGTTTGTTTAATGAGCCCTGGGGGGAGGGCACTTTTAAAAGAAGACACAAAGGGGTTTTCTTCTTCTTCTTTTTGTAGATCTAACACAGAATCTGAACCAGCATTAGGATCTGAATCACAACTGGTAGAACCTACATCTAACTGTGGAATTGTATGTTGTGGAGAATGTACAGCTGTTGTGTGGCTCTTCTGAATGAAAGGAATGTCAAAGCTCTCCTCTGGGCTGGAATTATGAAGGTACTTTCCAATGTGAGACCACAGCTTCCCACCTGAAGACAAAAGAAGCAAAGCATTAGCAACAAAGAAAAAAAAGGGAGTGCATGATTCAACAAAAGTGGATGTAAGGACAGGAACAAAGGAACAAAAATTGTACCAATTCAAGACAATTAGTTGTCATCCACTAAATTTATATATTTTTCTTCATTTTTAATTACCTCTGCATAAATTACACTAGTCTAAATGTTTACATTTTGAGTCCTAGTTTGCTTAGTGATTGAAGGAAAAGAAAAAAAAGTCAATGATGGTAACAGCAATAAGCCTCATCAATCAGTCAAACACAAGCCTAAACTTTATACAGTAATCAGACACTGGGCAGCAGCAACAGTAACAGAGAGAAGAAAGGTGGGTTCATGTTTAAAAATGCTTTAGACTTTCAAAACAATAAAAAATGTTCGAAGTGGTTATTTCCTACATGGGCGTTAAGATGATCTCCTTTAAACTGTTTTTGATCAATCAAACACAAACCAAGCAAACGAGACAAGTCCTGCGATGATGTAGGCCTACACATATAAAGTCATCATTGTGGAACCAGCAGGGTCACCCCACATCATGCATACTTACCAACTTGGCTCTGTGACTACCTCTGTTCCTGACTTAGAGATCTATTAGTTGTTGATCAACTTCAACCCCCCCATTTAACCTTGATTTTTTAACAACTGACATCAATGCAGAAAGAAGACATTTGACTGTAACTTGTTCAAATAAAAAAAACATATATATTATTATTATAGGTTCTAAGTGGTTAGCAGTACTCCTAACAGGTTAACAACAGCTATTAGAAAGTTACTGAATAAAGTAGTAAAACATTTTGCCACAAAGATAAGCTGGAGCTCTTGTGGAGTAAAAGTGAATTTGGGTAGCTGTGCAAAAGCCTAATTTGTGCTGTTGGTAACCGAAAATAGCCAGAGAACACTTGGCAGTGTTTCATAGACATACATCTCACTTTTCAGTAAATGAAAACATCACATCTCAAAGACTTGGCCACAGTCGCACACGCAAAACCTGCAGAACCACACACAGCTGTAAAGTGAGCAATTAGAATCCAGCATCTGTTGTGTGTGATGAGAATGAATCGGGAGTTCGCAGTGATGATAATGACAGCGGGGCAGCTCGATGGCTTAGAAAGTAAAACCATCCACATGTTGTTGTGTCCAATGTCACTCAGGTCACTGCCTCCCTTTGTCTGCCTGTCTATTCTCATTCAGCCCATCAACTTCTTCCATGTAAAAAGAAGCTTATTACAGAGGCAGAAGGGATTTCTGAATCACAGAACTGGGTTGTAACCTCAATGAAACATTTTTTGATAGAAATATCATTTAAGTATCTTTATTAGATCATACTAAACAGCTCTGAATTAAATTCAGAACTTGTTACTAATATAAATGTAAGCTGGTTATGGTGTACACCAGACTGAACAGGTTACAGGGCTGTAAAAAAAATGGCTGCCTTTCACTGTAAGCAGTCACCCACGCACACGGCCTACAGACACATCCTAGAGTGAGTAGGATGTAAGGAGGCCCAGGTGTTGGTACAGCTAATGAAGCATGGCACCACCTGGTATTCAGAATAATGACCTGTGACACACACCCATCTCAATAAAACATCTGTGTGAAACAAGGGCACAGAGAGGGGTGGGAGATGAGAGAAAAGAGGGATCAGATGAATGAGAGGGAAACAAGCTAAGAAGACAAAAAAATGGAAGATTAACAGATTAGTAAAATTTGTATCTCTTACATGGGGGGCACTGAAATCGAGTGATCAAGTCGGACGACTTAAAGCATGACTGACGTAACTGGGGATCGACTGATCTGACATTCAAAAATCAGATTTTTGGGGGTCCATGAGCACACCATAGCTAAGCAGATAATTAGCACATCTTCAGTGTGGAAGGTTTTACTTAGTGCAGACTCAGTGAGAGCTAATTATAAAACATATAAAACTTTTTAAAAATGAAGTCAGAAGCAGCACGAGAAGTGTTGAAGGTACTAAAAGGAAACTGGATTTTCTACATAAGTAGAAAATATGTCTACAGGTTTTCTTTGTATGTAAACACAAAATTATGAACGCAGACAAACTTTACATTCAACCGGAAACTAGAATAAAAAAAGGCCATTGATTGATGTTCTTAGAAATCGGAAGCAGTTCAAATAAAAATTGGCAGGTCAGAGCTTTACAAAAATCGGTAACTGGAATCGGCCCGGAAAACTGTGATTGATACATTTCTGTCTCTTACCTTCAGCATACTGCAGCAGAAGAAAAACAGTGTCCTCGGAGATGATGAACTTTCTCAGCTGCACCATGTGGGGCACAGAGTGAGGCATGATGTTCTTCTTTGCCTGCCCACAGTCGCTGCTTTTCCTTAGACCCTGTGATGAGGAAATAAGTCAGCAATGAAATGTAAAGACAGCAGGGAAATGCATTAACACAAAATTAACAAGATTACAAGAAAAACTACAGAGGGACTGGACAGAAATAAGGTGAGTAGTTAAGGTTGAGATGGAGACAAAGGAGAAATCTTCCATTAACAAAGTACCAGTTATCCCCCTTGGCAACCCAAAGTCACTGGATTCATCAAGCTATATACGGCACACAACTTTAAAAGACCCACGCAAATTTATCAGCGCCACACACATTCAAGTTCACATTGGTTGTGCAAGCGTATGGGTATGCATGCATGTCTGTGTGTAGTCATTTGCGCCTGTGCTGTGCGTTAGCATCTGGCACACGTCTCACACCTGAGAGCAGAGGAGCTGACAGAGACGGGCCCATTAGAATCAATTACACCGGTCACATACAGGGGCGGCTGGCACAATTCACACCTACAGTCAGACAACACGAACGCAGGGCAAAACACACGCGCACATACAAATTACACTTACTTTGAGGATGAACGTCTCTTGTGTTCTCTTGTCCATGACCAGAAGAACCTGCCGTGGAAAAGCGCCATTAATTGTTAGGTATGAACAGAGATAAGTGGTCTAAGATTACACAGTGGTTATCTCCTCCAAAGCAGTGTTTTTCAGTGACAGAACAAGGTCACATGGAGGGGTCACTGCAAGATAACTGCGATTTCAGCGATTATACCTGAAAAACTGGTTGTATTGTCCAAAACAATAACAAAAACTAAAAGAGGTCTACAGATCCCTGTGAGCCCTAAATACTAGGAGCAGGTGTCACATTAATTACAATTTATTAAGGCAATTTTTCTATCATTTTAGATACAATGTAGAATTAAACATAAAAAAATAACTGACAAATTACTATAAACAGTTATAGTAATACCTAACTGGAATCCCAAAAACAATCAAATAAAACAAATGTTCATTTATTTTTTCTGGGCTCTTAAGCTTTTTTCTGTTTTGGAGCTCCTTGATAAAAATGTCACCACAGAGCAGCGGAACGGATCATAAAATGTGCCCTCACTAAATCATTGAAAAGCACACAAATTACAAAAAAATATATAAACTCGCTCCTCCCATTTATCATTTTACTTTCCTGCACCTTTTTTGTTCTGTCTCTCCTTTTTCTTCCCGACATTTCCTCATTTCCTCCCTTCGTCAGGCCTCCTTTTCTCTCCCTGACATCTCCATTGCTCTTCTGGTCCCCGGCTTGTCTCAGGGGAGAGCTCGAGCATATGTGTGTGACCCGGTGTGTGTTGGAGTTTATTCTGCTGCGTGTGTTGTGGGTGTGCGAACCTGACTGGGACCAAACAGGTGCAGGCTAAATGGATATGAATGGAGCTGTGAGTAAACAGAGTGGCGGTGCTAGCCAGGGTGCTAATATAATTAAGAAGCAAACATCAGGGAAGAGGAAGGGGGGGGTGAGGCGGAGAGAAGGGGCACAGGGAGCAGTAGGGTGAGGAGCTCTTGCCATCTGTCCCCTCTGTCCTCGTTTAAACCAAAAGGAGGAAGTAGAAAGAAAAGAGGACCAGGCCCTTACTCAATAGCTTTTTGTTTTTTACTGTGCTTGAGCAGTTTTTGTATTACTGTGTATTTTGCACCCACCTCGACGGAATAACACATGTTGGTATTGTGTCAACATTTTCCTTAGGGTTTTCTGTGCGCGCGTGTGTGTGTGCGTGCAGGATGAGTATCACAGACTCAATGTTGTGTGTCATTCTCTGAGCGGCGTGCCAAGTCATTTCATGGCTGAGTGGTGAAGTTGCTTTGCCGGCAGCTGTTTGAGAGGACCGGCAACCCAAACTGACCTTGTGGTAGTCATAACTGACGCTAAACATACACACACTCAGGCCTCGCCATACATCTAGTAAATCTATTACGTTTTATTGCCTCGGATAAAAGAGATGGTCGAAGGGAGAAAGGACACAAGGAGGAGAAATTTGAAGATGGATACGATCCACGTTCTGAGTCGGGGTTGGGATTAAATGAATGGGGGTCATCTCGACCCGAGGGAAATTCTGACATTAAATTACACCAAGTTTCAAAGACTAATTTACTTTCTATATTGTTTAACTTGACTCTACATCAGACCCCATGAAAGGACATTTAAAAAATACAAATAACTAGTGGCAGGATTTAAGAATCAAAATTGGCAAATTTACCTTATCTATGACCCCTATCACTCTGTAAGCCATCAGCTCATCAAATGAACTCTGCTGCCCTCCTCTGCTCATAGATGAGCAGCACTGAGCCCCCAAGGCCTTAGGAGAAAAAAAAAAAAAGAGATCATCATTTAACAAACTGAATGTTTTTGAAAGCCAGACGGTGAATGGAATACAGAGAACACCGGGCAGCTGCATTTCTCTCCTACTCACCACGGTTTGTGTTGATCCTTGACCCATGTTGCTTCTCAGATACTGACTGGATATTTGTTCGGCTCGCATCAGATATTCGGCCGTCTTTTTCTTCACTGCCTCGCGCCGAGCTGCACTCGGTTCGCCTGAAAAAGAGCAAGGGGCTATCTTCACAAATCTGTATTTTGAAGTGATGTTATTAAAATGACGGAGATATCAGTAATCTGACAATTAAAAGCAAAAGTAGAAGCAATATATTTTTAGTATAACCACTTTACACAGGAAATAGGCTCAGTTTCAGACAAAAGGAGGACCAGTACTTGATAAAAGCTTGATATAATATGGATTGTGGAGGAATTTAAATAAGTTTTTTGCTTAACTAGGAAGTAAAGTTTTTAACTTTATCACTAATACTGTTCCCCAATTTGTCAAGTATAGATCCTTTACAACAACTTTAAGATGGTTTCGAGAAACTAAATAAAATTTAAAGATTATTGCTAAGAGAATAATTTGCCATAATTTTTAAACAATAAAAAAACAGTAGTCACAAATAGATAAAATTATATATTTTGTAGTTATTGAGGCTCTTTGCTCTGTCCATTTCATTCTTATTACTTATTAATAAGTTTATTAGGAAGTCACTGCTGTTGGTTTTTGGTGGGTAAGAAATTGGGAGTGGTGCAAAACGTTTGGACAGTACTGCAAGAAGCGCTCAAACAAAAATCCCGAGCCCAGATGTAAATGTTACTCTCTGACCTTGTACTCCTTGCAGCAGCAGGTCGACCCCACTGCGATAGTATGAAAAAGCTGCCTGGAAGTCCTGCTCGTTTTCTTTTTGTACCGCAAAACCGATGAGCTCGCTGGCTTTGTCCAGGTAGTCGGACTTGGCGTCCTTAGAGCTGCCACCGCTGGCTCTCCTCAGACCGCTGGGGAGCAGCGATGTTCGCCCCGGCCAGCTGACCTCCGGGTTAGGGGCAGAGGAGGCAGGAACGGGGACGGGGGCAGGGGCAGGTGATGGGGTGCGGCGTTCGCGCAGGGACGACAAGCGAGGGCTGCAGCTGCTGCTAATGTTGGTGGCTCCCCCCTGTGGCTGGTTTGGGGAGGTGCGACCTGAGGCCATGCCATCGTCCAACTCAGCCAAAGAGTCTGTGTCCACTGCCAGGGAGGTCAGGTCGCTGTCACTAGACGGACCTGAAAAAAAAACCCACACACACACAAATATATATAAGACCAGTAAATACACACAGACATAATAAGACTATTTGTTGTCAAAACAGCACATTTAAATAATCTGAGAGGTACAAATTAGTTTGGTGCTGAAGAAAATATTACCTCCATATTCAGATGTTACAGTCAAATCCTCTGCACCACTGAGGTCTCTTTGCACTGAAAAACATGCCCACATAATTTTAGATAAAACTAGAATCGCAGCCGTTCCACATTTAAGGGATAGTTCAGATGTTCTAAACTAGAGTTCTGTGATAAGGTTTTCAATTAATATTATCTTATGTGTTTTAGATAGCTTCCTGAACGACCTCAGTTTGGAGAAACAGAGTTTAATTCTGACTGCGTTGACAAGCTAATGACTAGTCGGAGTGGGACCAAGACCAAGGTGGATTGCTGCTGCCTTAAAACGACTCCAATCTAAACAATTCACAGCAAGTAATCTGAACACTGTTCGGTAAAACTTTAGACAGGCATCAGTTTTGTATTACACAGTTATTCTGGCAGAAATATGACAATCCTGAAGGAGGTTTAACTGCTAGCTGCTATTTGTGCTTGTAAAGAACCACCAAATTCTAAGTAAGTAAAACATACAGTGACATAAAGGTTTATTAAACAGTGTTTTTATGTACCATGATTAAGAGTTTTGGAGACTGGAACTGTTTTAACCCAGCAGCAATCTGGTGATCCTTTCTTAGTGGCTCAGACTAGCTCTTAGCTCATCACTCCAGTCAGATTTAAACTCGATTTCTTCAAACTGAGGTCATTCAAAGAGCTATCTACAAAAAGTGATATAACTGTTCATATTTTCTCACACAGAACCTTACTTTAAAAGGTTTGGACTATTACTTTAAGACAAAGACAAGTTTTGTATGTACCCTACCATCAGAACTACAATCTGAAAAGCTATCAGCCAGGAAGTCAGAAAAGGGCTCAGCAGGTCCAATGAGCTCCGAGCCGTCGTGTACCTCACCACCCTTGAAAAACAGAAAATAAAAAATATATATATCTGCATATGATGCAATTGGTAATCTTTCTGTCAAAATGCTTGGATCTCAGCACAGGTGACTGGATACCTTGAAGAAATCTTGTATGTGTTGACTACTGTACAGGGCAGGAATATTTGCAGAGAACTGAAGGAGATCCTCGGAGCACTGTCTTCTTTCTTCAATCACTGACTCGTCAAATCGGCCTGGAGTACATGCATACAGATATAAATACACAAACAGATGTAGTATTATTACTGAGCAAATAAAAAAGGGCTGATCTGCTTCGAGGAGGCAAAGCAGCAGGAGATCCCTCCAACATAATCATAAAAATGGCAAGAGTAACGATTTCTGAGGTTAAAAAGTTAACTCCAGTTTTTTTTTTGTAGTCCTGAAAAGACGAGCCAAAATTTGAAAAAAATTGCTGCTCCAAGAATCCAAACACACTTAAAACAACTGGTGATGCTTGTGTCCACAGCTGAAATTACAGATGTTGACATAATGTCCTACAAAAAACACATTAAGTGTTTTGCAAATTGTGAGACATGGTTATTTAATTTCCTTTTATAAAAGCTGGTATAGTCTATCATATGTTATATGAGCTCATTCATATATTAAAGCTGATTTCCAAAGATTTTTATAGAATTTCATCAAGGTAATTTAACTTTTTTATTTTTTTTAGATACTTTCTTAGCAATAACAGACTATTTGACCAGACCCAAGCTTTGAACACCATGAATTCATCAGGGTCAATATCTGAGATAAATGAAAGAATAGGGAAAGGGTCTTACCAAAAACTTTGGCCTTAGGGAAGGGAGGAAACAGCTCAGACTGGCTGCTTACATTGTTGTGCAGCTGCCAGAGATGCTGATGTAGCTTCCGGAAATCACTGTATCTCTTCCATACTGTTATCTATAGAGAGAGGATGAAAGGGTGCGGATGGAGACAGAGAGGAAACCGGCTGAACGGAGGAATCAATAACTTAGCGTCTACTAATATATGAAGCAGTTGTTTTGTTTGTTCGACACAAAAAACAGCTCATGTGACACTCGTTTGCGACACTATCACCATCACTTGACTGTAATTAAGTTATCTGAATCATTTAAGTACAAATAATGCTTTCCTGAAGACAACAAATGTTTTAATGTGTTAGTAACTGCTTTTTAACCTCCTTAAAATAGCACAAAACAAAGCTAAGCTAATACTCCAAGTGTAAAATATTTTTCTTATTGCTTACTTGTGCAAATAAACCTCAAACACAAGCTGCAGAATTTGAACATAAACAAATGCATAATCTACTTACAGAAACATGGCGATCTAATATTAAGACAGAACTCTGGTTTACTAAGATTTACACAAGCAGTTAATGTGAGAAAACTATCCCAACGATGGAAGTATGTGTGCTTGCAGGACAACTCCCTCGCTAAGTCTCTTCATTGTAATGAAATTGACATCACGCCGGTTGAATTAGCTCTGATTTTATGCAACACAGCATTTCTCTGTGCGTTTCATAAGCTTATGTAGGATTTACTGCTTATTATTAGATGCATAATGATAGAAATGGATGAATAAATTTTTAAAAATTAAACAACTGCCCTTGGAAAGACAACAACAAGATGAGTATTTTTTGCGAGCTGCTTGCTAAAGACATGACGGCGCTTTCTGCAGAAATATGTCTGTGATATTAATAACCATATTCTGAAGTTAAAATGTGTAGGCCTAGTTTTTAGCTTTATTGTAAAACATACACATTTTGTCACAAACAAGGAAGCTTTAGTTTATAAAAATCAAACTTTAACATGGGTAAAGCAAGATATAAAGTCAAAATAAACTACTTTTAATTATGCTGTTGGGTGTGTCTCGGACTACAGATAAAATAAATTTTACTACACTCATGTCATATGCGGTGTGAAAAGAAGTCATTTTGTATTTTCCCTCATGAACTGAAGGATAAAAAGTGCTGCACCCACAGAAAGATACAACAAACAATGGCTGCATGTCTTACCTCTTGGACATCTTCTGGATTCTTCCTGGAGATTATCTGTGAGGAAGACAGGACTGAAGTCAAAATTTTTTTCTCCGCACAAGCTACGTTACAAAGTAGTCTCAACGAGAGGGGAGGACACAGCTCTCAGTGTCACAATGACTTCATTATAGAGCAAATGACGAAAGTCTTGTGTGTTAGAGCGGGACATCACCACAAGTCATGGCAGCGACAAAGAAACTCAGCCTGCTCTTGTCAGAAGTCTATGAACTGGATTTGTGCTCAAACATTCACTGAGCTCAGTGACTTGGAAGTCTGACAGAAAGAATAAAGTATGTTTCATAACTGGAGGGCATTCGACCTCAATCTGCACATTGCTTTTTGTGATTTTCTTCATACTGCTAGGGCATGGAGTCTCAAACTGAAAACAGCGACAGAGAAAAGTCTACACAGAGTCTCAAGGCATGCATCACAAAGCAGAATTAGTTTTGCTCTCAGTGACGTAAGATTTTGAAGTCATATTGATTATTTTCATCTGTTCTCAAGATTTTAAATCAACTCAGTCAAAAAGAAATGACACAGGCGTTCACAGACCTGCTTGTATTTGAATTTAAATTGTTTTCAACTTTGCTTTTATTGACCAAATTCCACCAAGACGCTGATAAGATAAGGAGGCATGCAACACAAACACAATTCCAGAAAATTAAGTTAGCATAAAAACACAACTGTCTCTATAATTAAAATCACCAAACCTGAACAGTTGGTAGCATTTTGTTAGGTTTGCTGCTTTCAGCCTAAATGATATTAATATGAAGTGTTATTACGTACTTCTCATATTAATTTGTTTTTATTGTTGTTGATGAGTTATGAGTTGTTAATTCTGGAACAGTCAAATATTAAAAGACCACTAATAATGTTTTATTTTTATTTAATGAAATGATAATTTTAGATGTCAGATGTGAAACTGAGGACCTGAATTGTGTTTTTTTCCATTCACAAAATTCCATTTCAAGTTCAATTTTTCCTATGATCGGGAGAGGAGGGGGGGCTGCTAAAGAAAGCCCTGAAGTGCCTTTCACTATCATTTAAACCAGTGATCTTCAACTGGTGGATCGTGACCCACTTATGGGCCGCAGAATCGCTTTCAGTGGGTCGTGGGCCTTCGCCTAAGCAAGAAAATGGGAAAAAAATAAAATAAATATTCTGATTATGTCAAGCTTATGGTTATTGCTTGATTAAGTGACTGAATAATTTTATAATTAAATTTTTTATTCAATGCGTGGGTACTCGGCTAAATAATAAACTTTTATTTGATGTTTATGTGTAAAAGCACTGATGAGATAGGGGTTCAAAAGTAGCCAATGAAAATCACTGTATAAAACCTTCATTCAGCTGCATTTTCCCCAGCTACTTTTTATTGATTGACCATAAATATTTTGTAAACTTTTGCAGGGATTAAAGTTCTCTGTTGTCACAATGGATTTCCTTTATCTGTAAAAATGAGAAGGGAAAAAAAAATACAAAAAAAAAAACGTCTTTTTTGTTGTGGTCCCATTAAAGCCATCCAATCTAATGATGATTTAGGAATTAAACTGATAAAAAGAAAACTTTCAACAAAAAAAAAGGTGAACCTGAGTCAAAGCTTTATCCAATCAGAGCAAAGCAGGGTGGGTCTGGGTGCAGGCAGGGTTGCCAACTTAGAGACTTTGTCGCTATATTTAGCGAGTTTTTACACCCCTCTAGTGAGTCCTTTGCAAAAAAGGCAACTAGCAATTGTTTTCTGGTGTTTCTGGAGACTTTTGAAGACTAATGCGACAGCAAGTATGGTTCTTTCTGAGCAGAAGCAGGGCAGTGGACGCTCCGCTGTCCCACAGCGCTCACAGGCAGCTCAGTCCTCCTGCATTAAAATAACTGAGTTTCTCTTTTGAGGCAGTTATGCCGATCACAAGCCCAGATAAAGGACAACTGTTGGAGCTATGATGTTCAAAAGAAAAACAGGAGAGTCGCATAACAAAGTTGCATAACTAGCCTACAGTAAGCTGTGTGTAATGAGTCTCTGTTGGGACAACAGTCAGCATATCCGCTGCACATGTGGGAAGTTTGGGTTTGCTCCCCAGTCAGGCAGTCATATTACTGTCATTGTTATTATTATATTCAATCCAAAACACTATCTGTTTGTAAATGGCAACAGCAAGGTTTGTATATTATAATCCTTGTTTGAACATTTCAGTAGCTCATAATTTCTCTTTATAGACACCACAACATTTGTTCAGGAATATTTTTGCTTGACTTAGTGGAGTTATTTATTGAATGCTTTGTTAGAAAACACTAAAATGTGTACTTTGACAGTATACTCCTCTTTACATGAAAACCTTGGACTGCCTTGGGAGATGATTCCTTGTCTTGGCTAAATTAAATCTCCATCTGAGTTTCTGAAAACTCTCCCAGTCCTTCCAAAAAGCCCCAAATTCTCACAAATTGTCCTCAAAAACTGCAGGTTTTGGACTCTTTACACACCAGGATTGTTCCAAATGCCAGGAAAATGCATTTCTGATGTTCTAAATGTCAAATTTAGTCAAAATTCATATTAGCCCTGCGGCTGTACAGCCCCCTACTTTTTCTAAATAGCCTCCTACTCCTGAAACTTTTGAACCCCCAGCTGAGTCTGTGAAAAGGCTGAGGTTACTGAACTGAAGAGATTTGGTTTTAATTGATACACAGCTAATTGAGCGAAAAAGGGTGCATTTCTCTCTCCAGCCTTGCCACTTCCTGGTTGCTTCAGTTTATCATTAAACTTGTTTTATTGTGTGTTAGCATGCTGTGATTTCCATTATTCTATCTCAGGTTCAAACTGCTCAATTTTTTCATTCAGTAAATTTGAGAAGTTAAAGGTTTTCCTCCATTTGGATTGAGACTTGTCATTGAGGGGTCATGGTGGGTCCCGAAGCCGATCTAGCTGAGAAACACTGATTTAAACAAACAAACGACTCTTACTGTGAAAGCTACTTCTGTGAGAGGAAACAACAAAGGGTTATTTCACAGCTTTTCTTTTTCAAACACATCTGGTCAGCCTTAAATCAGCTTTATTTTAAAACCTAAACTTCTTAAAATTGAACTGGAATACTACATGGAGATTACTTTAAGCGTAGTTTATGATCTGTTAAATCTTTAATAAATGTTTAAAAACTAAAATCAGAGTGATTCCAGTGCTTTTTGGCATCTCAGGTACAGTTCAAAAACCACAGCCTTATTATCAAAATCTTATTCACAATTTAGAAAAATGCCTATTGTGGCCTCTCAGCCATTTCACTTCAAGTCTACTATTAGATATTTAGCTGAAAACATTAATAATATGAAACCATATCACGACAACATGGACTAATTGTTCATTCCTATAGCTCGTTTATTTAACATTCATCATTAGCTTCCATATGTTGCTGCTCATATCAAGCGGTCTGCTTTTAATGCTGTTGGTGTTTAAGCATCCAGAAAATTCACGTCAGAAGGTTTCCAAGCTACACCTGCGGTGTTCAGATAATTTTAAACCACTGTCAGGTCGTCACTAGGTTACACTGCTGTTTTTTCCATCTTCATTTCACCCCATTAGCTTAGCTAGCCACAGTTAGCTTCACACTAGCTGTCAAAGCGCCCAGCTTCCGTTTACTCACCGTCGCGGTGACTTTGTACACCGTGTAGCCTTTCTGGTGCTTTGTGGGATCCGTGACAGTATAAAACCGAGCAAGTTCTCCTCTGTCCCGCTGTGATATCATTCTGATAGTGACAACATTGCCGAAGCTAGCAGCCGGGGGGCTAGCTGTTCACTTTCATTCTTTCGGATTATTACAGGCAGAGAGAAATTAGAGCGCCCTCCGAGGACGACTGTGGAACTGCAAGGTGACGCTTTACTGATTATGATGACATCAACTTTACGTATTACTTTTTAATAGAAAAGAATATCTACTCAAAAAAAAATCGTTGATTATTTTATAATTTGTATACATATAATCCTCTACAACTAGTTTTTCAAAGCATACAATAAACAGAGATAACAGCAAATGTACCTATGATGCTGATACATATAAACATAACATGAATAAACTACTAAATATTGCAATTTAAAGCTGATCTGTAGTGCCTTTTGGATTACAAATTATAGCAAATGCTGTGTCTGTAACAAAGCAGGTAAAATGTATGCTTAAAAAAAATTAAAAATCAATATCTACAACTGTTAAAAAAACCCACAAATTATTGTTTTTTTACATCAACCAGAAACTAAACCTATATTATATTCACACAAAAAATTATGAATGCATCTATTTCTGCCAAAAATTAAACAACCTGATATTTTACCAGTCCTACTTTCCCATTATTTCCCATTATTACTTGTTCTTTTTTAATTGCACAATTATCCATTGCTCATTCAGTTATGTTATATTATGGCAATCCAGAACAAAAGCATGATTCCTCCTGTGTTTACAGTCCAGGAAGTGCAGAGTCGGCTTGCAGCAGACTTGAGCAGATTCACTTGCTTGTGGCCTCGGCGGTTGGTGCCGTGGTATTCTTTCACATCTGTAGTTCCATAGGCGTAGATTAGATAAATAGTTTTGTCCTACAAGACAAATGAGAAAAAGCAAAGGCAACAATCTCAGAACTGATATGTAAAGAAAATTTCCTTTGACAGCTGCTTTTATGTGTATCTGTATGTATGTGTGTGTACAACAGCAAAGGTCATGCCGTGGTTTTTTATTACAGAAACTGTATAGCATTTCAGCCCTTCAATGAAAACAATAAATCCTGTGTGGTGCTTTATTATGTTTCCATTGTTTCCACATTGAGAAACACCCAGCTGAAGGCAGCTTAAATGAATGTTCAGTAGATTTCACATAGTGATAGGTGGGAAACTTGAGCTGTACACAGAGAATTAGGTATTAGAACTGACTAACAATGGAGTTCTGAGGGAAAATTTCAAAAAGGACGAACGAGAAAGAGAACAAAGTTAGAGTTTATGTTGACATTAAGCACAATTTGGTCTATCTGAAATGTAAGTAGGTAAGCTCTTTCGGCCGCTCCCTTCTTCAGAGGTTGCCACAACAAGCAAACCCGCACGAACGATTTGCCAATGCTCTCCCTGCCGCAACCTGGACTCAAACTTGTGTAATAGGTGTAAAAGGGTTTTCCATTCAGTTTTATGGGTCAGAATTGCCATTCTTATTCTAACTTTTTCACCTCACTATTTATTTTTGCTATGATTATTGGAAGAAGTTTCAGCCAGCTTTAACTTCAAACAGTTCTCACAAAGAACCATCAATTAATACACTGATATAATTTTAAACTGAAACTTCCATTAATATCTTCAAATATTTGCCTAATTATAAAGGGGTTCCTGACTTGACAATGCTTTATTGCTTTGTATCTTCAGTGAACATGAAAGGAAGAAAAAGCAAAAAGTGCCTTACAGTAATAGGAAAGTCTTTGTCATCCCCCGTATCCATGAGCCTCTGAAATGTCATTGTGGTTTCCCCATTTTCTTCAGTCACCGAGAGGAGATCATAGTTCTGCATCTTATCTTCTGAAGGCCAGCCATTCGCTGTGGAATAAAAATCCTAATGGACATAATGGTAAACATTTAAAACAGCAGCATGTTCAATGGTTTTCTGTTGTTAACAAACAAGCTAAACACAATTTGTTCAGAGTAAAAGCTTACTGCGAAATAGCTCCCATTGGATCCAAGTCCCCCTACAACGATGTCTGCATTAACCATGTTGTCATGTAGACCAAGTCCAAAGCCCACCCAGCCTGTTGTGCTGATTTTCAGCTGGAATGTAATGTTTCCTTTAGGATCATTAAAACCCCACTTCAGGCTGACCTTCGCGTCCAGGGAGACCGTGTGAGTCAAGTTGTAGTCTGAGGCCCATGTTGCTTTAGTCCAGGCCAGCGAGATGAAGAGGAAAGAGAGCAGAGCCGACATGATGCTGCTATGTGGTTGGAAACCTTCAAACTGAAGACAATGGCTTCAGAGGTGCCAAACACTCTCCCGCCCCTTCCGACAACCCACCTGCGCTGTAAGATGAGCTCAGGTGATATGTGAGGAAAAAAAGTGCCCAGTTATTTAGATTTTGACCTTGTAGAATGTCTACCACCACACAGCCTCTTTTTGTGCTCCAAAATGCTGTTTTGTGTGTGTGTGTGTGTGTTCTGTTATTTTGCTTCAGGGAATTCTCCGAGATATTCTTGATGTCTAATCTGGAAGTTCAGGATTCTTACAAGGCAGAGGCATACCAACATGAGCTGAATACGGCTCTCCTGTGTCAACAGTGCTAAAATATTTAACCCATGTACACATTCAGATCCTGTTTATGTGCTGCTCCATGAGATCTTGCCAAGCAGACCAACAGCTTAACAAGCTTGCAGCAAATTGTAATTGTTTTTCACAAGTTCACACTGACAATACTGACCTGATTTCAGTCTTTTCCCTGACATAGTTCAAGTGTTTGACATATGAGAAATATAGAGCAAAGCCCAAAGCCAGAGTAGCAGAAACCTTCTCATTTATCAAACTCTGCGTCTGAGCCAAAACTCATTTAGCAGGAATGTGAATATGACTCTCTGTTGGGGTTCTCGTATCATTCAGGTTAGGAAGAAACACAGAAACACATTGTTCTTCTCCTTTTTTTTTTTTTTTTTAGTATTATTTACTCTGTACAATCTCCTCACATTTACAAAACTTTCTGCTCATTCATAAAGTTGAAGTGGCTTTTTATTTGACTTCATGCCCAGACGACAATAAGTCTATATATATATGTCTAAAGTGCTCTTCTTTATGTATTATGCCTTTAAGGCTGTCTAGTTAGCTTTTCGATGACACTGCATAGGACATTCTATTATTTATTTATATTTGAGTCTTGTGAAACTAGAAGACAGACTGTATGTGGATGGGTTACACAGGGACATCACAAAGTAAAGAAACAAACTACAAACAAGGCCTTTCAAGAACAGTGGCCTGTTTTCTTTAAATGAGATTCTTTAAAGGGTACCTTATGTGAAAGTCAGAAGAGAAAGTTATAAACACACTCAGTTTAGATGATGAAACACTAAATTTCTTTTAAATAGCACATTTTCTTTCTCTGGAGCCCTATGTTTTCAATCTAACAACAAAGTATAAATTGGAGAAAAACACAGAGTTTTAAGTGCTGCTTATATTTTGTCTTTCTGTTTTCATTTCTAGTTTGCAACTTGAATTGTGAAAAAAAGATTTATTTCAGTCTGTAGCATCAGCTGGGAGTACAATCAGAAAATTGCCAGTGAATTACACTTTCACTAAGGTTACAATGTTCTGCACGGTGTTTTGGCAAGTTGGGGTGATGCTAAACTGCATTTAATGATTTTGACTATTAATTAGACATCATTACATTGATAACAATGTTATTACTGAATGATATTTTTCTGTTTTATTTAAATGAGTACAACATGTGCTGTAAGGGTGAACAAGGCAAGGTCCAACAAAAAGTATATTAATACAAGTGCTCAAAGAGAGTGTTAGCTTTATGTTTGATAAAAATAAGTGCGTGAGTGAAGCTACCCAACAATTTATTGTTAACTTTTTTGATGACAGCTATGCGCACCACCTTGTTGTGAACATAAAGAGAATTAAGAAGATTTAATTTAATCTTGTGTGTATCGATCACAGTTCAGTGGTCATTCACAACAAATATGGTATTTTCCTGTAAATATATAAGTGTTTACATGGAAAGTTCACTGACTTGGGATGTTCGTGTTGAAAAGCTTTGATCAAGTTTTGTTTTCTGCAAAGGCCAAGACTATAAAATCAGGTTTCTGAATTATCAAAAAACTTTGGAGAGTGCAGTTTGATTTGGCATACAGATGTGGTGTGACAATCTTGTTGTGGTCCTGGGTTTATGTTCTGTTCTGTTGCTGTTCTTGCTTCTTGGTGCCAGAGAGTGCTGCTGTGATAGCACAGGGCAGAAGTACGATGGCCGACAGGCGCAAACGAAGAGCAAACAGCAAAACGTTCTGCAAACACGTCAATGATGCAAACTCGAAAACACACAAACACAAAAAAACGAATGCAAAGAAAAGTCTAGTCCAGTAAAGTACAACAACTCAACATTAACTCTTGGTCAGAAGTTCACATGACATGGAGGTTATTTATTTTTTGTTTTTCATGCGTCATTGGTTTGGGACTTTGTTGACGGTCCCCAAGCGAGCCAAGCGAGGAGGCAGGAGCACGTGGATGTGGGCTGACCCGCATCTCGCTGCCAGCACCGGGTCAAACGTCAGGAAGACACCAAAGAGTCCACGGAGTGTGAATATCCAGTCTGGAGTCTCTTTAGTGGTCTGATGCACTTCCGTGGCGCAAGTTTGCAGCTTTTTTTTTTTTTGTTTAGCTGCTGGGTTTTTTTTTTTTTTTTGGTATTTGCAGCATTTTTCCTTTAGCTTTTATCTATTTTCTGTGATTGCAGCATTTTTCTTTTGCAGGGTTTTCTTCTAAGCATTCCTTTTTTGTGCTTCTGTGTTTTGGAGTTTGCATCATTCATGTGTTTGCAGCGTGTTTCGGCATTTGCTATGAGTTTGCACCTGTTGGCCACCATACAGAGAAGACTGTGTTGGAAAGAAATAAAAAAGGAATGAGATAACTCTGTTCTGTAATGGTGCCTAAACACTAGCTGGAACAAAGTTTATGAATATAAACCGTTGTCTCATTACAACCCCCACAACCTGTCAGTGAAGTCTGTTCAAACAGCTTCAGATATCATGAGGAAAAAGGAACATTACCTCACCTGAAATGAAAATATTGAATGATACAATATAAATTTGGTGACGAAAAAACAACAACAACTAAGCACCAAGAAGGAATGGTCTGACTGGATGCAATTTGTTACACATGCAGCCCAGCGCAGGGTATATAAATGATCTGATTTTCAAGAATCTTGCACATCTACAACACTCATCTAAGAGCATAAGTGGGGGCATCATGAGCCATGGTGTTATCAGGCAGTTGCCAGAGCATTTGGTAGGGGTCCCATTGAGGGTTTGCATGGTCGTGGTTGTATTATACAATTGTCCAACCTGTGGGGCATTAGAAATGACAGTGGCTCAATGTTCAACCAGCGGGTATTTGAGGGAACCCATATATGTTGGGTGAAGGTTCTGGTTGCCCAAAACAAACCACACCAAGGGAGGATTGTCACGTTATGCATGAAGCATTACAGAACCAAGTGACTGTACTGGACTTTTTACAACCAGATGACTGGCATCACTCAGACTACAGGTTTACTGTCTCATGCACAGGCGGCAACAAAATGGAAAACAAAGTGAAATTGTCATTAGTTTTGAATAATAATTGTGTGTTTTTTATGGTTTTCTATGTTTTATGTCCTTATTGAAAATCACATTGAGTGCTTTATAAATGTACTTTATACATAAAATTTGATTTGATGTTATTAGTTTCCCTGGAGTAAGAGTGCCTAATAATGCTGTACAACACACCAGAGTAAAAGTGAATGTCACAGTGTTCCAGTGTAGCTCAGGATGTACCTTGTTTAGAGTTTGAGTGTCTGCCAATACTTGAAAATGTGCTTATCTGTAAATAGTGTCTATTTATATGTGTGTGCCCTGCATTGTGAACTAGATCATCTGATTGACGTCAGAAAGAAACAGCGAGACGACATAAATATTAGTTGTTCTGCTCTCAGAGGGGAAATTTGGTTTGCAAGATTATCCAACGTGTCCATTTGTTTATTTTCTTTTCAAGTCACAAGGGAGCTGGTGCCCATCTCCAGCAGTCATTGTGCAGGAGGAGGGATACACTGTGGACAGGTCGCAAATCCATCATAGAGACACGTAGAGACAAACAGCCATTCACACTTTAAATCACACCTAGGGACAATTTAGTTACCAATTAACCTAAGATGCTTGTTTCTGGTCTGTGGGAGGAAACCAGAGTAAACAGAAAAAAACCACACATGGACAGGGAGAACATGCAAACTCCACACAGAAAGGCCCGGAGGTGAACCGGCAACCTTCTTGCTGTGAGGTGACAACTTTAAACAACCACGTGAAAAAAGTAATAGTTAGGAAATTTAATAAATCTCCCAGGCAGCTGCCAGTCTCGGAGCACTTTCTTTAATTATGAAGTGAAAATCCTTCAACATTATCACCAGAACAGAGACAGATGTGTTTAAAGTGGCATTGTGTCATGTCCACCATTTAAATGTATAAATTTATTGATTTTAAATCTTATAATCACGGGTTCAGTATATTATTATGTTATCATTTGACTCCAGCTTATGTTTACTTACCACTGTTGCTGTCAGCTCAACTTGCTGCAGCTCAGAGGGCCTGACCTCACCCACCACCCTGGTCACATTTCATGTTCTTAGGTCGCCCTCTGCTGGATTTAATGTGCCATTACACTGTAAGCAATTTTTTTTCGGTGTATTTATTTGATATCCATGATCTCAAGTGCCATTTTCACCCACTGCACTCATTGCATTTTGGTGCTAGTTCAACAAACACTATTACTAGAAACACTTTTTTGCCAAGTAGTTTCAGTAAGTCATACTAGTCAGCATTAGTAGCCCAACAGTCCCAACTAGTTGGCTTTTTACCACACAAGTGACTGTCAAATAAGCACACCACTCACCTAGTTTGCCCTAAAAGTTTAACTAGTCAACACTAAAATACTCACTAGTTGTATATTTATTTCATTTTTGGACTTACTTGTTAACTAATGTGGCGAAAACCTGTCAACTAGTCTACCTAACATACTTACTAGTTAATTATGAATGGCAAATTTAGCTGCATTAGTCAACTAGTTGACATTTTTAGGCTTGCTAGCTTACTAGTATGTTGACAAAAACACTTAAACTAGTTGACTAGTGAGCATTTTTTATTTACGAGTTGCCTAGTGAGCACATTTCAGTCATTAGTCGACTAGTTAGCATGCAAGGGTTTTCAATGCTTACTAGTTAACTTGTACGACACAGTCGTTGACTAGTTTGGTCTAGTGGCCAACTAGTGCTCTATAAAGTCAACTAGTTGGGACTTTTGGACTTTTAGTGTGGCAAAATGGCTGACTAATGGTTTTTTTGTTTTGTTTTGTTTTTTTTCTCTATAGCACATTTCAGCAGCAAGGCATTTCAAGGTGCTTTACATAATTAAAAAACAAAATAAAAACAGCATGTGACAATGAATAAACAGTAAGAAAGAGACAAACATCAAAAACCCGCACTCTAACCCTAATTTAGCCATAAGCAACTCTAAACAGGTGGGTTTTAAGTTGAGATTTAAAGGGGGAAAAGTGACGCTTGAAATCAAGGGTGTCAAATAAATATACAAACGGCTTGCCCTATTATACGAGTCACAGTGTAATGGCACATTAAGTCCAGCAGGGGGCGACGTAAGAACACGAAATGTGACCAGGGTGGTGGTGGGGTGAGGTCACTCCCTGTGAGCTGCAGCCAGTTCAGCTGTCAGCAACAGTTTTAAGTAAACATAACACAGTTGCCCAAAAGATAATATAATAATATAATCGGAAACGTGATCATGAGAATTAAAACCCAATATAAACGCACGTCTTACGTTTTTGAAACGACCACAAGTGTGCGCAGCTTTTAAAGTTTAGATGGTGTTCAGTCGCGTTTTTAATTATTTTTTTATTTTTAATACCGTGTTCTGAGGCGATTCGGACCTCTAGGTTTGACAGCTAACTGCGTGAAGAGGAGCCCGTGTGGGACCTGGACAACCTTTCCGGTTTCTGTCTTCCAATCGCAGGTCACTCCCTCCTCCGCGCTGTCAGCAGCGCCTGAACGCTGCTCAGAAACTTCGCCCCGAACAAGTTCTCTTCCCGGGCCCTCGGTTTTTGGTTTTTGTCTTTTCCAGGCTGCTCGTATTTTTTTATTTTTTTTTTTTAAACTAAAAACAACAAAACGGGTTTTAATGGTTTAACAGCGTCTGGGTGTTTCCAACGAGGGGAGTTATTTTGTCGGCCTGCCGCTGAGGAGGAGGAGGAGGAGGAGGAGGAGGAGGAGGAGGAGGGGAAATGACCAGCTGAGGACTGGGAGATATCGAAAACTACAACGGGGCCTGTTTGGGTTTTTAATTTAAAGATTGATCAATGCTACCACGATGGCGTTAAAGGTAAGGCCGCCAACTTTTCGGGTTTTTTCCCTCACGGTGCGCTGACTATACAGCCTGCTGTAGTTTCCACTGACAGTTGCTGTTTGTTGTTTGCGCGAGCAGCGGGCTCGTAGTTCGGAGTTGTAGTTTCTTATCCGCACTTTCAGTTAGCTACACTTTTAAAACCAAACACGTTTCAGCGGGTTGTCGCAGTACACGTGTCTGTGTGTGTGTGTGTTAAACGTAAAGCCCCGTTTCTTTACGGTAAACATGGAAAATGTGTCTCATTTAATTTAAAAAAAAAGAAGTGTCTTGTGACATTTTACTACCTCCCCGCTACGGGTCATTGCTGCGCCCGTGGGATTCTGGGAAATGTAGTCTTTGGCTCATTTTTATAATGTTATTAGAGTAATTCTGTCCTTATGCATTATTTACTGTTTCAAGTAATTAATGTTTTACAGGCATTACATGCTGCTGGATTGCCTATAAAGCTGTCAGATATCAATAGATTGGCAATATTCTTTTCTCTCATTTTAAAGCAAAACACTAAGAATTACCATTTTTGTCTGATTGACTGATTTTTATTAATATGACCTCCTGTTAAATCAAGTGGAAGTTGTCTAGTGTCTCTGAATTTTACCTTGAGTGTAATTTTTTTTTAGTTGATAAATTGAAATTATGCAGTTTATTATAAAGATTTAAGACATTTAAAGCAGCTAAATTTGAAAATGTGTTTTAACCAAATGGATGAGTACTTTAATATACAGTAAATAAATTTTTATTGGACTGGAAGTTTAGGTTTATACAGTATGCAGTGTCAGAAGTAATCTCTCAAATATATATTTTTAAAAATAGGAATTTCAAGCAACAATAAGCTTTTTTGTTTTGGCAGATCAGTTTGAACACAGCTCTTTGTGTCACACTTAATAATGTTGCCATTCTGCTCTGCGGACGTTAAGAAATCTGAACCAAAATGTCTTTCACACAAGATGAGAAGTTTTTGTTTCCGTACTCTAAATAACATCTATGTAAATGTTGTCATGCCAGCCAATACAGAAGATCGAGATCGCTCTCAGAAATGATAACCGTGCCAGTAACGTTCACGACTTTCACTTTTACGTAGCTCCAATTTAAAAACAGCACTTATCTCTCTTGAAAAAACGTCTCTGTTTTGTCTCTCTTTCCATCTCTCGGGTTAATGAACAGTTCAGTGACCTTGCTTTTTTCTTCTACAAACTCACAACATCCTGGAAAAGTTTCCCCCTCTGCTTTCTCTCACTGTTAGATGAATAATGTGTGTTTGCTCGTGCGGCCCCAGGGTAAGGGCCCGATTGGTGGATGTGGGTCAGTGTGAGAGGACATTTGGGGTTCTGGAATAAACTGAGTCAGGTTGCATGTTGGGTTTGACTTTAAACCTGGAGTTGCGCTTGAAAGTTAGCACTTATTGGCCTGTTTCACTGATTTTTCTCACAACTATTTTTTTTTTTGCCACAGGCATTTTCAGCTGTCCTGGTTTGTGTGTTAGTTAGCGCACACAAACACATGGAAGAAACTTGTTTCATCCGTCGTCCTCAAAGTCTAATGGACTTTATCTTGATTGTTCTCAGGCACAGGTTTTATATGACTTCACAGCGGAGCCTGGAAACAACGAGTTGACAGTGAAAGAAGGCGAGACAGTCACCATCACCAACCAGGTAAACAAACACTCAGACGCCTCCACTTTCCGTTTTTTACCATCGCTCCACAGAGTTTAGGGTTTCACACACTCCAACAACCTCTGAATCGTCTGAGCTATCAGCTTGTTAAGATTATAATTGTTGTGTCTGATTTAGTTAAGAACCTTGGATTGGGCGAATAATTACAAACGCTCACTTTATCAGCGCTTTCATTACGGAGAAGGTTATTTATTTATTTCTCCCTTGAAATGAGTTACTCAGAGCAATCTTTATGACAGCGTTGGTAACTTCTACACAGAATCAAATCACATGATGCCATGTCGTAACGAAACGCTGTCTAATAATTGCGGTCAGAGGAAGAAAGTACCAGGGAAAAATACTGACCTAACAAACATGATGTCATTGCTGCGAGCTGCCAACGGTTCAAAGATTACTAACCTTGTGCTGACCTAGATGGTTTTCTAATCTAAGTCTGACAGGACTCATTGTATCAGGACGGGTTAGAGTTTTCTTCTTCATTGCTAAATAAGCAGTCAGTGGATGAGATTGTCCTGGTGAAGTTTATAGATAACTGGTTCATCTGGTTCTTAGCAAAACTCTTCACTTGAGTCCGAAGCTTTGTTCTCTGGGTTGTTTTGGGCTTTGATTTTTGTATCTTGGAGCTTGTTTTTAGCTATCAGCATAGATGTCTTTGAAATGTAGGTAATCATCCAAACCTAAATCTAGAAGGAAGAAGAACATTCTGATTAAACCATCAGCACATTGTGCAGAACTTGTGGATTTCAGAGTAATGATACGTAGAGGTGGACCGATGGATCTGTCGGACAATTACTTGGACCAATTTTTAAAAAAAATAAAAAATTGACATTACCCACACCTGAGCATACTAAGCTAATTAAAAGACATTTACATCTGAGGATGGCAGAATATTTTTTACACTTGATACATTCCTTTTTTTTCATTGTGCTTCGTGCTACACGGTGCCTTTTGCAGCAGTGATGCTTTTTTTCAATACAGCAAAGGAAGTAAGATATATATTATCCTGAGCCTTAAGAAATTTGTTGTATTTATTAGAGAAATTGGTAAGATCGTATTTTTTTTATCTTTCAAAGCTTTATATATTTAATTGTGTAAAAAGCAAATGTTATTTTTAGAGAGAAAATATGAGTAGTTTTACATTTGTAGCTGCATCAGGCTGCCGGGTTTAATTACAAAATCACAAGCCGTCAGTCTTTTTTTTAAATCTTTCCAAATCTGGTAAACTGTCATGTGTATCAGTATTAAACTGTTATATTTTTAGGATGAAAAAGCAAACAAATTGGCTCAATGAACTGTCCGTTTTCTGAAAATCGGGTTTGGAATCGGCCGTTGAAAAACACCAATCGGTCTACCTTTAATAACACATTCTCCAGGCTTTTTTTTTTTTGAATGTAACTTCCCCCCCATTGTTTTTATATGCACATGATCTGCCTGTCTTCTCCTTTTCATAGCGAGCCCGTGTCATTAGTGCTAATATTTAACTGGGTCTTGTCCTGTCGCAGAGTATCGGAGGTGGCTGGATTGAAGCACAGAACTCCAGAGGGGAGGTCGGACTGGTGCCTGAAGATTACATTGAGGTAAGCTCGACAGCGAAGACCTCGGTGCAGCAGATGTTTTACAGTACACACATTACAGCAAAATTACAAACAAAGTCAATTTATTTGCTTTAGGGAAAGCAAAATTCTGCTTTTAGCAAGCCTAGAACCAACCCGACGTGCATTTGTAGCCACGCTTTGGAGCTGTCTTTTGCCTGACGGTGAAATCACAACAGGATGTTCCTCCTGCAGAAGTTCTGCTGATCAGAGTGTTTTTCTGCGTTTGAGTGCATGTCCAGTTTGATCCAGTAACTCTGACTTCATCATGAGGATATGAATCACCCCGAAGACATTTAAAAGGAGGCCGAGTCTGATTAAAAGTCAAGCCTGGGATGTTAACAGTTTAGCTCCTGTTTAAAGACTTCCTGCGACTTCCCTTAAAGTCATGTCTGTGTTTACAGATCAGAGTGATTGATAAGAGCCGCAAGCTTAATTTAGAGCAAACGAGTCCACGTGACTGTGTGTGCTTTCCTGATGTCGAGTTAGCTTCCCTCAGATTATTTTTGAGTCTTTGTCCACATTATAAACGCTTACAGATGAGTGACTGATTTAGAACCTTAGGTTTGGTTCTTAAGCGACTACTTCCTGTACTTTTCTTCTCATGAAAAATTCAAGATGGACAGAAATAAAACAGCTGCAGCATTAAGTGGTATAACATTTGTCTGAAAGTCACCAGTTCATGCTGCAGGAGCGAACTGCCAAAGAGACGATCATGTTACTACAAAGGAATGTCCCTTTAGAAATCATTAAATCAGAGCGGACTATCTGGATCCATTGACTTAGTTTTTTTTTCTGTTGTCTTGTCATTTGTAGCTCAGCAAAGCATTCCAAGGAGCAGGAACAACAGCACCCACTCCAAGCGGAGGAAATGTTGCATCCCCGGACCTGTCTTTCTTTGATGCATTCGCACCTTCATCGACACCCGCACAGGTAACGTCCGTGACTGCTGTGCAAATACACACGCCAGTATCAACCACCTGTCGTGTTTCTGTTCTCCTGCTCACGCAAATGTGCAAAAGAGATTACGTTGAAGAAAGACCCCAAAAAAGCAGAAGTAAGTGATGACACAGTCTTACTGGCTTTTATGGCGTTTGTGCGAACTGCAGATGCAGAAGTGAGAGCAGCTTCTGTGAGTGGTGCCATTTCAAACTAAAGCAGATTTTTAATTTTTTTTCCCCCCTTTACTAATACAGAGCAGAGAGGAAATAAGCTTGGTGTAGTGTTCTTTCTTTAGCTGCCAGGAAGTTCCACAAAAAAAAAAGGCGCAATGCTGGATCAGTGAAAATTTCATTGGCACGGTGCTTTTAGGAGCCACGGCAGGAAATGTGTCAGCTGTTTTACTCAGGCACATATGTGCAAGCATCACTGTGACCCTCTCCCCTGCTCAGTATTTAGGTGCTTTGTGATGATGTCACCTTCTGTTCCTCTCAAGGTGGATGCTGGGGCCTCGAGTGCCCCGCCGGACACCCCCGACACCCCAGTTTCCCCCTCCCTCTCGTCCCCTGAGGAGGTAATTGCCACTCCGGCGGGTGGTGAGTGGGACAGGAGGCATTAGTCCGAGCCTTCTTGCCCTCACCCAGTCTCACCCCAAAGCCATCTGATTGGTCTGCTGTGACACTTTTCCCCTGTTGTTGAAAACAAAAAAAAAGCATGATCTCACCTTCTCTGTTCTCGTTACACTACAATGAAGACACACAGATCGCACCAATCAACTTCCACTCTCAATTACAAGAATAAACATCGTTTATTCAGTGAGCTTTTTGGTCAATCTTACAAACAGTGATTTAAATCGTGCTGACAAATCTCACATGTATTTATTTTGAATCATTTCTTTAAATGCCATCAATATAAACAATCTTATATATTCTTTAAAGTTTTCGAAACTACACATAAAGATATGAATAATTAAAAAAAACAAACATGGTGCTGTGTTGTTGACCTCCGCCAAGAAGCTATATGTTTATAGCTATATGCACAAGATCACTTAAAAAGTAATGAATGGATTATGATGAAATTTTCAGGAAATGTTGAGGTTGTCAGGAAGAACAAATAATTTAATGTTTGTGGTGATCGGGATCACGATCCGGCTCCTACAATTCATTTAAAGACCCTATGTCCAAGCGGAGGTTTGCGCCCAGTGTTCCTCAACATACAGTGATGTCATCAGTTCCATGATGACATCACGATGGTAATGGATCTTGGCGGAGGTTTGCGCTCTCTGAGTGCTTCTAGTTTCTAGTTTGCTTTAGTTTTGATTTGTTGGTGGTATTGCAGCAGTTTGCTTTAAAACCTCTAATTCCACATTTAATCAGCTCAGAGTTTGTTTAGCGTTGTGCTAATCTTAAACCGCAAAAGAGACGCGCGCGCACACACACACGCACACACTCACAGCCTTTTGCATGCCTTTGCCTGCGAGTTTGAAAAGCATGCCGTGTAGTTTCATTTTGAGCTCACAAGTGCTCAAAATGGTAACCTTTTGCAAATATGCTCTATTTGATTCTGTTGAAGGATGACCTTTTCCAAAAATGCTGCAGTAACGAATTATAGACTGTTGAATTATCTCTTGGTGCGTTCCCCGCTCTGGAGTCTGGACCAGATCTGCCCCACGTTTGGAAAAGCATGTTGTTTTAAGACAACTGTCAGCTTCCGATGAAACAGACGCCGTCTGTCCTCCATCGTCTCTCTCGCTCTCTCGCTCTCGCTGCCGTTACAGTCCTGCCCTTTATCCCTCACAATTTCTTCCTTATGTGTCTCCCAGGCTAGTAATGGTAATGATCCCTGGTCGGTGTGGAATGCGGACTCTTCGGGGGGCTCCAACAACAACAACTGGGCGTCTAAACCGGAGGGCACTCAGACTGGGAGGAGTGCTGCAGACCCCTGGAATTCTGTACCGCAGGGCCACCCTCAGGCTTACCAAGGCCCAGGTAAAAAAAACTGCTTTCTTTTCCCAGCAGCTGTGTTTATCTTACAGTAAAGTTGTATTTATGATGATATAATGAAACGGGAGTCCAATAAATTTCTGCAGAAAGCTTGAAGATGGCTATTTATAGCTTTTTGCTCAGCATCCCAATCTTAGGTTATCAGGGCTGTTTTGTAAACTTTAGCAAAAGGTAAGAAATATAACAGAAGTATCAAAATCACCACTTGTAATTATCTGTTTGTTGAAGTAATAACCTTTTAATATATGTCAAGTCTTATTGACTTTTAAAACAATAGGATAAGTTTAATTCAAAAGGAGTTATCCCGTTACAACTCTCCTTTTTAGAAGGCAAAAAATGGGAAGGAGCGGATTTAAACGAATCATGCCGATTGATTGCTAAGCTTTGCACCGTGGAATTAACTTAATCGCCATAAATACAACATATTTAGACTTTAGAGCCAGACAGAATGGTGACATGCTGTATCCTCGATGTACAAGTATTGTCATCTAGAGGAGAGAAAGCATGAAAAGTGATTCTACAACTTTGTTAATTTTTTAGCTCCAAAAGAAGACATTGTTGAACGTAATCCCAAGACGTGTTATTCTTAATTACTGCTGGTAATGAAACATTTTGCTGCTCTTTCTGATTTTGTGCTTCACTTGTTTGGTTTTGTTTGCTTATTTCAAGGACACAATATAAACATGCTGCTGTGACGTTACTGTCATCATGGATGCTTTATTGATGCACAGCATTCTTTTTAAAATACTCCTGGAAGAAAAGCTGCTGTTGATATTGCAGGAGAGAGTAAACTGATCAAGCTGTTTTCCATTTTGTTGATATTTGGCTTTGTGTTCAGGCTGAATGACTCTTCCTCACCTCTGTGTGCCGTCTGTTCCTGAACTGTAAGGAAAAGATGATGCATTTGAAGAAAGTTTAACTGAAGAGGGAAGTTTTCTGACCCTAAGCTGAATGTAGAAGCTTAGTCACTGAAGTAAACCCAATAAACAGATTATTTTATGAGCCAGAAAGCGCATCTTAAATTCATGCTCACTGCTCGTGTCTTAGCAACAAGAAGCAAGCTGTGTGTCACTGGTAAACGACAACAACAAACAAAAAAACAGGTGTTGCATCTTCCAACCTGCTTTATTCATTATTGATAAAAGCTCCTGTGTTTGTAGATGGGAACAGTTTCAGGACTCCACTCACAGAACTGTCTACTCCCATAGGTGGTGTTTATGACCCACTGACAAATGCTAATTAGCATCAAGTGGTAAATCTGCCTCTTGGTCTCAAATGTTGCAGCCATCTTGCTTTGGTTTGTATTTTTCATCATAAAGTCTGCAGCAGCGCATAAACAGCCTGCATAAATGTTACAGGCTGTAGATAAAAATCCACTTCTCCAAACATGTTAATAAAGATTTGAATGTCTTATACATAATGACCGAGTATTGATTTGAGTTCATGTTTTTAAGGAAGGATTTATTCTTTTACTAACAACAAAATAATGCATTTTATCCTAGAGTTTAAACTGAGATAAAGTGAGAATAAATGAAGGTAATCTGAAGCTTTGACTAGTTTTGATGCCTCCTCTGGGTTCTGACACAGGTTTTCTCAGTTCACGCTCATCTTGTTCAATTATCGTCGCTCTGAGGTGCTCCAAGATGTGAACAGGGTCACCATTCTGTTTATGCCAGACTGGAAAAGTCAGCCTCACTAATGACTCGGAGACAAATGGCTTCATCTGGATTCAATAATGTCTTGTTTTTATATAAAAAAAGAGAACAAATGAAATGAGCTGAGGAGAAAAATTAACAGACTTTTCCCTTTTTTTTTTTTTTTTTTTAGTCAAAGACATCTACCCTTATCCTTACCTTATTGATTACACAGGTATCAATGTGTTGCCTGATGGATGTTTTTTCATTTTAGTGTGTGGACTGCTGAGAAGTGTTTGTTAGAAGTGAAACTTTCTGCAACTGAGATTATTATTTTTTTATTTCTTTTTTTAAAAGCATGCGTGTGAAGTTGAACGCTGATACTACAATAACTTTGTGGTAATTTTCATAAAAGGGGCTTTTTATGATTTAAAAACTGGCATTGAAAACGGAGGGAAGTTTGGGGAAATTCAGCTGCAGTTATTTGTAGAGTAAATATGTTTTAGGTAAATTTGATTTCAGAAATTGAGATTCTGTATTGAATTTTGACCAAAGTTTGTTTTTGTTTTTTTTTTGGCTTTGTTTAACATTAATGCTAAAATCCAACTAAATGCATGCATGCAAGTTAAGTTTTTATCTGTCTAGTTGCTTCAGCTTTTGAAAAGATTTCCTTTGTCTTAACACCTCGTAGATTATTGAACACAACAACAACGCTTTCTTGTGCGTACGATTTGAAGCTAACGCCTCCCGAATCCTTCCTCAGGGGCAGAGTTTGATGAGTGGGACGATGAATGGGATGACAAGTCCACTGCCGGCTACGCAGAGTCGGAGTTAGGAGAAAGTGGAGCCATTCAGAGAGGTGGAACGCATTCATCTTCAATGAAAATATCCCTCAACAAGTAAGAATCTTACAAGACATGAAGATTGTGTTGCAGAAAACAAAATTTAAATGCAGTGTGAGAGCTGAAATTGAGTTGCTGAAGCTAAAATAAGCAGGACGCTAGCTAAAAGCTAAAGGGGAGAAAAATACTGAAGCTAAAATATGCAAAATGCTAACTAAATGCCAATAATAACTAAATGCTAGCTGAAAGCTAAAAGTAGCAAAAGACTGACTACAAGCTCAAGGAGCAAAATGCTAGTTACAAGTAGCAAAAGGCTAGCTACAAGCTAAATGAAGCAAAGTGCTAGCTAAAAGTAACAAAGGCTAACTTAAAGCTAAAAGTATCAAAAGGCTGGTGAAAAGCTAGACGTAGTATCAGAAGATAAAAACTGATCAAGTATGTTGAAGTACTTAAAGAGAACAACCTTATTACAATGTATTTCTACAGGAAAATATTTGCTAATAAAGTTGCATGTTTTGAAAATTATAATATATAAATTCTATTTAAAAAAACAAAACAAGTCATAACACCCATTTCCTGTATGAGCTGAACCTTTTGATAAAATGGCTACAATAACACAATATATGAAGTAGTTAGATTGTAAAATACATGCAGTAAAACAACAACAAAAAACCCCAATAAAACAATAGTGTTATGGCTGAACGAGTGATCACGCAATGACAGGTCTTCTGACAAGTCCTCATTAAGTGTGAGAGAACTGTCATGAAGAAAACGTGTCCGTTTACATTTAGATCCGGATCATACCGCCCTCAGCTTTCCAGCTTTAACGAGTCTGGTGGCCTTGTTCCCTTTTGCTTGATGAACTTTGTTTAAAAGACATTGTCTTAATATCTTAAGAGTTAGACATAATCCATCACTTTGGATTGTCTCATTTTTGGGATTTTCTGCTCAACGTTTTGTAATAAATGGATAAAAATCAACAAACCGGATTTTCCAGTCTCTCTTATTATTTCTCTCAAGACAGATTTGAAAAAAAGGTTTTATAAACAGTACTGTGAAGAAAAACAAACTGAAAGTGCTGTCAGCTTTTTTAACCATATGACAAAGTTACAGAAACTAATCAAGAAAATTGTGGTTTTGTTTGTTTTTTGGAGCAGGTTTCCTGGGTTCTCCAAGTCTGGTCCTGAGCTCTACCTTCTTTGTAAGCAGATTGCAAAAGACAAAGATAAGCTGCCAATTTATGTGAGTTATTCCTGAATATACATACTGATTTTTTTATACAATCTACTAACCATTATTATAATTATTTCATGCACATCATTGAAGTTTTAGATGTTGTACTTGCTGCACTATAATTAGCGGCTTTATTGACTTTTTCTTTTCAGCTTAATTTTCTTTGCATCAGGCTAAGAGCAGTGTTGAAAACGTCCTAAATGTCTGCGTTTTGTGCTCAGGTGGGGGAGGTTGGTCCAGTGTGGGCATACCCAGAAAATCAACTTGACTGTATCGTAGCTGATCCCAAGAAGGGTTCAAAAATGTACGGCCTCAAGAGTTACATCGAGTACCAAATCACACCCAGCGTAAGTATTTCCCTGAAACCTCTCCGGACGATGAAACGAACGGATTCAATGGAAGACTTTAAAGTTTTCAAGTTAAATCTTTGTTCCCAGTTTTCTTCACCTACTTCCTGCTTTTGGTTTGCAGACCACAAACCGCCCAGTCAATCACAGATACAAGCACTTTGACTGGTTGTATGAGCGGCTCCTGGACAAATTTGGGTCGGCCATCCCCATCCCCTCTTTACCAGACAAGCAGGTGACAGGTGAGCCCCTCGCTCTGGAGCCATTTGTAGTCGGTTAAACATTTTGGAAACTGAAACCCCCACTCTCCGTCGTATCATTCCGAAGGCCGTTTTGAGGAGGAGTTTATTAAGATGCGTATGGAGCGCTTGCAGGGTTGGATGAGCAGGATGTGCAGACACCCCGTTGTTTCTAGCAGTGACGTATTTCAGCTTTTCCTCACTTACAAAGATGAGAAGGTACAACATAATTTCTTTAACTTGTATGGACCCAAAGATTGCTAAAAGGTTAAAACTGACTCTTTTCTGTTATTGAAATGAACATTTTGGGAAATATTTAACTTTCAGCTAGATATAATATATGGATTTATGGACCTTATTTGACTTGTTTGACTGAGTTGAGGGATTGATTGGTGCAGGACTGGAAGTTCGGGAAGAGAAAAGCAGAGAAAGACGAGACTGTTGGGGTGATGATCTTCACCACAATAGAGCCTGAAGCTCCAGAACTTGATCCTCTAGAAGTGTGAGTAAAATCAAGCTTTGCCAAAACAAAAGCTTTATTACATATGTGTTAAAACATGCCTAAAGAGGGAATTCAGTGTTCAGTTTTTTGGAAGTGAAGTTCTGTGAACGGCTTATGAAGAATTAATATCTTACTTGTTGTAGATGGCTCTTTGAATGATCTCAGTTTGGAGAAATAGTTTATTTCTGACCGGATCAACGAGCTAATAGCTAGTCCAAGAATTAAACTTTATTTCTTCAAACTGGAACCCTTCAAAGAACCATCTACAACAGGTAAGACATTAAGTGATCTTAAAGCACTCCGCAGAACCCCACTTCAGAAGATCTGACTCGTCTCTTTAATGTTTGGTGGGGTTTTTTTGTGGACAGGGAGAAGAAATGTGAGCAGTTCAGCAGGTTTACCAAAGCCATGGACGACGGCGTGAAGGAAATCCTCACAGTGGGAAACGAGCACTGGAAGAGATGCACAGGACGTATGTTCACACTGCTCTGAATCCTAATGAGTGTTTACCACACACGGGCTTCACCTTTACCTTAGTCTGTAATTATTGTTTAGGTTGAGGGGAAAAAAAGTATTATCACGAGTATTTTGTAAACTTATTGTATTTCATCTCTTCCACAGCTCTGCCAAAAGAATACCAGAGAATAGGAAAGGCCATACAAAACCTGTCCTCTGTTTTCACCAGCAGTGGATACCAAGGTACACACAAGCAAGGTTTTTTTTTTTTATGTGGTTTTTATTTTTCCAGGTGCAGAGTATTGCCAGTTCTGCTTTCTTACTCTGCTCCTGCCTTGTGTGATTTCAAAAGAAACGGGCATGAAGCAGAAGCAGATGCTGTTTGCTACAAATGGTAAGCAGATGCTGCTGGCAAATATTTAAAAATTCCTTCTCTGCCGCAGGTGAGGCGGCCCTCACTGACGCCTTGACGGCGGCGGGGAAAACGTACGAAGAGATTGCCCAGTTGGTGGCAGAGCAGGTTGGTTCTTCAGCCGCTGTTGTGAAGGACTGTGGTGTTGTTGCTTTTTTATTTTAGGAAGTAGCTCACCTGACAGAGTGCGGTGCCCCACATAGAGAAGCCGAGTTCTTCGCTGCAGCTGGCCCAGTTTCAGGATCAAACCACAAATGCTGTTTTTTTTTGTTTTTTTTTTGCTATTCTCTCTTCTGGTTTCCTATATGCAGCCAGTTGTCTTTCTGTCAATATTGTCAGCAAAGTTAGAGGATTATTACAGCCTTCAGGGTTTCACACTTTTTGAAATATTTTAAAGCGGTGATGATCAATAGTTCTCCAGGTTTTATAAAGGTTTTTTAAAATTATTTTTTTTACTTTGGCTGCTTTTTTACTCACTTTCTGTTCGGTCCTCATACCTGACCATGGCAGCATATTGTGCAGTGTTTTAAAAAAATGAGGAATGAGGACTAAAAAGGAAGCGACAGACCTAAACATAAACTATTTACAGCAGATGAACGATATCTGAATGTTCTGTATTTAAGAAACAGGAAAACATCCAGCAAAGATATGACACACTGAGAGACGCATCATCAGTCAAACGATCGTTTAAGTTTTCAGCTAGTAGCCATTTGTGCTAAAGTACTATTTTAAGTCTGTCAAACTGTGTTATCTTCAATACTTTTGATAGATTCAGCTAAACAATTGCAAACAAATTGTGCCTTCGACAGGTTTCAGGTAACAAAGTACCTAAAGATCCCATTTAATTGTTATAATTTTTTTTTATTTCTCTGAGTTGTCTGTTATTTGTTGACACAACGTTGTTTCATTAGTCAAGTGTAGGAACCTTTTTTATGCCTGAATGATTCATATATCAGAAATAAGTGGCTTAAGAAGTCATTGGACACCATTCTGGTACTGACTGAAACAGCCGCTGATGTAAAAAAACAAAACAAAAAAAACCCTAATAACTAGAAAAACTGTGACTCTGAAGTTATAACCAGTACCTCCAGGTGTTCGTAGGTTTTAAAGGTACTCATTGCAAAGTATTAAAAATTTGTTTATCCTGAACGAATGAGCAAATGGCTCATTTAGAAAGAGTTTACTCCATCAGCTTTCCATGTAATTCTGGACTGTGGGGCCACACTCGGCTGAATCTGCCAAAATCATTTGAAAGCTTGCGGCTCATGATGGATCTTTATTAGGCTGGCTGTAATCTGTGTAGGTAAATAAATATGGCGGTATCAGACAAGTATATAAGATAATATAAGAGCGAATCTGCTGACAAGAGAAAGAAGGAGTTAGGAATAAATATTGTGGTTAAAGCAGGGTGATGGAGAGCCATTAGGACAAAGCTGAATATTTAAACGCAGCTTTTGTGAGACAACTTGTAGAGTATTAAGATTACAGTTTTAACTTTTTTTTTTTTTTTTACTTAAGTCTAATAAATATGAGTGTAAATACGTATCAGCACATCAACATTATTGGACTTCTCGTTTCCATGCGGTTCTTCCATGGATGGCTCCATTGTTGACCTATTTACAGTCATTTTGTCTGTTTCCGTAGATAAATAAATGCGCATGTTAGTTGGTATCCGGTCTCTAATGTTGCTTACAAATTAACCCTTTTTTAAATTCTGGTCTTTATGACTTTGCAATAAGTATCTTTAAATCTTTATTGGACTTGTTCTTATGTAGTTTGATCAATGTTCTGTTTAATAAAGTTCTTGGCTTTTTTGGTGTCCCAGCAGCTTCCAGAGGAAGGATTCATTTGGTAAGCTCCAGCTGCTCCAGATGATTTATGTTCCAATTGTTGGCTGTAGTTTTAGTCACATCTTTAGTTTAGTGTTGGGGACGAATCATGTCTGGACATGGATTCTCCTCAGGATCCAAAAGGCTGAAACAGTGAACAGCTTCACTGAAGAATGTAGATAATCTGAGCAGATTATTCAGCCAGTTTTTCAATCAGTAGATCTTTTATTCTTGTTCCATAGGATCCATAAAGTGCCTCATCTTACAAATGTCCATCTAAATTCATGGGGTTGTTATCTGAGTGACTTCAAGCTTCCCTGTATTCACTCTTATCATTTCCTGCTTTGGAGGGAACTTTGGTGTTTTTTGTTCCCATTTTAGATTCTTACTCGAGTATCTCACCTTTTCCCTTTTCCATTTATCTTCTCTTGTTTGTTCACTTCTTTTTGCAGCCCAAGAAAGACCTCCACTTCCTCATGGAGACCAACAATGAATATAAAGGTCTTCTCGGATGCTTCCCAGACACCATTGGGGTCCATAAGGTATGTCCTTTTTGTTGTTGTTTTTTTGGACACAGGAAATAGGACAAGTGATATCAATGTTTTACCGAACATTTCTTTAATAGAAGCAGCTCTCTACCTAACTGTTGAAGCAGCAAAGAACTGGTTCACAGATGAGTTTAGGAGATCTGTAAACTAGGTGTATTTTTAAAAAGTAAGAACTAACACAATAGCTTACATTTAGCTGTCTGCTGATTTATTTTTTCATCTATTCTGAAATGAAACAATGTATTTGTGTATATTTTATAGAAGATCTTACAGATGAAGGTATCTTGCTGATTGAGAGCTCAGATGTTATTCTAAGGGAATTTAGTCTGTGTGAAATGAATGTTACTCTAGCAAAGACACTCAAATTTAAGTATCTTCTCCATTAAAACATCCTGTTGTTGCAACATTCAGATCTGTTATCTTTGGTATTTTGGTAAGACTTTTTTTGAAAAGCATTTGAAAATGGCATAGTATGAAGCTTAAACCAAAAAAAGAACAGTTTAGAGAGATTTCTTGAAGGATTACCCCATTTTCTATGAGAATAGTTGAACCAATACTCCTTGCCACTTCAAATAAAGGGCCAAAGGGAGACTCACAGTCTGGGGTTAGTGGTGACTTTAAAATGGACTTTATTCTTAGTGCATATCAGGGGGACAGACGGTTGCGTTTGGATGTGCTTCTTGTGTATTTAGAGGATATTCAAGCTCTTTAAAGTCTGAATGAAGTTTCTGCTGGAACAAGAGTTCAACAAGTTCCAAATTGGCTCTAACTTCATGTTTCTATGTATCTTTCTGCACATCTGTTAAAATTTATTTTTTTACACACCGTAAAGAGAACTTTGAAGAATAGTAATCGGAGACCATTTTCATTCAGAGCCACATAATTCTATACATCGGTTGTTTTATCTGAACTGATAAGTTCTGTAGTGAAACTAAAAAAAAAGGAACTACAACAATAAACAACTTTGTACCTCCGTTTGCTCTCTGGAACAGTTTAAAGTCTCATTTAAAGCTATATATCACTTGCATGTATTTAAACTCGTTAATAGCCTATGTAAACCAGTCGAATATGGGCTCTTTTTTTCAGGCAGCCATAGACAAGGTGAAGGAGGGGGACAAGCTTGTGGCCACCAACAAAATCACCACTCAGGACAAAAGCACCATGGCCAAACGTCTCAGCACCATGTCTTACTCCTTACAAGGTCGGACGCCGCCTCGGTCAGAGAAATGTTAGCCGTGGGATTCGTTGTGCCGTGTTGTCTGATCTTTACGGTTTCCTTTCCTTTGCGGCACAGCTGAGATGAACCACTTCCATAACAACCGTATCTATGACTACAACAGGGTCATGCAGTTGTACCTGGAGGAGCAAGTCAAGTTTTACGAGACGGTAAAGGCGTTTTTATTGCCCGTTTTTACAAGTAAATTTGATTCTGTTACAGTTTGACCTTTTCATTGCCTTGTTAACTGAAGAGCAGCTGAAACGAACTTGGATACCAAATAGATAACCGTTTGTATTGATGGAAGCTTTTCTTTTTTCTTTCCCCAGATTGCTGCGAAGCTGAAACACGCACACAGTCAGTTCACTACAATGTGAGAGCAGTCTCGCACTACAAGACAAGAAGACAAAGCAACCCAAAACGTTTTTTTTTTGCTTATGTTGCATTTACGCTGTCTCTAATTTAAATTTCAATTCTTCTTTTCTTTTCACACTGACCTCCTCTCTTCCTTTTCTGCACATGCCACCAGCTGCAGCTCATGTCATTGCTCCGCTGCTCTCACAGATTTATGCACAGGAAGGGAGCGCGGGAGCCGAGAAAGGCTTCGACACTCGTGGGTTTTAGGAGAACACATGATTTTTACAAACACACTTTCCTCTGTCCAAGGTCCGTTGCCTGCAACACAGGAAGTCAACGTCCTTTTTGCACTTTGAGCCACCGTGGTTTGTTTTCATTACAGGAGTTAAGCTGCAGTGTCGGTCTCTGCGGGATACAGTTTTTGTAAAAGCCTTGGGTGAAAACATTACTTCTGACCATGTTACAGTAGTACTCCACAGGATGGTAAAATATGTACAAAACCTTGTTATCTGCATTGTCATGTAGTGGGTTTCTGACACTAAAAAAACCAAAGTCACACTTTGCTTTCCTGGAAGCTAATTTCCAAACGTAGCCTGCCTCAGTCGCATATTAAAGCTTTACCGTCCATTGTTTAGCCAAAACCTGCTTTATTTCAAACGTTTTGGCTCTTAGAAATCCCGTTCATGCTCATAAACTTTGGGAGCTGAAGCAGACGCATGTTCATTTAAAATGTAAGCTTTGGAAGAGTAGGAAAAGGCGGATTGTTTGTCCTCTGCATGTCCACTGCTGGCGGTGCGTTTCTCCTTTGTTCATGCTGCGCTTCCTCAAAAGCTAACAGGAAGCTCCACCTTCTTCCTGTTTTACTCACATTTCCGATGTCTTAGAAAGTGTTATATTGGCTCCAGACCCCTGTTTGTGCCTACAGTCAAACTGCATTATACCTTATGTCAGGAAAGAGTTGTAGGAATGATGAATGAAGAACCTGAGAGGACATTTTTCTTTAAAGTCCGAGTGAAACTTCACCAGTCAGGCTTTGAAAAACAGACTCCCTTTTGTTGTACTTGTGGAAACAAAGAAGTTCTTGCTTGAGGAAATTGTGGCGTTGGATGTGAAAGTGTTGCTGCAACAAGTCAACGGTCATGGATTTTTTTTTTCATGTATGAAGTTTTTTTTTTTTTTTTTTTGCTTTTTCACCACAGTTTTCAATCAGCATCTACTTTAGTTCACTCTTGGTTTTCTTGTCACTTGTAACAATAAAGATATATATAAATTTATATATATATTTTTATTCTATTGGACCTGTCAGGGGGTTCTTGTCATTACAATATTTTATGTATAGAAATATTTGCTATATAGTGTCATTGAATAAGGAGCAAATTTTGATTTATTAAACAATGATTTGTATTCATGGAGTTGTCCTCTTGTGAATGTGTTAGAATGAGTCCTCGTGTTGTTCTCTATATGGTGACTCGCTCACACCAAAGCACTCTTTCACTCCGGCAGATTCTTGCGCGGACGTGGATGAGAATAAAAATGAGTCTGTGGCTCGTGTGAAGAGAGCGTGTTGTGTCTTCGAGTGAAGGAAGTGAAAGTCACCCCCCCACATCCCCCTTATTTGGCTATCGCTGCTATCAGGTGCAGCTGGATGTTTAGGGCCGCAGAACGTTCTGATAAGAGTTTATCAGACAGAAAAATCAACCGTTCTCATGTTATTTTTAAACACGTGTGCTGCAGTGCGTTTATTTCTTCACTGAAGCCTGAAACCTTTATTTTTTTTCACCATGGTGGTTGCAAAAATATAGATCTTTTAAAGGAGTGTTACGATCTTAATATTACTGTATTAATTTAAGAACAGGAATTATTTAAATTAGAATTTTACATTTGTTTTCATATTGTTCTACAGACTTCTTTTTTTCCTCAAAACACATTAGATGTAATATAAATCTTATTGGATGAAACATTATACTTTTTTCCATCATCACCAACCGTTTTTAAACTTTAAAGGGAAAATTCAAATAATTTAAAGTGAGGTTTTGTCAAAATGTTATGAACAATTATTCTTACCTATTTTATAGATCGCTTCTTGAATGACCTCAGTTTGCCAAAGTGGTTTTATTTTCATCTAAATGTTTGCCTAACAGCTAGTCCAAGCGAGGCCGAGACCAGAGTTCATTATTGCCTTCCTAAATCAACACAAAGCGGTTCATGCAAATACTATTTTTGTACGTTTATTTATGTGTCTTATAGTTACTTGCAAGCACAAACTGTAGCAGCAGCTAGCTGTAGCCTTTCTCGTGCAGCCTGGGGCTCATTTAGCAGGAATATCATAACATTTTGGAGTAACCATACAACCTAAAACAGCAGTGTAAGGTTTATAAGATGGTGCTCACAAGAATCTGACATTTTTTAGATTGGAGTTGTATAAAGACGGCATCGATGAATTTGTTCTTGGCCCTGTTCGGACTAGCTTGTGAATTAAGAATTAAACTCAGTTTTTTTCAAACTGAGGTAATTCAAAGAGCTGTCTAAAATGGTTATAAGATATTAATTGTTTGCAGAACCCCACATCAAAAGATCTGCAGTTTCTCTTTAGGGAAAAAAAACAAACATGTTTTTGCTCCTTTCAATTTATATGATTCTACACAAACATTCCAACACTGTAACCTTTGGACATGATAGCACCCTTATGTTTGAATTTATATTAAAATATACATATAGATATATATATATATATATATATATATATATATATATATATATATATATATATATATATATATATATATATTATAAACATTTATTTCATGATAGTGAGTGTGAACTATACATTTTTTAAAAATATTTTCTATCGATTTGTTTCTAAAGCAGAAGAATTTTGGTGTACATGTTTTAATTAATTGTGTGTTTTTATATTTAAACATCTAATGAGATGTTTGGCCATTGTTATTGGCAGAGCTGAGTAGAATCTGCAGGTCTCCTGGCAGACTCTACAGTAGGCACAGTCTACATACTTTAGGTCTGAGGTCAGGAATATTTATCCAGAACTCTGTTCATTGTCTGGTTGGAACAGCAAACTATACTCAAGTCTCAGCTGTTCATCTGATAGATTGAGCGTATAGAATAATTGAGAGCTAATCCTCTGCTGGCTTTCCTTTCACCTTAATCAGTTTCACTGGTTTAAAAAAAAAGCCACCATCCCCACAATGAAAAGATGATTCTTCTCTGACCATAAAGCTTCTTCCAAAAGACTTTCTGTGTTTGTGTGGTTTGCTCCAAACTGTTCCCGATCCTGTACGTTGTGATTTTAGAACAGAGGTTTCATTGTTAAATGGCATATTTTTGTCTATAGGGTATAGTATACAGTTATACTGATGTTCCAGACACTTCCGGGTAATCCCAGTTTTGTGCATTGAAAGTTCCTGGGCTGTTTCTGTCCATCTAGACCAATTTTCTCTCCTTTTCAAGTGACAGTTTGCAAAGTCCGAAAGAAGCACCAAAAATCTGTGAACTTTGCAGTCTTAAAAAGAGCGGAATATGAGTCCATTTTTAAAATTTCAAAACTGTAAAAGAAGTCCCATTTTCTGAAGTTATTTGGTAGATCCAGTCCCCGACAAATAACTGCTGGATAGGATTAGCTCATGACGCTCATGTTGTTCCAGAGTCGTCTCCTTACTGCTTCAAGAGATGCCAGTTCCTCTGTCCACGCTGTTGTCATGGTGACTGTCGATCAGGGCGACGATCGTGTGTGGAAGCTGCGCGGTCGGATCATCATACTGACTTTGCGTAGAGAGTAATAATCAGAGTCTTTCCAGGAGTACCAAACAATCCCGTCAGGACCCAGTGGGCCCCTTCCTTTTGGGGTATAATGGCCTCCCTGCAGAACGAAGAAGTAGTAAAACGTTTTGTTTCAAAAAACAAAAAAAAGGTAACATGAGAAGTTTTCTCCTCATCCTTACCCTGTAGTAGACTCCATTCAGGTTTGCATAAAAGCACTGGTTGTACCACCAGCCTCCGTGTGAGATCTCAGCACAGATGTTGCCACTGTCCGGTGTACTGAAGCCCTGCTTATCATGGTACCAGCTGAAGGAGTCCTGCACTGTGCCACTGAAGCCTGACACATGAAGACGGTACTGATGCTCTTCACCCTCCACACTGCATGCACACAAAGCCAATGAGCAATAACGACACAAAAAGTTTTGTAATAACCAGGTCTAGTGAGTGCATGAGTTTGACCTGAAGCTCTGATAGAAGGCGTGTTTGTGCTGGTTGCTCCAGTCCTCCAGGTCGATGCGGAGGCTGTATTCACCCTGGATGGTCAGGTCATGTATGTGGTTGTTGCCCAACCAGAATTCTGAGTGCAAATCGCCAAATCCATCCCTGTAATCCCTCCAGTTGCGGTCAAAGCTCACTGAGCCATCAACTCGCCGTTGGATCACGCTCCAGCCGCCACCTAAAGGCAAAAAAAGAAAGTCTCGTATAATGTCCTGGTATAATCATGGAATGAAGAGACTAAAACCGTAATGGAGAGAAAGATTAGTAAATTCACCCAAATACTTGGAGGAATTTAAGTATACCTCAAAGAACTAGCATTGTTTTAGTTACAGCGAGAGTAGTGATGCAGCATATTAGTAAGTTTTTCCACATTTTTTACATTGTTTTATATTTACTTTCATATCATGCACATGTCCAAAAACTGGGACTCACCATCTGTGTCCATGTCACAGTAAACTTCCACAGGCATGCCTGCCAGTAACGGCACCACAGTGTAGAGACCTGACCTCCTCACCCCGTGCTGGTAGATGGAGGCACAGTCCATGGGACAGTTCCCCACATGCTGGATGGCTGAGGGAAAGTTGTGTGTGACAAGACTCAGACAATAAAAAAATAAATAAAAAAAAGAAGCATTTGTCTCCCTCTGGTGACAGATCAGTGTATGACTGTGTACCTGGGTGTATCGCTTGTTGACTATTTAGTAGAGGATTGGGTCGGACGATATTGACTGAACAGCCAGGGCTTCGGTTGACTTTATCCACTAAAAGAGTCAGATTATGTAGTTGGTTCTGGACATCAAAAAAGTTAATTGAACAATCAGAAACTGTAGTTTTCTCCAATCCAAAAGCATTTAAAAAATAACTCAAAATCATGCTGTGATAAGAGAGGAAGTGCACCTGCAGGTCCAGGATCAGCGTTCCCTGTAGATGCAGCAGGGAGGTGGCTTCAGTGTAGTGCACCTCCAGCTCATGGAAACGCAGCTCCAAAGAGACGTTCAGGCGGGCCTTCTCTTCACTCTGATGGAGTACAAAAACATTTTGTCTACAAGTGGGTCATATATGCTTTAGTTGGAGACACTGCAGGTATGTAGGGTGATTAACTTCCCTGGATGATTAGCCACATCAAGACAAGTATTGATTATATATATATTTTTAATGGCATGTTTAAATATGGAAATGAAGCACAGTCCAAACCATCCCCTATATCAAAAAATTGGGATGTTGTGTAAATTAATTACGATTACAGCTAAACTATTTATATATTTACTCTGTTCCACTGTGAATAAAATATGGGTTTATGATGTTTGCATTTACATTTACACAACATCCTAACTTTTTGGGAAGTGGGGTTGTATTTGAACCTAAATTCATATTTCTTTTTATGAATCAGCCAGACACTAGAGATTTTGATCTATTTTGTGTTTGGACATGAAGTATAACATGACTCTCATCATAGCAAACCCGTGATCCACTCCCTTCCACCCTCTACACTGACTGATCCAGCTGAGAGTCTCTTTTTATTTAAGCTCATCACCTGAGGCACACGAGGTGACACGTGGAGGAGTAGCAGGCTAATCCTGTTAGTGACTCAGGTCAAGGACACGCTCGGATGGAAGCCAGCTTTATCACCAAGCACCACGTCAGGGTGTGCACATTGGTTCAAAGAAGTAATGCTAGTTTGGGTGAACGGATTATAAAAAAAAATATATTTCAAATGAATAGTCAAGACATATTTTGAAAATTGATTTAAAAGTCTAGTTCAGCTAAAAGTGTCTAAACTGAAAGAATAGGAAGTGTTTTTTATGTATATATTACAAGAAAAGTGGGCATTGTTGTATTTCAAACATAAAACCCTCAAACTATCATCTCATGAATCATCAGTTCGATTAAAACAAGCAGTTAAAAGAACTGGTGCTGACTGATGACCCACATCTGCTCTCAGTCACCTGCAGCTCCAGGACTTTGATGCGATGCTGGTGGTTCCTGAGTTCCTCCTGCAGCTCGGAGATGGTCTCTTTCAGAGCCACAATCTGCTGCTTCCTCTCGTCGTTCTCACGCAGCCAGTAGGAAACTTCTTCCGTGCAGCGAAACATATCCGGACACCTTCGCTCGCCCATCTGAGGCAGGGTGGCCACAAGGCGACACATCCCATTTTCCAGAACCTGTCAGATGGAAAAAGTGGTCAAGAGAATCCTTAATATAATGTTTGAAATGAACTCATTATCTAATTATAGCCCACCACTATGAAAGATGGGCGACAATGTACTGTAATTGTGTCAGTGGATTTTAGTTTGTTTGTCTGGTACCAAAACTATCTCATCAACCAGTGGATGGAGTTTAATGAAACATTCAGAAATTAATTGTTGGGTGTACATCTACAACTGATTAAAACCTTTGGAGTCAACTTGATTCAGGATGGCCGCCACAGCTATTCAAACTTAGCAACCTTGAAAATGTCTATAACTCAGTCAGTATATCAGACAAGTGGTAGGTAATATGGGTTCAGTTAAAGCATGGTGTCCAATCCTGGTCCTGGAGAACCACTATCCTGCATGTTTTGGGTGTTTCTCTGCTGTGACACACCTGATTTGACTTAATGAGTGATTAACAGACTTCTGCAGAACTTGAAGACCTGCTGAAGAGCAGGGAAACATCTAAAACATTCAGGATGGAGGCCCTCCTGGACCAGGATTGTGCACCACTGCTACAAGGATGATAGCTTGTTAGTTTTTTGCAAAGAAAGGTACATATCTGTGATGAAACTGACCATGAGTGTCTGTTTCCCCTGCTATGGCTTTCTTGAAGCTCTACAACTGAGCAGTAAGTGATGTCATAATTATGTATAGTTTTGTTGTCTACGCTCTCCTTTAGCTATTATCTGCTTTGATAAATGTAAATTTTACTCTGTGAAGTAGCCTCAAATTTTCTAAGATTGTAGCAAAATAAAATGGATAAATTAACTTTTTTTCTGAGAAGATGGTACACACAGAAGCTGTGAACTACAGTGCCTGTAGTTATTTTATTTTGAGATTTTGTCTTAATTGAGTTGACTCCGAAGGTGCTCTCAGTGCTAAATTTTAGTTCAATATCTGTAAATTTCAGAGTCATAGCCATTTTTGTGTTTGCGAAAGTTGCTTAGCTGTGGCACCCATTTTGAATGAGGTTGACTACAAAATTAATCAGCTGTAGATGTAGATCAAGATTACTTTCTGAGAATTTCATTAAATTCAAAACACTACAAAACACATGTCTGTCCTTTCATTTTTTGACAGTGGATTATAAAAATGTTCAGTCAGGACTACATGACAGAATTTAACAACATTACAAACACAAACTTCTTCATTGCTGACATGGCCAATCACAGATCTGATTGATCTCTGGAGCCTAAGAAATGATCTGTGAGCAGTAATAAGCCTGTACTGCCTCGGTGAGCAGCAGGTGTACCTGGTTCATGTACTCCCCACACTGGGAACCTCCACCAACACGTATCGCTGAAGCGTTCAGGTTGCCTCCTGCGACCTCTGGGAGCAACAAGATGAAGGAGCAGAGAGCAAAGGTCTCTCTCCAGCTGAAGGGGTTGGATAAGGTGAGGAAAACCATTGCTGTCACAGAGATTAGTCTTCCCCCGGCATGTCAGTGAGGGCGGTGAGACGAAGGAGGACGTGCTTCATCGTTTCAGGCTCTGTTGGCTATCTCTGAAACAAGCAAAAGAGAGGAAAACAAACCATTACACACTGCTTATTCTGAAAAGGCTTTGAGCTTTGAACAAAGTGTAAACACACAGATGAAATAACATGATGCACCAATCTGTACCAACCAGTGAAACAGGTTTCTGTCCCTCTGACAAAGCTGTGGGAAATCTACTCACCGCAGCTACACACCACCTTCCACCACTCTCATGGCTTGCTTTGAGCCACGATGATGTCTCCATTTTCTTATTCTTCTCATCTGCATCTCCTCCAGACTTGCTTTCTCTCGGTCGGTGTCTTTCTCTTTCCCTCTCAGTGTAGACATCTTAGTCCAATAATCCACCTCTAAGAGGATTCACTGCAACTGATAAAAGGCGATGAGTAAGATGTATAACAAATGATGAGCAAATTCTGAGATAAAGAGCAAAACATAAAACATAATGGGGAAAAAAATGTGACAATTTTTTATTTGATCTTTAACATTTTTTTAATTTAACCTTATTTACGAAGGTAGCCTGGCGTATTTACAACCAATACTCAATATTTCTGTGATAAAAGTTCTTAATGTGCAGTTTTGTCTTCAAACTCTGCAGCTGTCTTTACTAAACTGTATTCCTCTGTTGCTAATATTGAATACTGGCAGGAACAAAATTAGATCTTGTGTACACAAAGGACATCGTGGTGACCTTCAGGATTCAGATCACTAAGCAAAAGATGTTTTTGCATCTGTAAAACATCTATATCGGCACATTTAGTGAAGAAACATAACCCTACGAGCGCAGTAATCCCGCTCTAAGCTAGTGGTAATGAAGACTAACGTGAGCAGGAGTATGAGGAATGCTGATCCTATTATAGCATCTGAGCTGCACGTTACATTATAATGCTGAGGCTGAACATACTGGTTTGACTGGGGGAAAGATTTTACCCTTGTAGATCAAAATGAGAGTCAAGAAATCCTGGGTTGTAGAATTAAAACGGACATAAGTCTAGATTAATGGCATGGATGTTTAAAGTGTTTATTGTTCCGTACAAATCTACTCGAATCAAACTCTCTGACACACAGAAATGCTTTTAGCCCCAGACAGAACAAATAATTTGAATCATCGCTTTAAATTTTCACTTGTCAAGTAAAGTAAACAAAATTGATTAAACTAATTTAAGGCCCAGCATTCCTTGAAGGAATGCATATCACCCACTGTCTTTTGCATCAGAGTTTTAGACTAAAATCATCTTGTGTTGAAAAATGATGAAGTATAGCCGTTTTGGTCAAATATACCAAATATGTGCAATCTTGTGCTATTGCAAAACCTCATCCCTGTCAGCACCAAGCATGTCCTGAGAATGACTCACATGAAACCACGTTCAGTTTTAGCTCAGTATCTGTAAAATTGGCAGACTTATAAGTATTAGCTGTGGTGGCCATCTTGAGTTATGTTGATTCCAAAAGTTATTCAGTTGTTGATGTACATCCAGTGATTATTTTCTGAGAGTTTCATTAAAATCCACCCACTGGTTTATGGGACATTTTGCTGATAGTCAGACAGACCAACACACACACAGAAGAACGGACACTGACAGAAACATTATCGCCCGCCGCCAAAAGGCACTAAAACTTTTCTTTTTATAGTCACAATGAAAATGAAATGCACAAAAGCTCTATAAAGAAATGTCACAGGGCTGAGTCAATTTCATTTCATTATTGAAGCTTAAGAAAAATAACTGCAGGTCCTGCACAACTTCAATACTTTGTGTAATAAAAAAAGTGTGTTTGTTTATACAGATCCAGAAAGCCAGAAAGGACAGATTAGAAATAATTAAAATAAAGTTAAAATCTGCACACAGTAAGTGATTTACGCCTAATATACTAATCCAAAATGACTTACTTTTAACTGTGTTTTCCACCTTTGTTCTCTGTGTCACTGATATCTTGTAGAGTAAATCTGATAATCAATGTATTTTAATAAACCACATAAACTTGCTGTAAGGACTCGTACCTTGACAAGCGAGAGAAATAAGATGAGCGCAGCCACATGGGGGCACTGTGTGACAACACACCGATCTGCTGGCTTTGGCAAACTCTGCTCACTGCAGCGCTTTAGAGAACAACTTTATTTCAACAAATAAATGGAAAGTAGACTGTAGTTACATAGTGCCTTTCTAGCCAACCAGGCTCCTCAAAGCGCTTTACAATACAATCAGCCTTCATTTACCCATCCACACACACATTCATACAGCAACTCCACAAAGCTAATCTGAATAAATCATTCTTTTGAGACTAATCAGAGATTTAGATTGCATTCATTCACTGATGGGGCACGTTGGAGGCAATGAGGGGTTCAGTGTTTTGTCCAGGGACACTTAGACATGTGACTGCTGGCAGGTCTCAAACCTCTGACTCTCTTATTGGAGGACAATTGCTCTAACCACTGAACCACAGCCATCCTAACAAATAAGACTTCAGAGAAAAAAAATAGGAAAGGAAAACATTAGCTGTTTGCTGCTAAGACACACACACACACACACAAAGGCTTAACTCTAAACTAATACAATGCAATAATGCAGCAGTGTGTTTTTTATGTAATACATTTATTATTTTAACACGGTACTTCACAAGTATAGAGAGTAATGGAGTAATAAAGATAATTACGATAAGAAGTAGAATAATTTCTACTATGGTGTTTGAAAATGTGAATCAGAGTGTAAAACTGGAAGAGAAAGGGATGGTGGTGGCCTTTGGTGTAATGCTGAGGGGAAAGAAGCTGCTCCTGTGCCTGTCAAAGAGAAGGTAAAGGAATAAAAGCTCTGGTTCAGGGTGAGAAAGGTCACATCTGTTTGCTTCCTGGCACTTCATGGATAAAAGTCTTGAAGGACAGGCTAGGTGTGCCAGTGACTTCTTCCGCCTTTCTGCAGTTTGTACCTGTCTTGTTTTGTGTCTGCTTCAAACCAGAATATGATGTAAATAAATACACAGAACAGATGAAAGGATCAGCAGCTCCTGTGGCAAAACTGCTCTTCATCATTTCCTGCAGAAAGAACATCCTTTGCTGAGCCCCGTCTCCCGCTCCCATGGTAAATCTTGACAAATGAGGATTCTAAGAAACATGATTGTTTCCGCAGCTAACAGAAGGCGGTTGGAGCTTGTGAGCGTAAATAAAGTTGATGGGCTTTTCCTAAAACCCACTTTCACGCCCACTTTCCTAAAACATAGCTGAGTGGTGTTCGAGATGTCCAGAAGGCATACATATTTACTCAAGCCCAGAACATTCATAACGCTTGGTGCACAATCATGAAGAAGTAATGCTCGTTTTAGCCCTCATGGTGGTCATCGATCATTAGGCACAGAATCAATAATCTCATTTTTAATTCAGAGGCCAGAAGGAGTGTTTTAGTCAGGACAAAATGTTTGATAAACTGCTCTTTAAGCTGGCATTGGCCTCAGGATGAACAAATGCTGATGGTGTGAAAGAACACACAATAACTCAAAACGTAACCTCACGAGACATTAAAAAATAAGAATGTGCCTCTGAGGCATAATTAATTACAGGGCCGTGACACACTGACTTTGCTTTATTTTTTAATGATTTTCTGAACAAAGTTAAATTTATTATCAGATATTTTTGGACCATTTTGAATATTTAACATACCATCTGCTTTTAAACTGACAACTTCATTAGCAAGCTGTTGCTTGTTTACAGAATCAGCAGTTAATTAACTTCTGTATGGATTTGCTTTTAGGCCAGCCGAGTCTAATTAATGCCTGCTGCCCAAAGGCAGGTGATTATGTTTTTTGCTTTGGCCGGGAGTTTGTGTGTGCAGACAAAATGTCTGCTAACCCAATATTTCGTCTGTTAGCAAAATATCTTATGAACCAGTAGATTTTAATGAAACTTTTAGAAACCAATCATAAAATGTACAGCTACAACATTAATACCCACAGTAAAGCAACCTCAGCAAACACAAAAATAGCTATAATTAGCCTGTATTCCAGATATTGAACTAAAATTTGTGATGATCCTAGCTGAGAGTCAGTCACAGCTCATACTCTGACTATTTTGCCAATAATTAAAGTCAACTCTATCTGTCTCTTAGCAAAATATCTCATGAAGCAGTGGAGGAATTTTATGACACTCTCAGAAAAAAATGATTTGTTTCACATCTGTAGCTGATTAACCTTTGCAGTCAACCTGATTAAGATGGCTGCCACAGCCAAATTAATTTAGAAAACTCAAAAATGACTATATATTAGTCAGTTTTACAGATGTGAACCAAAACTTGGTGTGGTAGTAGCTAAGAGTTATTCACAACAAATACTGTGATTACTAACACATCGTGTGACACCTTGTCGTATTGCGTGATATTACATGTAACATTATTTACCATATTTGACTAAAAATGAAATACTGCTTTCATTTCTCAACCTAAGATGATCTCAGCCCGTTGCTCTACATAAAAGGTGGCGGGTGATATGCATTTCTTCCAGATATGCTAGGATTTTAATATTTATTCTCATTTGGCTGTTTTCACAGAACCTCACAGGAAACATATCTGGTCATTCAGCTTTTACACAATTACAGACTATTGTTGGTTTTTTCAGAGAAAACAGACAAAGACCAAATGCGGTAGTGTATCGTAAGAAATGTAACAAGTGAACTAAATAAAACAGGTGCAGGCAGTTTAGTTATGATCGTAAACTTATCATAAATCAAATGTTTCTGCAGATACAAATGATAACTCCTTTAACGCTGTCAACCTTTTTATATATCCTCATGGTGAAAAGCTCCTTTGTGCTAATTGAGCAGCCTTTCACAGCAATTATCTAAGTGTATACAAATTAACCATTTTGAGCATGATTTACTGCAGCTGACACAACCTTTGAAGTTACTTCATGTCAGAGACAACATAATTTTTATTTTTACTTCTGAATTATTCAACATATAAAAAAAAGACCTCACTTTGTCATCATGTAAAATGGCTGCTTACTGCCTTTTGACAAAGAGCTAAAAAGGATTTGAGGCTGATTGATGTGACAGTTTGACAGATGAGGTGCAGGTTGTGATGCTTTTAAAAGAGCGATAAAAAGGAGAACGGAATGTTTCACAAGCAAAGCATTACTTAAGCTTTCTTCATCTGACTGGAAATAAAAGGCCTTTTGCTGACTGCAAACAATATACCTGGGGGTGATCTTATGTAACTATGGATCAAATTTCCATAAATTTTCATCTAAAAATAAAGAGTTATGATGTGAGAAGTAAGCTTGAAAACCATCCACTGTGACCTGGATATCATCTCTGAGAGCGGAGAACAAGGTTTCGATGTAACCAGCTGATATCAAAGTCAGGGATGCTGAGACTTTATTTCTCTTCTGAATGCAGACATGTTCAAATATTTAAATTTTTGCAAAAGAAATGGGTCTTTTTTGTATTTCAACCAATGCGTTTGATCTGATTTGTTTTTAAAATTATGCTGTTCATTTAAATTTTCCTTCCTTTATGAAATGCATTTTGTGTCTCTCTGTGACTTTTGCAATTTGCATAATTTTCAATTATATTTCAATCTTTCATAGAAAGCCCTCTGTGTTGTTTTATGACTATAGTGTGCTTGACAAACAAAAGACAACCATCATGTCTGTGTGACTCTAATCATTCTTTCCTAAAAAAAAGAACCTAAAACTAAAATTTTTGGTAAACAGGGAAATACTGCCAGCTATCTTGTTGCAGAAACCAAAATAAAACAATTGACTTTCGAAACAGACTCAGCTATGTGTTTGTTGGAATCAGATGTAATATGATATTGTAAATAATGGTTTGGATCTGCACGAAACAGGAAAATATGACATAAATTCACAGTATAATCAAAGAAAAAGAGCACTGGAAAGGAGCTACTTTATAACAGCATTTAGTTTGATTCCACCCCAACAATCAAGCAGTGATTAAAGTTGGTTTACCTGTAAGTATATTAATGAGAAAATATTTAAGACCTTGTGTATGAATAAAAAACATTTAAACCTTTTTCCCAATCAGATTTTAATTACCAGATGGACTTTCATGATAAAAATCTTGCCATTAATAGGCTTTCCTGCTTATCTGCACTTTAAAAAATGAACACTCAAATGGAACTGCGTTATGATACTCTGAGTAAAAGTGGTTAGCTTGTAGTACAAATAATTGGCCAATATAGACACTGCACGTTAGTTTGTAGATTAAAAAGATTTTTGAAGTGAATTTCTATGGAAAAAGTTATAAACAAAGAATATCTTACTTGTTGTAGGTAGCTCTTTGAACAACCTCAGTTTAGAGAAATAAGCTTAAGTTTGTCCAGATTACTGATGCAATGGCAAACATTTTCTAGTGGTTGATGAAAGCTACTTTATCAACCTTTACACTGCTGTCACAGTTATTTACCCAGAACCTTGCAGTGATTTGTGAGCACAAGGAGCAGGAGATGCAGGTAAAGAAAATGGATGGATGGCTGGACTCTGAGATTCTAATTTATGAAATATTTATGAGCAATAACATTATTCATGAGCATGTCGCATTCTCTGCATCAGCCGTAGGAACCTCATCCTCTTTAGAGATGTCAAGCTTCTGCACTGAGAGGAGAACCATGTTGGTGAAAATGGACCAACATGCTTTAGGTTTGGCAGCCTTTCATCAAACTGTGGCGTTTCTGATCAAAGATTTGACTCGGGAAGAGGGCTGTTTGTACTGCTGATGCACAGCACACAGGCGGCCACTAAAGAAGGTAATTAGTGCAAAAAAATATGTCAAATTATATACTGTCGTTTCGTGGTTGCTCACAGGACTCTTCAGGTAACTGGTTTGAAGGTTGTGGGTGTCACTGCTACCTGCAGCTTAATTACATGTAATTATCAAAGGATTTATTAGCTTTCATGCTGTCTTCATTGAGTGAAGGTTATTCATCCCTAAATATTCTAAAAATGTCTTTGTTAGTGCGAATTGTTGAGTTCAGGGGACTTTTTATAATTGATTCCTAATCTGTTCTTTATTTGGTGAAATGCTGACATGCTGAAATGCTGCATGCACGGAACAGCTTTAACCAGTTCGCTACATACAATAAATCCTTTTTCATGGAAAGTCATGTCAGACAAATGAATTTCTGTGAATGTCATGAATGAATCATAACTCTGCGGGTCAGTTTTGTTCCAGAAATAAGCCACATTTTATCCGCAGTTTAATGCAGGTGAATATTAAAGACGGTGTTTGGAGCTGTGGATGACATTTTCATTGGGGAAAAAAAAACATCAAGGAGAGGTGCTTATTAAGCACAGAGAACAAAAGCCGTTTTGGGCAATTAGACACAACTGGTACACTGCTTTAAAAAGGACTTCAAATAAAGGTCACACTTTAAGTGAGCAGTTTGGACTTCAGCCTCCAACCAATGCTGGGATAGCTTTCAATAGCAACCATTTCCTTCTTACATAAAAGGCTCTTTTAAAAAAGCTGCCAGTGCTGTTCTTTTCTTTAGTGACTCCTTTCTAATGTTTTTACCTCAATTTAATACAGATCAGTTCATCAAAGCTTCAAGAGGCTTTTAGTGTCCACATTCATCAGAAAATACCGTATCCGTAACTAAGCATCACCTGCACCATTTTCTGGATGGATATTTGTTTGCGAGCCCATCACTGTAATAAATTTTGGGAGACAAGACCCTTTTTCCGCTCTATTCATCACTCCACCCCTCCTTGGTGTCATGTGAAGCTCATTAATTCAATGCACTGCAGAGATCTACTTAACCTGAACAGAAAACTAAAAGGCAGACAGAGCTACACTCAAAAAAACTACCTGTTGAATTACTTAAAGAATTTTATATACATAAAAAAAAAATTCACACAGATTTATTTCTTTCAAGCACAAAAGATTGTTGCAATTTAATGTATCTGGACTTGGTCAATTTTAATTTTTTTATTTTTATTTTTTACTAGAACTGAGTTTGATTCATTGTAAATTGGTGGCTTAAGCTACTTCTCTTGGTAAATACTTATATAGTCATAGGCATCATCATATTTGACTTGTTACTATAACAAGCATTTTAGTAAAACAAAAAAAGAATCATGTTCGAAGAACAAGTGCTTTGTTTGTGTCACTTGTATCATCCTTGTTACCAAAATGAGACAATTAGACTTATAATTTAATAATAAATCTTGAAAAAAAATTAATAAGTTCATCCAACAAGTGAATTAAGCCAAATGAGTTCAAACAACCCACTTAAGTTGCGAACCAAACACAGTAAAGATGCTGCCTTGATTCTAAAAGTTCAATTTGAATACAACCAACAAAAATAAATCATTTTACAAACCTAAATGAAATATATTTATATTATATTTATGTATAGGCCAATCATGCACGTGGTTTGATTATTTTTTTTAGTGTAGTAGAAATGGCTGATAAAGTCGGAATGATGCATTAGTTATTTTGAGCTTGATGGATTTTTGTCTTTTACTCATTTAACTAAGCTTTCTGGACATTATTTATTTACTCATTAGATATGCTTTGCAGCCAAGCTCTAATAGTTTGCCTGAGGAGACCCAATATATTTTAATTTATTGAAGGCTGAGTTTGTTTATGCAGTGTGCAATAAGCATAACTGCTTGTTCTCATAAGCAAACAACAAATTTGAGGTTAAAATTGAAAGACGTGTGTCATCTCCTGGTTGTGTTTTGTCCATCCTGCTTCCTTTTACTCATCTCCTCCGAGCTGTGCCTTATGCATCTCTAGAGGAAACACCTGGCCTAACCTTCACTTCACTGCAGAGAATAAAAAGCATTTTTCACATGAAGCCACAATCTGTGTTTGTGTTTGTATTCCTGTGTGTGTTTTTCCGCAACGCAATCATAAGAGAAAAGACTTGTTTGATTAAATGTGCATGAACTGAGCAAGAAATATCCATTTTAATTAGGGAAAAGGCATGTTTTCCCTCTACCAAGGGCATTCATTTATTTATTTTCCATACCTGTTCAGGATAGGTGGTGGCGGTGGGGGAGCTTTTGCCATCGATCATTGTGCGGGAGATGGGACGCACCCTATGCCAATCCATCACAGGACTAACAGAAACACATGTGACAAACAACCATGCAGGCTCACAGTCACCTTCAAGGTTACAACCACTAATTGACTGAATCTCCTTGTTCAGGGCATGGGGAAAAGCTGCAGAAAGCCCTGCATAGATTAAATTTAAACCTTCTTGCTTTGAGTTGCTAACCACCACATAATTGTAACCAGTAAGAAAAGAAACATAGATAAAAGCCCTCGTGATCTATTCATAGCAGAGTCAATGGCACGCCACTTATCAGATGAAGAGAGAACAACTGAGTGTCACTGTTTGCCCTGGAGTCTGTGTTGTTGTGAGGGTTTTACAAAAGATTTTTAAAAGCGGTGAGAGGCAGCACATATGATGAAAAAAAAGTGATACATTCTGAACTTTAATGGAGCTGTTTCTGATGAAAAAATTTTCTCAACTGTTCAAAAAAGGGCAAATTGCACAACTTCACTTTGAAGATGCTTATTAAGTTTTGACAGTGCAATTTAAGTGTAAAGCTTGTTATAGTTTTACGCCAGAGGTGGTGGGTTTTTCATGCTTCTCCCTTAACATCAGAAGAAGAACAAAGGTTTCTCATCAAATTTGACATAAACTTGAAGTACGCTCCGAGAACAAAGACAAAAATTCCCAAAGGTTAGAAGGTCCGTCATGTGGCTTCCAATTCATGGTTGTGGAGTTCAGTTACCAAGATTTATGTTGAAATCCATCATATAATAAAACTACACATCATCTATTCTTTTTTGTATTTTTTGTCTTGCAGAAAAAAGTTTAAAGCTGGTTTGTTTGGTTTTGTGGTTTGGATTAGATGCACTTCAAATGCAGAAAGAAATAATGACCACATCTAAACAGCAGTAGATCATGACGGTTAAAAAAAAGACCATTTATGGTCATGCAGGAAAGCTGTAGGAACTACTACTATTTCTAATTTGAGCTAAATAAAAAGCCATTAAATTTACAGGTTTACTAAGCTTTTTTTTTAACTATTTATGGAACAAGGAAATCGTTTAACTAAAATATGCAAAAAGTTAAAAAAAAACAGGTATGATTAATTTGCACCAGTCAGGGCTTGTTAATCATAGGCACTTGATTAACTGATCATCAGCACCTCTATGAAAGCAGAAATTGATGCATTTCGCTGTGTGTGTATTAACACAGTGCCTAGCAGAAATAACATCAGCAATGGCCTTACAGGAGGAAAGGTTTGTGCTCACCATTCTGGGACGGGTTAAAAGACCATTTTAAACAATTTCGAGTTCATCTTTGTGTAATAGGAAAAGACAGTTGCCATTCTTCTGAGGAGTTCTGAAGTTCATCCCGAGGTCAGACTGTACAGTAATCAAAGAAATTATTAAAAACCCAAAGCACCGCAGACTCTGCAGACTCAAGTGAAATGTCAGAGTTTGCAGCAGGACAACTACTGTAGAAAATGATTTGACATGTCTGGATTGTTTGAAAGGGCTGACAGAAGAAAATATATTCTGCCCAAAAAAATCTTCCAGCAGGTCTTACGTCTGCATTTGAACAAATCACAAGACTTCTTGACAGCATCAAGTTTGAAGAAAACCAAACAACTAATCTAACTAAGACAACAATCGTCTCATACCAGCCTTCAAGCACAGTAGAGGAAGTGTAATGATTTGGGCTTGCTTACACAGCCACAGGACCTGAGCACATGAAGTATTTTAGAGTAAAATAAGAGGCATTCTATCTGACAATAATAATTTAGAGCCCTGTAACAGACAATAACTACAAAAGAATAATTAAAATAGAAAAGAATCAAAGCGTTCCAACATCTAATTTAAAAACCAGTTCTAAAATGGACTAAAGGGCTTTTGTAGGACATCAGGGATTTTTCCAAAAACAACTTCCTGCAAATATCTAATGAAAAGTTAATGAGGAAGATGACAATTAAGAAGATTAGGTCATTTGTGCTGAAGGCGGTTCAAGCTAAATCCTTGCTATATACAGTATTCTGTATTTGGCTTTTTTTTTTAAAGTAGCCTAAGTATTAAAAAAGTGTAACACTGTATGCAACGAGTTGTCTATCCTTTCATAATTGTAAGCCCTTGTGAGGTCCAGAAGATTTATTTTATGTCTTGACTAAAACCACAGGGTGTATTTACTTTTTACCATAACTGCAAGATCTTCAAAAGAGTTGGGGAGACGCAGTGCATTTGTTGTTTAGTAAAAATCTGAATGCAGATCAGTTCACATTAATTTGCTTGCCATGGATATAATAAACCAGCATGCATGCAGAAAAATATAATTTGACCTGCATGTTCACAGTATGTGGCTACTCTAAAGCTAAATTACATGCTGAGGAAAGGCTTTATGGATAAAGAACCTGTTTGTGTTTCTCTGCCCTCTCTGCTAATGACACAGAATGGTCTGTAGTTTTCCATTTTCCTCAATAAACACACACAGATGAAGTTCCTAAGAGATTTAAACTGGACTTCCTTTCTTGTTTTTTAAGACATTTCTATTTTCACCTAAGGAGCTTTCTCAGTTTATACTTAAAATTATAAAGCTCTGAGCGTTGTAACTGATGTACCTTTAAAATTTGTTTTATGCAAGCTGAACCCACATGCAAATCTCTCTTCCTCCCCTCTCTTATGAAGGTCATTAGGGTCTTAAGGCCTGGTCTGCATGAGACCTGTTTTGGTCACATGTATGATGGTGCAAATTGGTGTGAAACTGACTGGAGATTAGGTTCCCTCACACCTCTCTCGAACCACCTACGTATATTTATTCTGATTTTTATGTATGTGTGTTCAATAGTATATATATTTTATTTGCTTTTGATTTATGGACCATAAAAACATTTTTCAGAAAAAATGCCTCCCTAACTGACTTATCCAACCTTGTTTTGCTTTTCCTTGATTGCAAAATTTTGACTGAACTTTAGTGCATTTTGTCCACTTTCTGTTTGCTCTTAAGCTAAAGAGTTCAATGCAAATTGATCTCACTTGAGGAGTATTATGTAATCAAGTGTCAAGTAATTGTATGGATTGTGGATGGAAATGATTAATCACACTGTGAATGTGCTTAATTACATTTCAGTGTTTTTCACACTGAATTATAGCAGCTGCATTAGTGACTGTGGTTTCTCGGCAGGCTCTCTGCAAACCACTGAATATCCTGCTAATTATAACAGCATTGTGAGGGAGAAAATCCTGTACTGCTGTATAATTGTCATGAACTGGGGTGAAGGAGGCGAACCCTGAGCGCAGACTCATGTTGGTAAAAAACTAAATTTATTTTGAAATAAGAGGCAAACCCAAAACAAAGGCTGACGTGGCAGCAAAATCTAAACTAAATTCAAAAAAACATTAACTAAACAAAACATGAACAGACCTGTGACAAGAGAA
>NC_051448.1:10900083-10918179 GCF_001649575.2 Kryptolebias marmoratus
GACCGGGTTTTTAAAGGCAGAGGGTGATTAGTGGAAGTGGGCACAGGTGAGATGATTAAGGAGCTAGAGGCAGGTGTAGATGGGTGAGAATGGGGAAGAGAGAGAGAGTGACTGAGGAAAAGTGAATGTTGGCTGAGGCACAGGGAAGAGAAAAAACACAAACAATAAACTATAACTGAAACATGAAGACAAAACATAATTCCAAAACTCAGATTCTAACAATAATAGACTGAAGGCGATACACAGTGACCAATTTGAGGGTCGGTGCGGTGGCTTTCAGACTGTTTCCTGTCTTTTTGTGGTCCCAAGTGAATGTTGGTTCCCAAGTTTCCAAGCTGGGTCAGCTTCTGACCAATCGCGGCTAAAACTCGAGCCGTTAGCAGTACTTAAGTGTGGCATTTCCAATATTCCTAATGAAATATTCAAATAATGTAAAACTAATATTCACGTAAAGGTTTATACAGTAGTGTTTGCTATACAATTATAAAATTGTTGAGACTTGAGTTGTTTTAAAATAGCAGTCTGGGCTTTGCCCTGCTCTGACTAGCCGGTAGCTCATCAATCCAGTCAGAAATCAACTGTTTTTTTCAACTGAGATTGTTCAAAGAGATATCTACAGCCGGTAAGATATTAACTGTTCATAACTTTTCCACAAAACCTCATTTCAAAAGATCTAAACCCTTCCATTAAGATGCTTTAGCACAAACATTATAACTACATTTACATCATACTGTCTGTAATGAAATAGTGGACAAACTGTTAAAAATATGTTTTCATTTATAAGAATATTTATTTAAGTTGAAAAGCTATAGAAGTTCGATATATTATGTAATGTTTGGTGAGATTGGTTCCTCAAACTCAGCCTTTTGTCTTGAGTTAATCTGAATATATGAAAAAAAAGCATCAAATGTTGCTGTGAAAATGTTGGATGATAAAAGTGTTTGCTTTGCTTTCATAAAGTATATGGAGACTTTCCTCCATAGTCTTCAGAGAAGGCAAGATAATAACTGGAATAGATGACAAAGTGACGTTTAATCTATTTTCCTTAGTATTTTTAGAATTCAATCAGCTCTGATGTTTGCAGCTGACAACATCCAAATCTATTTTATTTTATTAGCTTTAGAAGTGGAGAGAATAGTTTTAGGAGGCTACGACTATCAAATCCTCCTTAATTAATCACTTAAAATGGAATGAACAATATTCCGAACATCATGTATAATTAGATAAACAATATTAAATATACTTTATTGAAAAGACTGTCCTAAGATGCATATGAACTCATCAAGATGAGAACCGAATGCTGACATTAATTAAAATGATTCAATTATCAGGATCAGTATTACAGGGAATGAAAAGTGCTGCTTTTGCAATGTGTTATAAGAACCACACAAAACAAAAGGCCATTAACGTGTGCAGACATAACAAAGACGACACAGTCTGCTGCTTTGTCTTAAAGAGCCCAGTGGGTCCGAGCCATTTGAAATCCTGCTGATTAACCTCTGACAGGTCTGCTAATCTGAGAACAGACCCAGAGGGAGTGGGAGGAAGCAAATGTCCTGTGAGGAACAAAGTCATCAGCAGTGATTCAGTTAGTTCTGGAAACTGGGGGCGAGATTGTCGTGCGATAATACAAACCTGAATTCAAATTATATACAAATAAACAAATAAATAAAAGCAAGGATTGTTGATACCCTTATGCCCTTGCGAATAATTCATTTACACAAAGAAAGCACAATTTGTACTTGAAAGTTTCACCAAACACTAAAAAGAGCACAGATTTAAGTTGCTGTTAATCTGCTAGTTATTTACAACTATTTCACATTCTTTCTTATCTTCTTTGGGCTTAAATATTTTTCTTGGTTTGTCTGTTTTGCTAAAATATATACAATCTTCCTATATATATGACATTAGAGATAAGATACAGCAATGTAAAAGTCATCTACAAACCTTGCATTTATTAATATAACTTTTACACTAACAGTCTTGCGGTAATGTAATTAAAGTCAGTTTGCAGGTAAATTAATGCTGATTGCTAGCAATATGTAAACCACAATGACTAAAACCTGTTATGCAATAAATACAGAACTGACCAACATACGAAAAATTGCCATTTTAGGTAGTAAATTCAGTTAAAATGTGCAAGGGCAAATGTTTTATACATACTGTCCTCAGAAATTCCTTTTCAGTTCCACCTGCCTTCTTGTTTGCTGCAGATAAGCAGCAACAGATAACAGAGCATTTTAGTTTTCTTCCTTTTTTATAAAATATAATGTGAATTCATTATTTGACCTGCTGTAGATAAGAAGCTGCGGAACGTGACAAACAGTGCAGAGATACTTAGAAACGATCCAGGCAAGTTCCCCCAGCAGATAATCTGTCGAACATTTCCCTGAGACGACGAGCTCTGGCTTCATACTGTAAACGCAACATGCAGCCACAAATTTCCTCTTGCCTGACGTGACCCGGTAACCACGGCAACAACACATGCATTTGTGGAAAGAAAAAGAGTCCCTTTCCAGCTCAAATGAAGGTGAGACGTTAAATAAACACAGCAGCGGCAGAAGTCGGACAATGGATGTTTGCATCAGGCTGCAGAATCCTGCTGTTTTGCTTCTGTGACTGACAGCGAGTAATGAATCGCCATAATCCCTCAGACTGCGAGTGAAAGCACATCCTCCCACTCAGGCTCTTTAACTTATAGCTCCCTCTGCCTGCTTCAATCACAACAATGTGCTTTTCTTTTTATTTGCATGATGTTAACGACAGGAGGAAGTGTGCTTCTCCCTGGGCACAGGTGTGTTTGGTCACTTGACAGCTTTGCACCGTTGTGTGAAATGAAAGGATTCTGCTGCCTCCGTCTATCACTGGGTTTCCCCCTTGCTCACACTAGGACAGTAATTACTGCTTTTAAAAAAGGTAGAAATTCTGTAAAATGGACAAATTAAACTATACAAAATCATTTTAACTATGGCTTTTAGAAAAGAAACGGGAACTCTCAGAACACATCTTTAAAAAGCTTCTAACATAATAAAATGGAGCTATATGACAAGGATTGTGGCTGTCCTATAATAACTCCAGTCTCAGAAAGTTCATTGTAGTTGATACAAACATTGTTTTATAAACTTTTACGTCGCTGTCAGTTTTTTGCATTACGTGGTTATTCTGACAGAAATATTTTAATATTTATGCTGGAAGTGCCCCCAGGCTGCACTGGAAGTGCTACAGCCGCTGTTTGCACTTTGACATAACAATAAAATCCTTTCAAAAGAACTCTTTTGAGTTTCTTACATTAAACACAAAATAGTGGTAACATGGTAATAAGTTGGACAATAAGGATAGATATGAAAATGACATGTTAAGGGTGCCACAATGGACACAAACCTCAACGTCCTGGGCAGTTTTGTTAGGTTAAATATGTCCTTATGCCTAAAAAAATTGGTTTTTGTGAATTTTTTATTTGCAATGTTTAGAGTGCATTTAAAAAATACATAAAGCAACCAGACTTGTGAAGTGAAGCCAGTACCAGTGAAAAAACAAAAAGCTCTAAATCATTTCAGAATCCAGTACACTCCTATTTAAAATGCATCAGCTTCCCAAAAGAAACAGAAATCTACTGACATCAGAGAATACAGAGTCAGTAAGCAAATAATTGCCCAATTGTGTTTGTTCTCTCCTTATCCTGAAGCCTCGGAGGAGAGAGCCGGCTTGGCTTTTTCCAATCACACTGAAGCTCAGACAAAAGCTCTGGAAAGAAGTCGATTCACGCCGTGTTTGCTCTTTAGCCACTGTGGGTCAGCAAGAATAAATGTGCAGAATTCCTCTCAGGGCATCAACACAGGAAGTCTCCTTGAGAGTCGAATCCCGACGTTACACAACTGGGCTTTACACCACACACACCGTAACTATGTTGCACTATCCTGATTTGTTTCTTCGTGCTTTCAAAGAGAGCAGTAGTTTTGAAGTATTCTGCTTGCTGCAGTTTTAAGCTTTAGTCTAAATGTCATTTAAAGACAAGACCTTTAAAGAAGGAAAATGTTTCTCTTTCAGAAAAGCCACGATGTCTGTTGAGACTGTGTTTAGAATTAGATATATCAAATGTCATGAAGGAACCAAAGACTTGAAATATGCTGTCAGTAGGCAGAATCCTCTTCGGTTTAGTTTAGTCCCCTACATTTTCTTCATTCATGCTGTGGGGCTTGGTGTCCTGATTCTTTTTGTGATGAAAAGCAAAGCTGAAAGAACAGGGCTTTCTAGCACTTGAAAAACTCACAAAAGTAAGTATTTTCTCCCAATAAAAATAGTTTGGCACAAAAAACCCCATTGTATTTTAGTAAGATGTATCAGGCTTTGTATCCTTGTTAAGTCAACTATATAAACAAGCCTTGAAAATATTGAATAAAAGGTCAAAATCACTTCATTACTGGAATATTTGCATTTGAACCCATCTACCCTGTGAACAATCAGCCAGAACCTGGATGGTCTTGCCGAGGTCTTCAGGTGCGCATCAAGAACACATTAGGTGCCCCTATATGCATGACAGGTCCAAGACAGCTTGGAGCATGTTTTACTGCCCACAGGCAGTAAATAAATAAACAATAATATAATAAAACTTGCATTATTGAATTAAATCAGGCGTCTACAGTCAGGTATGTGAGATGGGTAATTTAATATCCCCAAATGTAGGCAGGATTTGTGGTAACAAACACAGGAGCTCAGTCTGACATCTATAAAAATTTACCACTGAAGTGCAAAAATTTCACTAAGTTAGTTTGAGTTTAACTTGTAAAGATTTGTCTCTGAAATGCTAAGTTAGAAATTGTAAGTTTAAAGGTTGATACAAGAGAAAATGAAAAAGCATGGACATACACACTGAGATGTTTCAGAGTTTTTCGTCTTTAGTCACACTGTTTTTTTTTTTTTTTTGATGCAGTTCTTTTACAGATAAGTTGATTTATTTCTGTGCTCCACTTTGCTGATATTTTACAAAGAGTATCTCTGCTTTTCAGCAGCTGAAGAGTCGGAGTGTTAAAAAAGTTAGGAGGTCGGGATTTTTCTTTGGCTTCTTTCAATTTGGCGATTTTTTTGTGGTCCACCAGTAAATTTGAGAGAAAAAAAAAAAAATCAATAAATGCATGAATTATTGGTTAGGCTGATTAATTTTACATGACTAACTTCTAAGGTTAGATAAGGTTGATTTCTTTAAAATTTATGTCCTACTTGTGGGAAAATCCTGCTTAAATCTGGATGATAAAAATCAAAAATTCAGACAGGAGAGTGATTGAAGGAAAAACTTATAGCAGCAGACAAGCCACAGAAAATACTAACCTTATGAGAACAAGTTTTCTTTTTTTAAATCATGTCTACACCACTGAAAAAGATATCAATGAAAATAGTTTTATAGAGCATCATTTTAAAAATGTGCACCATTCTTAGTTGACAATTACATTTACATCCAGTTTTATTATTTATTACATATTTAATCAAAAAAAGTCAGATGCCTAAATATTTTGATCAGCTTAAACAAAAAATCTTAGTTTAATAAGTTTATTTTATTGCGTGAGTGTATCACTTAGAAATATTCATTTAAATTGATTTTTTCCACCACCAAAAAGCTCACAGTTATGCATCAGCTTTCTTACTTTATTTATTAGAAGAACTTCTATTTTACTTTTCAAGTGTAGAAACTGATGTTTTGTAGTGACATTTGATAAAAAACAGAAACCCCCAGCTTTTATCATACAATGTGGTATCTGTTTATGCCCTGTCAGTGGAAACTGATGTTAGTTCTTTTTAGTGACAAACTGTTGATTAAAAAAAAAGGTATATATTCAAAATATATTGTCATTCTTTTTTCTTTGAGGTAACAAAAGAAAGTGATTCTCCTACATTGGAAACTGTAGAAATTGAAATATCACTTGCAGGGCTGCAAACCATATCAGAGTCTCACTGAAGGACAATATCTTGTTCAGCGCTCTTTTTCTGCAGCTCTTGAGTTCTAAAAAAAGACATATTTCTGAGAACCATCTGGCCATGAAATGCCTGCTGCTGGCTGCTCCACAAGTTAACACCTACATGATGCTCACTTCAAAACGATGAACAACCTTCAGCCCTTCAGTGTAAAGAGACTGTAGGAACAGATTAATCAAGCATGCTGTGCTTAATCGGATTTATTACCCATAATATTTTTAGTTTTGCAGTGAGGAGGACCTTTTTTAAAAAAAAAACGTTTCAGAGATTATTCTGCTTAGCACATTGTGTTGTCTTTGAATAAAACTGCACACCAGTGCTCTTCAGTGGGGTTCTGTGGAAAAGTTCAGAACAATTAATATCCTACCTGCTGCAGACAGCTCTTTAAATCACTTCAGTTTGAGTTTAATTTGACGGTATTGACAAACTAATTGCCAGCCCTGTCAGGGTTCCGGGTCGTTTAGGGCCCCCTCCCCACTTTTCTCCTTTTTTCTTTTATCCTTCATTTTCCTCTAGTTCTTCTCCTCCCTCTTTTCCTCAAATTTCTTTCCCTCCTTTCCCTGTTTTAGCCTTTCAGATGCTGTGAGAGCTGACCTGAAGTTCTGAGTTTGCCCTCTGCATGTCTTTCCTGCTCACTCTGTGAGACAAGTGGCTGCAGCTGTCTCCAACCACCGAGGACAGACATCTGCTGCAAAAAGCTGAACTCTGACACTACATTCAGACCGTTAAACGTCACAGGGTGGTAGCTAGTTTTAGTGCTCTCCTAGTGAGTCATTGTTTGCTTATTCTTTGAGCTTTATGACATTAATACTAGCAATGGGACTTATGGTTTGTTTCTGGGAACTGACTCATCTCACCAAAATGAGCTATCTCTTTGGGAACCGGTTTGGAGCCATTGAACTCGTCAATAATTAATACTTACCTGTGGTTTCCCAGCATCCTTGGATAAATCATCTCCCTAGTTGAACCTCTGTGATGAGCACTCATCCTTCAACCTGGAGCAAGGCAACACGAAGAAAATGGTTCAGTTCACTTAACCTCATTACCAACCAGCTTGTCCGCTCGCCGCTGTCGCCATTTTCAGTATCCTCACCATTCCTCTTCCTTGAGAGCCAGAAACTCCCTCGTCCCCTTGAGTCTGCAAAACAAAATATACAAGTGAGACAAATTATCTTCCGGAAAAACTCCCTGTGAACATATTAAATGCACCTGTCATCTCTTCCTATATTCCCTTTAAAGATTGCCCCGGTTGCCTTGTTCATTTTATATTCTTTTCTTATCTTGAATGTATCCTGTCCCTGTGGTCTGCGTTTAATAGTCCTATTGATAAAAAATATTTATTACATGACAAGCCAGAGCGGGGTCAAGACCGAAGTTGATTGCTGCTGTTTTAAAACAGCTTCAGTTTTAAAGATTTTACAGTGAGAACACATTAATAACCTTTCAGTTTTGCATTACATGGTTATTTTTCAGTAGAAATATTGATACTCCTGTCAGAAGTGACCCAGGCTGCACACAACGTGCTACAGTTTGCTGCTGTCCCCTATTTGCACATGTAAAGAACCATAGAATGGTATGTAAATAACCAGTTTAATGCACAGTTGACAGTGATGTGAAGATTTATAAGATTTCCCATGAATCACAGACATTTTTTTTAGATTAATGTAGTTTAAAGATGTCAGCCTTACACTTTGGTCTTGGACTTGCTGTTGGTTTGTTAATCCAGTCAGAGTTTAATTATTTTGTTGTTGCTCAAAACGCCATCTATAACAGGTAAGATGTTAACTTTTTTCATAGAATCCCACTTTAAAAAAATCTGAATTAAGGTTTAAAAGATTTATTGATCATCACAGAAGTATATCCTAATATGCAGAACACACATCTTCTCTAATAGTTATTGTGCACAACTGGGCCTTTATTTCAAAGGGAACTTATGATGTGCAAAACTTTTTTAGTGACAGATCATCTGCAAACATGTTTTAGTTTTCCTTCTGAGCAGGGTTGCTCAGATAGCAGTTTATTACAGAAGGGTCAAGGGTCCTTGTTACACTGTCAGGTTACCCTTTGACTTTTATGTTTTATGTTGGCAAAGATGGTATGAATTTAAGTAATGTATCTGAAAGCAAGCTACAGATTATTTATTCATCTCTACACGTTTAAATGCCATCATTTAAACCTGCAGGCTCAGTTTGTCCATTCTGAATAGAAAAACATGTAATAATATAGTCAATGCTAACATATTTTATAACAAATCCTAATTATTCATCAATGCATTTATCAAGTTGGGTGTGTGTGTTACAACTCAGAACAATGTGGCTGCATCTTTGACAGATGAGTTTGAGGGCGCTAATGGCTGCCTTAAATAAAGAAAAATGTAAGGAGATATTTGATGAGTCTGACAAGAAAAAAATGTCTTGACTAAAATGGAATGTCATAAAATTTACAGACTTAACTTTTTCTCATTCTCTTGTTTACCTGATTTTTGTTAGTAACGGCTCAAAACACGCTGATCCAGATGTGAGCATATTTTGGATGTGTGTAATGCGTTTTTTATAATACAGAACATCATTTCGACAGCTTCGCCGGCAGATTTCCTTTTTATCAAGAACGCACAACATGACCAGACTTTAATTTCTGTTGTGAGCAGCTGTATGATCTGAAGGCTCAAAGATAGATAGCATCACTGTGGCAACGGCATCGAAACGGAGATGATTGTTGATTAACAGACTGCTGAAGGTAAACAGGAGACTGAGGACTAACATCTGGTCAGCCAGTATATCTGTTCACTGCCAGTTTAATTTCCACCCAGATGGCTCCCTCTTCCTGGTATAGATTTTACAGCTGATAGAAGAGACCACTGCCTGTTCGGTGGATTCTGTCATCCTACACCCACACAATTAAATATAAAAAAACATATGGTTTTTGCAGCAATTCAGGCTGGGTTTGACAACAGCCTCCAGTCATTTCCACATACATGCTAAAAAATATGGCTTTTTAAATCATACAACGGTTAATTTTACAAGATGTAGTTCTTGCTTTAATGGAAAAGTTAGAATAAACTTCTTTGGAGGGAATTATGGGTTCAGCACCTGAGAAGACTTCATCACATTAAGGTGGACTGAGCCTTAAATTGTCCAACAGGTCAACCTCTCTGCTCTCCAGTAGGGATTGTCAATTGCTTCTATGATCCAAACTAGATGTTTCAAATGCTTACAGATGACTTCCAAGTGTAGTGTACTGTATGTAACTGAGTTATTCAACAGATAATGAGCAGCTCAAATGGTGTGAGTTGAAGTGTTTGAGGGAAATGAGTAACTCAAAGGCAAGAGGTTGGAAGACTGGAAGAGAGGAAGGATTTCTGAGGCTGCTTTCTTATTAAGAGACAAACCACGCAGTGATATATTTGGGCAAAAGCTCGTTATACAAAACCAGAGCCCTCTAAGCTTTACTTACAATAAAATGTGACCCAGATGTATAAAAAATATACATATTTACAAATCAAAAAACAAGAAAAAGAAAACAGAACTGAAAAGACCTTTTTTGATTTGGTGACATCAGTACAGTATAGTGGTCATTTCAGCAAGGAAGAGATGAGTTACTGCAACTATGGGCCCTCATATCCCTTGTATTGGCTCACTGGTCCATTTTTATATATGGTTTGAAAATTGACTATTGTTTGCCATTCAAAAAACAAGTGATTTATTGATGCCAGTACTAACATTCATCTCACAAGAGAACAATGTCATATTGTTGGAATGATGGTAGTAATAATAGTTCACATAATTCCCCCGCTCACAAAGGACTGTTATTAGAAAAGTTTAAATCAAGGAGTGTGTGTGAGTGCGATGTTTGCACTCTGAAGACCTCTAATTATTTATTTTAATGTAAATCATCACATATTCATTTCCTAATGCAGTCTTGTGTAATTTCACTCAAGTGAAAGATTTAATTAAACGCACACATTCTGAATACAAATCTCCTTTAGCGTTAACAGAGTGACATTGTGGATAACTTGCTCAGTTTTAATGGGAAAGCAAAGATAAGTGAGTAATAGCTGAAAGGGTGCAGTAGAGCACAACTTGGTTACAGCAAAGAAAGTCATGCTGACAGATGTGATTGGATTACCTATGCTCTCTCATTATGTGTCAAGATAGGGTTATGTTTTAGACAAACTGTTAATTAGATTTTGTCCCCCTTATATAGTGTCTCAGAAGTTATATCTGCTAATGCAAAGCCATGACATCACCTCATTTTCCTCTAGGTTAGCTAATTTCAACAGCTCATATTTGGGATTTTGCTCTTTTGTCATGTTCCATGTCTTACCATCATAGGTGAGGGTTGGAACACGGATGGATCTTTGCAATCTGACTAATCTCCTGCTTCACTACGACAGACTGTAGCACTGCCCTCATTACTGCAGACGAAACCCCAATCAATCCGTCTAGCTTTCCCTGCATCCTGCCACCACTTGTGAGCAAGACACCATAGTACTTGAACTCCTCCACTTCCCGGGTCCAGTGCATTCTGAGAGCCATGTCTTGACGATGTCAACAGCACCACCATATCTGCGAAAAGCAGAGATGAGACCCCGAGGTTCCCAAACTTGGCACTTTCTCCATGACTACACCTTGAGATCCTGTCCATGAAGACCACTTACAGGATTGAAGACAAGGAGCAGCTCTGGAGGAGTCCAACCCACACCAAAAACAAGCTCACCTTTTTTTGCCAAGAGTCCAGACACAGCTCTTGCTTTGAATTTTCCACTAGAATGGTCCTGACACTCCATAATCCTGCAGCACTCCCCACAAAATCCCTCAAGACAAGGCCATAAGCCTTCTCCAGGTCCATAAAATGCATGCAGGCTGGCAATTCTAATTCCCACCACCCTCCTAGCAACTCTGCAAGGATAAAGATCTGCTTCACTGTCCCATGACCCGAATTAAAGCCACACTGCGACTCTTGAATCGATAGTGGGTCGAAACAACTATTCCAATTCCTGGTGTAAATTTTCTCAGGAAGCAGGATGAGTGTGGTCCCCTGAGAATGACTAGAACACTTTCCAAATAACAATTACAACAATACTAATTTCATAGCTAGCGTTACTAAACTTTTAAAGCCTGACAAGCGTTTGTTGTCCTCTGCAGGAAACTGTTCATGGTGCAAGCTTCTCTTATATATTAGCCTCAAGAAAGACATGACAACGTTGCAGTAATCCAAATTGAGGACCTTGTACTTGCAGGTTGATAATGTATTTGCAAAGATATTTTGGCCGTTTAAACCAAAATCCAAAGCTGATAGCTGAAGTGTTTCATATTTTAATACTTTGTGTTCTTTAGCTCTACATACACTCCAAGTTTTACACTGTTTTGTGTCTTTGACACAAAGAAAAACATTAAAAATTGTGCTCATTACAACTTACAAGCTCACAGTGGAAAAAGCAGAACTACCTATATTTCACAACCAAGGAAAACATAATAAACATTGATCATCTCCAGCATGATTAAAGCTTTTTATCTATTTGAAGAAGTACCATTCAAACAACATTAATATTTTAGTTTTATAGATCTATTTTCAGACACTAAATTACTTGAGGATACATGTCACAGTATTCTGCTTTGACAAACAACCCAGCAGTTATCTTTTCCCACCAGATTGCATCGTAAAAATGGGTTCCACCTCAGTCAGCAAAGCCCACCATTCGGCCTCACATTAATCTCAATTAACCCCCTGCTGTTGAGGTGTACCGGTGTGACAGAGTATTGTAGAATGGGTGATTTCAGTGGGTGGTAAAGTACACGGGGACAGAAAATTAGCTTTTCTCTTCATTAAAAGCCAAACTGTGTGGGTACAAAGCGACTGGAGAGATTATCGAAGGGTCACTGCCAAGAAAGCTTTCAGACATGTTTCGTATAATCAAAACTGACTGTAAGGAAGGATAATAAAGAAGCTTGGAGTAATTAACCCAAACACTGTTCAGTTTCTGCCATAACAGCTTATATTTTTTAGCTTTTTATCAGCCAATGCTTTAAACAATTTTGAGTTAACAGATCTGAAGCCTCACTGCTGACATTGTCTGTGTCAAAAAAAAAACCTAAAGGCCTCAATGTGTTTTACATGTGATGCAGTTAATCCTGGTGAATGATAGTGAAACATAACTGGCTGGAGGTGACCAGCTGTGGTTCTGCTGCAGACACACAGTTGTGTAAAGTCTGACATTTTTTCACTTGTTTACATTTCTTCTACTTGGACCAACATCAAGCAAACCATTGACTCGATTCCACTGTTGACCAGTCAGCCATGAAATTGGCCCAACATGTGACAGAGATGTCATTTTATTGTGCCTCTGTAGCCCTGGACACGTTATGGAGTGGTCAAAGGGTCTGTAGTCTAAAGGTTGAAGGGTTTTGTGCAAAACCACAATTTTCTTCTATAGAAAGTAAATAAGGCAGAATGAGAAACATGACTAATTGAAGCTATAGTTTAGATATTTCAAAGTGAGGTTCTGTGGAAATATGAACAAAGAATATCTTACCTGTTGTAGATTGCTGTCTTTTATTTTAATTAAATGTCAGATTGTTTTGTTGTGCCACAAACACTCAGTCTCATGCTTATATTCTTGCTCTGTTGAAACCAATTAGTTAAACCTAATAATTGCAAGTTTCCTCTATTTCATCCACTTTCAGTTTTCATCAGTTTCAGTGTCCACTGTTATTTCCACCTGAACTCACTGTAGACCACATCAGTTCCTTCCACCACCACTTTCTGCAGTCCATTTGGGAGAGCAGACACTGATGGAAGATTGCACAGAAAAAGTATCATTACGCTTTAATGATGTTCTTTCTGTTCAGATCAGGACATCTCTACCTTAAAAGGATGTGGAATCTGATCACAAAAGTACTACACAGGTATTCCCTGATCTTTTCATTACTGCACGCATCATTAAACGGATATTTGAGTTTGTCCTTTAAAACAAAATGTTGAAGCAGAAATATTGACTTTTGACCTCTTATCAAAAAGTGCTCTTTATCAGTGTTTATTTTGATTTCTTCACAATCTGTAGTCATAAAATTATTAGGGGGGTTTTGAACACGTTGACAAATAGTTTCATTTGAACTTTGAAACGTAATAATGAGATTTCTTATATTACCCCATCAGTTCATGACAAATGTGTCTTAGAGTTCATTTCAAAGATATCAAAAAAAAAAAAATATATATATATATGCAAAAAAGTCACACTATTTTTCAACGGAACAACTTTCCTTGTCTATATATTACTTTTCCATGTAATTTTTTAAGACCTTATAACAGAACAAACTGCAGACTTTGGATTTTCCTTTGAATAAAAGCTCAATTTCAAGCTAAGTAAGTTGTTTTTGTAAACAAATACCTCTTCATTACTTATTGCAGGGCTGTTCTGACTGAAGAGAAACTAAAAAGGCTGTTCACGCTGGCAGAAAAATCTCCTTTCATTCATTAAGACTTGAACAAGCAGACCCGACAAAGGCCATTCAACACAATGTTACCGAGATAAAGACTCGAGACATCAGATACTGAAACGCTTTCCACATGAGTGGCAACTGTGCATCCCAATCACAGTCACCAATATGAAAATACTCTGTGGAAAAAGATTCAATTAACAGGATTTATTGAAGCCTGACAAATGATAATGCTACAGCTTTGCTTTGTGCAACGTGTGTAATTATATTATTAAAATCTTCTAATAAGTCCTGTATCAAGCTGTATTTCAAACACTTTTCAGTGGATTCACATCAATTTCACAGACTTATCAATTTGTATGGGTTCCATTTTCTAAAATTGCAACAGTTTTTGTCTCTAATAATGTCTATGGAACTTTGATCATAAATATGCAAACTACAGACAAGGTGGTGATCAAAAATGTGGTATTTTATACTTCACAAAAACCCTGCTGCTGAGAAATTGCTGATAGTTTTCTGCAGGATGAGTAAAATGCAGCCTCTGTAGAAATGATTCACTTAGATTCAGCAGGACTGGTGGCAAAAAAAGGAAGTTGTTTCTGCAGCTTTAAATCCCCTGAGTCTTTACAATGCAAGCTTGCAGAGAAGGTATATCATGCAGAACCCTTTAAAAGGTCTAATTAAATGAAACTTTAAGCATTTGTTTTTGCTGACACTGTAGCTCATCTGGCTCCTGTATTTGTTCAAACAATACGAAGGAAAATATTGTTTCACAAGAAAATGCTAACAAACACAGCAACTATATAGTGCAGCTTGGCACAGTCAAAGCATGCTTGAGTTTTAAAGATAATGACATTAAGTATAAACAATAGAAAAAAAAACGGTTTCCTGAGGCGAAGATAAAGCCACAACCAATTAGAGAATGCATTCTAACTAATGTCAAATTTCTTGGGGGTAATTGTTTTTCTGAGCACCTTGTGTAAAACAGATCATGGTTAAATTCTAAATTTATCACTATGCTATGCCACTGCAAGGGGTTACAGCAGTAATATGATGTATAAATGTCCTTAATAATGAGATTACTGTCTGTATATAACATAAACCACATGCTCCAGCTACAGGTCCTGCTCTGCTCAAGACAAGCAGACAAAATAAGAAAAGCTGAAGGTTGGTTTTTATGAGGAGACTAAAGTGGAATAGAAACAGACTAATTCAATAAATTTCAGTCTAAAAATACTGAACACATAGCTTTAAAACAACATTCTTCTATCACTGAGAAAGCCACTTCACATAAAGAAAAAGAAAAACTGTACATATGGGACAGAGTTGGATATTATAGGAATTTGTTAAGGTAAATAAACCCACAAGCTTATTAGGCAGGCAGCCTGGAAGCTAGAGATTGATCTGCAAAGCGACTGAATTTTCATGAGGATACAGGTTGCAAAGGTGGCTGGAAGAGATGATTTGGTGCAGGATTGCTGACTGGAGGGTGTTTGGGCTTGTCTCTTTGCAGGCAAGTAGAAAAGGAATGGGTGTTTTTTACTGACCATTGATGGAGATCAGGTTTTAAATCCACTTCCTGAGGAACATGCCTGCACTCTTGACAGGAGTAAAAAACTACTTTGGCAAGAACTACATTTTCTTCAAATAGGGACTTTCACTGTCTAGACTCATTTACTCCTAGTGAAACTGTATCTTGCAAAATGGACACACTGAATTAAAAATTGTTTAAACAAGAAAAACTAAGACCTTCAACTCATCATGAAAAAAATGTTTACTGAGCTAATATGTCCAGTGAGAGGCAGGGTGAATTTTTTGTTGACTTCTTCATAATCAGCATCAGAAACGAGGATCAAATAGAAATGAGGTAAAATGATTGACAACTTGGTGCCAAACCCACAACCTCACTCTCAGGACAGATAAAAGAGATGAATATTGACCACAGAATGGGCAAATCAATGCACCACCCTCTGCTGATTATCTGTGGATCTGCTGGTGGGACCATTAAAAGCACCACATTTTGGGGATTTCATCTGCCTGACAACTCGACTTCCAGTGATAGCACAAGGACAAACAGCGCTTCGATTTTTTTTCATCGACTGAAAAGCTGGATCACCACACTCCACCCATGATTATCTTTTATGGTGGTAACAACTAAAGTGTCTTTACATTCTGCATTACTTCTTGGCTTAAGAACGGCAGAGGAGAGAAAGATTAAACAGAACTGTGAGCACAGCAGAAATAATCATTGCCGTCACTGCTGCTGCTGTGACGGCAGTCAGAGGTGCAGCCACAGAGAGACAGCCTCATACGTGACTCTTATCTCACCCCATCCTTATCACTGATTGTGACAAGGTACAAGAACCACAAATCTGAAAAATAGCTTTTACCTTCCAGTGTTCAGTCTAGGAGTGCGATTCTAGCTTTAGCTGCAAGAGGTCCTGGGTAGTGAGAGCAATTACAAAGGAGCTCTGATCCAGCTCCTTGGAAGCCTTTTGAGAGCTGTTTAGGAACTTAAAGAACTGTCAGAACCAGTTCAGAGTTGGCTCTTTCAGCTCTCAAACCAGTATTCACAAGCAATACTAAATATTAAATCGTTTGAGAGCCAAAAGACCCAGCTCTTTTTGGTGAGCTGAGCCAAATGGTGTGGATCCCAAAGTAGAGGCTGTAATTCCTATCACTGGCTGAACCCCCACTTTGACACTACCCGGCTCATAGACCATGACAAAAATGGTGGACACACATATTTTAACAAAGTGTGTCATTACATATATAGATGTTAAAACCTCAAACCAAATATGAATTAAGGCTACCTAAACAAAACCTGAGATGGCAGCAGAAACTAAAAACAGAGCCCATAGGCAGCCGTCATCAGAAGGCTTTAAGCATTCAGAGAAGACTGGACAGGTGCTCCCAATCATATTGATTAGCCCCGCCCACCAGGACCTGCAAGGAAGCAGAAACACCAAAAACCAACCAGGAAAGGGTTGTCCCACTGTTGAACATGATCATATACGTCCGTACAGGTGCTTTCTGTTGACTATTACACTGCTTTTATAAGTTCTGCTTTTATTAATTTTTAACTGGGTTTTATATATTCATTCAATGTTTTTGTTAGGCATTATTTTTTAATTTGTCTTTTTTCTGATAATGAGAAAAAAAGGAACTAAAAAAGGAATAAAAATAACTCATAAATCAACTTAGTTTTTGCCACAAGAGAAATTGCTTACAGTGGACCATTTAAAATCAAGTTTTGGGCACATCTTCATTGGCTTCAGTTTTCTGATTTTGAGACTTTTGTGTGTTCTTTTCTCTATGTTGTTATGAAGATATAAAACCTATGCAGCTATGTCATAATTATGACAAAAACGAGGCAACGAGCAAAATCTCCACTCAGATAATTGATCAAAACTTGCTTTTTTATTTCTGAAATTAGAGTTTATATTGAACAATAAAACGTTGTTTACCTGACCTATTCTGTGCACACAAATGACACGATTTAATCTGACACAAAACCACAATGTGAATGTAAAATAAAACTGAGTTTTCAACAACAACAAAAAATTGTGTGAAACATCAAAGCCAGATGTTTCTAACAATGTTGAGTGTTCAAAAAGAATAAGAGTTTGAAAACAAGTCATACAAAGGCTTGAAACTGACTGCATGAAAAATTTAGTAATGCTCAATAACTATTGCATCAACTTTGGGAAATAAAAGTCCAAAACATCTTTATTTTTTCAACAAAAGTTAGTTGTCAAAGTTCTAAACTGAAAGGAATATATATAACCAAGGGTTTGAAGTCTGTATGGGTAAAATCGTGATACTCTCACCTGCATGTTTCAGGGCTTATAATCACAAGTACTGTGTTACACAGAATAAAAAGCCATTAGGGGGAAATACAAAGGTGGACAGGAGAAAAAAAGAAACAGAACAAAAGAAAACAAGAGAGGAAGAACACTCTGCTCTTGTGGCTGATAAAAGCAAGAGGTGCAACACATACTTCTGTGCTTACATTTTTCCATTTTGTTACTCTTTTGTCTTTCACAGCTGTCCTTTTTTAGGACACTCAGCTACTGCAAGATCCATTAAAACCTTGTCCCATTAGTCTTGCTATTTTTCACAATTCTGGGAAAACCCCACAAATTCTGAAGTGCCGTAAACAGAATGTGCAGGTGTGTTGTACGAACGCACTAAAGACGAGCGTGACAACCTGTGTCAGAGTAGCAGAAGCTGACAAAACAAACAATTATTGACGTCACAAGTCTTTAACCGCGAAGACACTTCTTGCTCGGGGAGCTAATCTCATTACAGCCGTGAAATTCAGCTTGAGAGCAGCTAAGAGAAACAGCACAGCTGCACGAGTGCCATCATTCAATTAGCTGCAGTACATTATGTAAATGTATAATCAATATTGATCGATATGGTGGGCACTTCTGCAATTACGCAGATGCGTCCTTTCTTTCTCTTTTGAATACATCTTCAGTGACAGAAAAAGAAAAGAAAGAGGGCACACCTTCATGCCGAAGCAAATGACAAGTACGCTCATAAACAGCGCAGACTGTCTCACTAATTCAGATGAATTTAAGTTAACACACCGAACCTGTGCTTCAGAGCGTGTAGCGCTTTGCCCTGCGGTCCGCGCTCGCCTACTGATAAGATGGCTTTCACCTGGAGGGGAGACACTGGCCTGTGA
>NC_051448.1:10918255-11012001 GCF_001649575.2 Kryptolebias marmoratus
ACCAGCGGTTAAATTGTTGTAACAACAAGGACAAAGCTCTTTTTCATTTTCTGCTTCAAACAGCACAAAACCGTCCTTGAGATGGAAAATGAAGCCACGAGGGTAAAGCAGGCCTCTGAGGGAAATGTCAGTGTGCTCTGCAAGGTGCTTTTGAGGAAAACGGATGATGTAAAACTGCCAACTTTAGTTTCCTGCAGTGTCTTTATTGCAGCTCTTGTCAGTCTGGATTTGAAGCAAAACGTTTGTGTTTTTTTTACAGCTGCTCAGTGCTTGAATAAAGCACTGCTGACAAACTGACATGCAGAACCCCCACTTAAATCCCTCTAACCATTGCTGTAATTGTTAAACGAAATGACAGTATTATTTGTCGTTAGTTTTGCTAGAGAGAAATCATGGGTAGAAATGTCACCTCATGACTTCCATTTAACAAAGGTCTCATTCTAAATCATATTTAATAATCTGGCTTATTCACCACCATTGTTAGGAAAAGCCAAAAGGTGCAAACCCTGAAATCAAATCCTATCATGAAAATCAGCAGCAATATGTTTCACTGCAGCATTTCACTCTACAAATGTAAACAATCTGTGTCCACAGCACGAGAAAGCTCTAAGAAAGAAAACGTTTTTCCCCCTAGCTTGTAAGGTTCTGCAGAAACTGCAACTAACAGGAGTGGTGGATGTCAAGTTGATGTCTGGAAGATCGATAAAACATTTTCATGATTTAAAAAAAAATTGTTTTAGGTGAAAATCAAACCTTTGTTTCACTGCAAAATCTTGTTAGGAAAACTGGTCAGGCTTTTGGTGGCATGTTTCTACATGGCAACAACATATGACCGTCATAGAAGGGTATCTAGAAATCTTGTTGCAATATCATCACCAGGGTGTTGGTCCTCACTTCTAAAAAGAGGGACCAACGAGTGTGTTCCAACTATCAAGAGACTCCTCAACTTTTCTGAGAACATTTACTCCAGGTTGTTAGGGAGGCATCGACCAATTGTCAATCCTCAGATTCAGGAGGAGCAGTGTGGAGTTTTCGGGGCTGTGGAGCAGTGGGCCAGATCTGGAATGAGAGTCTTCTCCTCTGAGTCCAAATTCATTGTTCCCAGACCAGGAAAAGGTGGAATGCTCCCTCTGGGTTGGGGATGAGTCTCTGCCTCATGTGGAGGAGTTCAAGTACCTCAGAATCTTGTTCACAATTGATGTAGGATGGAGCAGGAGATCGATCAATGGACTGGGCCTCGTCCATAAAAAGGAGGGCATTGTTCTGCTAGTTTATCTACATTCCAACCCTCACCTGTTGTCATATGTATGGATCATGATTGAACGGAGATCTTGGATAGAAGCAGCTGAATTGAGTTTCCTCTGTAGGGTTGACCAGGCTTAGCTTCAGAGACGAGGTGAGGAGCGCCATCATCCAGTCAGCTGAGGTGGTTCAGACATATGCCTCCTTGGCATCTCCCACTGGAGGTTCTCCTGGCACGTTCCACTGAGAGGAGACCCCAGGGCAGACCCAGAACTTGTTGGAGGGATTTTGTCTCCTCTTTGACCTGGAAACGTCTTGGGATGCCCCAGGAGGAGCTGGAGGGTGCCGTTGGGGAGAGAGATGTTTGGGTTTCCTTTCTGGATCTGTCGGCTTTGTGACCCAAACAGCAGAAAATAGAAGGACAGACAGGGTATTATCACCACAACTCTGGGCTTGTGTTGTAGCCAGTAATGCACAAAATATTTCACCACAAGGGAAAAGGATTACCTGAAAATTTGTGAAAAGATATCACAACAGTTATTAAAAATAACATATTGTGGACCATCCCAACAGATGTAAGCTTGAGGTTTTGCTTTCACAGTCACCCTGAATTTAACACCATTTAACACCTCAGAATAGCAAAGCATTTGGGGTGGAACAACAATCACAGGAAACTAAAAAAAAAAAAAAAATCTGTCAAGCTAACTCAGAATAAATCCTAAATTGTGAAAAATAAATGTATACACTCTCAAGCTCCTGAGTATTTACAAGTAAGGATGAGTCCAAAACTAATGCTGCAGTTGTAAAGAAAGATGTAAAGAAATTACAGTAACTTAAGAATTGCTTTTTAACTTCATGTCTTCTGGAAAAGAAAGGTCCATTTATTTATTTATTTTTTATTTTTTCTCCGATCATTAAAGGTAGCTCAAACTTTTCCACGCCAGTGGTTTCTGATGAAACCACATCAGAAATAGTCACAGCATATAAATGTGGATTGATCTTGAGTCTGACAGCTTCACCCACAACATTTCCATAATGAAGAAGGGTGAGGCAGGGGAAAATGAGATTATTCTGTGAAATACTGCGGCGTTAAAAACCCTTGGAGGTGTTGCGCATGACTTCTTCATCTCTCTCTCTTTCTCTCTCTCACTCTCTCTCTCCTCCAACAAAGCGCGCACGGTCCACATCAGCGCAGTGCAGCGCATCCAACGCGGTCTCTCACACAGATGAAGTGCCTCTTTTGATTCCCCCTGTAGCATTCCCCCCCTCACACACACGCACCTTCTGCGTCCTTCCTGTGGCACCGCGCCGGACAGAATGTCTCCAAACACCTGGACGGGTCCACCGTTGGAGGCGGGTTGCTCCCTCTGCTCCTTTTAGCGCGCGCGCGCGTGTGTTTTGACGAGGACGGGATGTGCTGGATGGCTTTTCTCCGGAGACAGTGAAGTGGAGGGCAGAGCCGCACGCCGAGACCATGTGGAGGAGAGCGCAGGAGGCAGAGCTCGAGTCTGAGAGGAGAGAGCTTCGTGTGCGCGTTCCTGGATAAAACAGGCTTCGGGGAAACAAAGAGACGAGATGGTAGAGAAGTGAGTAACCTATAAGAACAAGTTATCACATACACAACTCTGCACGACTTGTGTTTTAACAAGCTGCTGTGTTGTTTTTTTTGTGAATTTCATTTCATTTGTTTTATAGAAACCTGTCATGTTTCTGGTGATTAATTTTAAAAGTGTGACACTTTCATCCAGTGATTACATCCAAATGTGACACAAAAAGACTCAAGTGCAAATTTACAGTTCTGAAAAGTCCTTAAAAAATCCATTTGCTTCGGAGTGAGTGAGTTGTTTTCTGTTGAAACAAATGAAAAGAAAAATAATAAATAAAACAAAAACCTCTTGGGGGGGTGGTTATGTAATCATTCAGGGGTGGCAAGCTGTTTGAGGAACACGATTGTGACAAATAGTGTTAAATTCTTAATGAGTTGAATTGCCTGAGGTACAGATTGGTACTGTTGGGACTCAGTAAATGAGTTAGAGTCCTGTAAGGGAAAGTGTTACATGTTCCATTGTTGGCAGACAGCAGAGCTGCATATCAGGTTGTGGACCCATGGTTCTGTGTTTACTTTCATTAAACTGAATGTTCACATTTACTGTTCTGGCGTCAGGCAGCCGAACTGAGCTGAACGTAGGCAGAAGAAAGAGTCAGGGTCTTATTTTCATCTGGGAGGATACAGACAGGAACATAGACGACTGCTGATGTTGGGAAGAGTTTTGCTCCACTGACTGGACTATTCCCTAAAGATCTACAAAGAGTAAAACTTTAGCAACTGTCCAATGACAGAACTGGAAAAACCTCCCATTCTGTTGAACTAAAATTGTAAAATTCAAAACAATTCTGTTAATTTTGTTGAAGTTGCCCAACAATGCGATGCTGCAGTCAGTATAATTAGCGGTGAAGATTCTCCTGTGTGAATGTTGGAACAGTGTAATGATGCTCCTCTTGTTTGACAGGAAGCAAACAAAAGATGTGTAGTAGTGAAGAGAGGCGGGGCTTCATGATTGACACCTGGCTCATGTGTCTGTCATGCAGAGGTCTGCCTCCAACTGCTGCAGCACGAAGTAAAGGACAACTACATCAATACAGAAGCAAACTGTGACATTATTAAGAGAAAGGCTGACTTCTGGCTCTGAACTGTAGCTTGGGGAGTTCCCGTTTTACAAAAGTTGCTTCTCTTTTCATGTTTTGTGCAGTTTCATGTTAGCGCTCAGGTATGTGTTGAAAATGATTCTCGGTTACAACTACTCCTGACTTTAGCTCAATATCTGTAAAACTGTAGGTTGATTAACTGTGGTGTTCACTTTAAATCAGGTTGACTCCAAAGAATAATCAGTTGTGGATGTACATCCAGTGATTACTTTCTGAAGGTTTGATCAAAATCCATCCAGTGGTTCATGAGATATTTTGCTAAATATACTAGTAACTATAACATTTATTGTTAAAGTTTCAAATTGAGGTTTTGCATGATCTGTTAGCCTTTGAGGTATGTGTTGAGGATGACACTCAGCTACTAGTACATCAGATTTTAGCTCAGTCTCTGCAAAACTGACTGAGCTGTGGCCATTCTTTGTTTTTATAGGTTGATTAGCTGTGGTGGCCATCTTGGATTGGGTTTGCTTCAAAAGCTGTAGATGCACATCTAAGGATTACTTCCTGTGAGTTTCATTAAAGTTGGTCTTGTGGTTTTGCTAAGACAACAAGCAACACTCCCCTACCCCCTCTATTTCATTCAAATTATCATTTGTCTTTCCAAGCAGCAGATGATAATAATGCATTTTTTCATCTCAAACTGGTCTCAAAGTTGTGTGAAAATAGGCATTATGTATGATCTTCAAATACTATTCTCTACAATCTGGAGCAAAACATTTCCAACTTCACTTTCTGGGAGGTAAGGACGATATCATGGCATTCTGTGGGTAGAGTGTGAAAGAAATCATAGTAAAACAGGCAGCATAACATAGTTATTATTTTATAAGATTCGTCTTGAGGGGCTCATGTTTTTTGCATGCTAGAAGCAGCTGGTTGTGCTGCACACAAATTTCTGCACTGAAATAACCTCCTCTGTGGGCTTCAGGGGTAAAGGTGGGTTTTTTTATAATAAAAAAAAGCAAAACTATTATGATTCAGGCTGCAAACCACCTGGCTGAGAGATAAGCTGAAAATGTTCATCAACTTCAAAATACTTCACTCAGCCTCAAAATCAGTTGCTACATTTAGATTCAAACTTTGCCCCAAAATTCCCACACAGCACAAGCGCTTCAAAGAGGATTTTTATCATTGCCCAAAGGGAAAGCAGTGATACTGTTTTGGGCCGTGTCTGCAAAATATCTCATAAACCACTGGACAGATTTAAACGAAACTCCCAGAAAGTAAACCATAGAGCCAATATTGTGGCTATAAGGCAGCCAATTTGTCAGATACTGAGCTTAAATTTGGTGTGGTAGTAGCTGGAAGTCATCCTCAACACACACTCTGAGCGTTAACACAGCTCACGAGTTTGCACAATATCACGAGACTGAGCATAACGTCATTTACAAGGGTTGACCAACATGAGTATACTAACTCTGTCATTTTGCAATATAAGATGATTTTAGTTTAAAACTGTGACATGAAAGGAGTTGGGTGATATGCATTCTTTTAATGACAGCTAGGTTTTTTATTAAGTCATGAAAATAACAGACTATTGTAGATTAATTTACAGTTACTTTGGGTGAAATTTGGTTTAGAATGTAGATATAGGTTTTAAGAGTGTGCAGAGTGGTAAAATAGAGCGTAAACAATAATAATTGGTGATTACTGAATGGAAAAGTTATTAAATTAATTTTGTGGCGAGCAACAAAAAGGGTTTCTTATATTTTCTGATTGTGTGAAGACATTTAAACAATCAAGCTAAATATTTAGAATTTTTGTTGGTAATTATAAAACTGTCTTATAAACTGTTTCTATTCATTCATCTTTTAAAAAGGAAACATGAAGCATTTTCTTGCCCTGCAGCTCCTCTATAGAACCAAATTAATGAGTTCTATCCTTGCAGTGGCTGCACCTGACCTCCTTGACCCAAAGGCTGCCGTCCACAACTCCAAGCCCCGCCTGTCGTTTTCCACAAAGCCAGTGGTGCTGAACACTCCCGACGACGATGAGTGCGACACCCGGACTACCGTCATGAGGTGGAAAACTGTGTCAGCCATCTTCTTCCTGGTGGTGCTGTATCTCATCATCGGCGCAACGGTGTTCAGAGCCCTGGAGCAGCCTCAGGAAACCAACCAGAAACTGGACATTCTGGCTAAAAAGCTGAACTTTTTGGCCACGCACGCCTGCGTGAATTCTTCTGAGCTGGAGAGTCTTGTCAAGGTAGGTCGAAGTATCAACATTTGTGCATAATTCTAATGTTTTTTTCTTCCACAGGACTTGACAACTAAAAAAATATCCTTTTTTTCACAAAAAATAAGGTATATTGTTTTCAACGTTGTAAAATGATCTTTAGCTGGAAAAAGCAGTGCTGGTTAATAAAACTGTAGCTATGAAGATAAAGCTGAATCATTGCAGAGTTTGGGCTTTAACCCTAATTATACATATATATTAAATCTAATCAATCTTGTTTTGTGTGTAAACATTGTTGCATTAAAAATAATGTTTTTAGTTTTTGTTTTAAACTGCTTTAGAGTAATGCTTCCCAAACTTAATCACAACAAAGATTTGTGAGTTCAGCCATTGCAGGTTGACGTCTGCAAACTTTGCTAATAACTCCTATAAACAGAAGCACAAACAGTCATAACAATCCCTTTATTTATATTAACTTATGTCTACTGTTTTTGTTCTCTGTAAAAATTATAGTGAAAAAGAGCATTCATTTTTAATTTCTGAGAATAATCTGAGGATTCACGCTTTGTGTTTCATGATGGCCATATGTCCTGCTTTGAAAATCACTACTTTATAAGTCATAGCTCATGATGCTGTACCTCTAGTCCAGTGGTGTCCAATCCTGGTCCTGGAGGGCCACTATCCTGCAGGTTTTAGATGTTTCTCTGCTCTTCAGCATGTCTTCAAGCTCTGCAGAAGCCTGTCAGTCACTCAGCCACTTAAATAAAGTGTGTCAAATTAGGGTACCACCTAAAACATGCAGAATAGTGGCCCTCCAGGACCACGATTGGACACCCCTGCTCTAGTCTTTTATCATGAAACACATGGAGAAGCCCTGAGCAAATGAAAAATATTAACAGTCACATCACTTCACAGTCAATAAATCAGAGGTTTGCATATTTAGTTACATGGTTTTGTTGGTGCAGGCACTGGCATGAGTGATTTCTTGGGTTTTATGGGGTTGTGTTTGATGTAGTGTTTTAAATATGCTGATTTATAACGCCATTAGCACATACTCAGGCTTTAGGGTCTTACACAGGATGCTGCCTCCGTGTGCCATTCCAGTAATGTGTGACAAAATATATATGTGGTAAGCTTTAAAGCACTGAAAATCAAGATTTTCAAATGTTCCATACCAAATGATCAAAGTCCTGTATAAAGCAAAATGAAATACTATAAAAAGTAACGGCGGGAAATCTACCGTACTTGTATTTTTTAAAACAATGCTGCAAAATGATCTTTTTTTCACTGTATTTTGACCATTTGCGCTTAAACATTTGTTCTTGCTCCTGCTTAAGCTCACAATAACTTGCTTAAACATGTAGGTGTTTGTCACTTGCTTAGCTTTGTCAGACAAATGCAAATTACTCAAGAGACTCTCAGGTCTTTTTAGCTTTTGATGTCTGTTATCAGAAAATATGGAACAAAATACCTCGAGTCCCATGCCATGAAACATGGGGTGAAGCACTGAGCAAATATGAGATATTACCAGTCAAATCCTTTTACAGTCATTAAATCAAAGGTGTGGCATATTTAATTACAAGGTCTTGTTGGCACAGGCACAGGCATGGCTGATTTAAATCACATTGAACAGGAAGAAGGTCAGGCACGTACTGCCAGATCAAATAAAACAGAAGACTTCAAACCCATCTGGTTCTTTAATGTTTATAGAAAATTCTGGCTACAAAGTAAAAGAAAACTGCTGCTGTTCAAACATTTTCATCTGCATACATTAAACGTAGCTTCTTTACAAATGTTGAGTGTATTTTATTAACTATTAATTGAATACTTTTACTTGTAAAGAAAGAAAAGATGTAGATTAAGAGTGATTTTTTTTTAACTTTTTTAACTGTTGGAAATTTTTAACATTTCAGTCGTTTCAGGTAAATGTTCCATTGTAGGTTCAAAACAAACAAAAAAATCAGTCTTTTATAAGTTTTCCCTTTCTCGCTCCAAACTACAAGTATCTATATTGAGTATATTCATTTTATGAAAAATACTAGCTGAACTCGTGACTCTGTTATAGATTAGTTGATCTCTCCGGTGAACTTGTCAGGGCTGAGGAAAGGCATCTCCTCCTGGGGAATCTTGCAGTTAAATTGCATTTGTGGATGATGATTCCTCTTTTCAAGTCTCAGAGCTAAACTTCAGGAATAATTTGAATTTGTTGTCATTGTTTCTTCAATATTTCAGAGCTGCTGCCAAGACTTACTTTTAATTACAATAATAATAGGTATTTGGTACTTATAGCAATAAGACTTGGAGAGAAAGGTCTAATTACAATATTTTTAATGCTAACAAGAACACTGTAAGTCTGCGTATGCAGTTATGTCATGAGGGTATAATAAAACCTGTGAAACTTTATTAACAATATTTATCTTTTGCTTAGAATTATAGCAAATCTGGTAACTGGAAACTTTTCATGTATTATAACTTATGCTTTTCTCACTTTTTTCACTTAAAGATTATCCACATTAAACATCAAGATAAAATAATACAAACTATTAGAATCATTAGACACATGTTTGTGTTTCATTTTAGAAATTCAGAGCCCTCGACCTGTAAAGTTATGTGTTAAAATCTGAGGTTCAGTATTCAGTAATAGTTTTTAATAGCTATATATTTTATTGTTATTATTATTATTTTAAAGAAAACTGTGATTTAATCCTAATTTTTGTCCCATTGAAGAGGATTTTTGTTTTACTGGGAGGCCTGGCAGTAAAGGAAGTTTACAGGACATGTAGTCACAGTGGATATTAAAACCTGACACAGATTTGTTAGTGATGAATGTTAGGTGCCCACCAGGAGTATTTTAATAAGTTTGTTTTTAATTAAGAGCTTGTTACACGTGGCATTTAATTGTTTTCTGGATGCAGAAATGGTGTTTAAACACTGATGAGACTTTCTGCCCTGTGATGTCCGATGTCCCCAAATAACTGTGAGATAATTAAGTTTGTTCAGAGAGAAATATGAGGTTCAGGATATCTAAAAATTTGTTATTTTCTACTGTCTCAGCCCTATCATACTTCTATTTTTCTCATAAGAAGCATAAAAACTAGAGCCTAAAAGCTACTGCAATTTTAGCATTGTCCTCTGCTAGATGGACTGTCATAAAATACTATTATTTTTATGTGCTATGGCCCTAAAACCTTTCATCTGCCCTGGTATTTTTAAGCCTACTTCACCACAAAATACTAAAAGTGAAAAGTTCCACCCTAAGGAGAACGTTGCTGAGCCTTAGTTCCTCAGATTTCTGCTTCACTGCAGATTTTATGTCACTGAGGTCTTCAGCCTTTCAGAACTTTCTACTTTTTTGCAAAATATGATCTTAAACAGAGTCAGACTAAAACAGAAAGAGACCCCAGTTTAAAAAAATGAGAAACAAACACAAAATGTTTTCTTTGGTTGAGGAAAACTGAAGCATATTTACAGATTTAGTGGTAAATATAAACTAATAGAATTTCAACCTGGAGAGACTCACGACAAAGAGAAGCTGCAATTAAATGGTTTTATTTGACATGAATGACATAAGATATTTGGCGCTCGGACCTCGGCGGAAGACGCGAGTGTCGACAATAGCAATGCTTCGAGGAGAAGCTCAGGTTGAGCATTAGAGGCGTCTTCCCCGGGCCGGACACTGGTGTTGGAGGTTGAAGAGGGGAAGGAAGCTTGAGGGAGCTGGGAAACTGGAGGTTGAGAAGGGGCGGAGGTGGGCTGAAGATCGGCCGGCGAACGGATAGGGCCATAATGGAAGTCCTTTTAAACGAAGGCTTGCTCGCTGATTGGATACACTGGAGGCGCGGTCGGATGCTGATGGGCTGAGATGGAGGCGCGGTCTGATGCTGATAGGCTGGAGTGGAGGTGCTCGACGCAGCGATTAGATGCAGGTGAGGCTGAAGCAGGTCTTCCAGTCTGAATTTACGCCTAGGCTTCATTACTATTACTATTTCTTTAAATGTGGAAATAAAGAGTTCCACTATTGGCTTATCTTCAGAACAAATAGGTTCACTGAGAATCTCATAGTATGAGTTGTTAAAGTTCGTCAGCCTGGAAATGGTTACGAACTGATTTCTAAACAGACTGAAGTCAACAGGTTACCAGTCTTTGTCTTTGTTTTCTCTGCACATTACTGAACCTGAAGCTCAAAGAGTCAGGCTAAAGTTAGCTTTAACCTGGGATTTTTACTGATAGCTCTGAAACTTTTCATGCACCACCAGTTTCGGATGCCTAACCTTTTCTTTCTGACAAACATTATCAAATTTTGTCAATTTTTTGTTGTTGTTTATCAGTCCGTTTTGTAAAACGCATCAAAAGGCGAAGCGTCAAATATTAGTTTTACCAGATTTCAGAGAAACAAGGTCACATTTAATTTAATGTTCCTGACAGTCATAATACTTACTGAGTTATAATGAACTGCAGTTATATTTCTAAGAATGATCTTTTGAATCTGAGCATAATTTAATGCCTTATAATAAACAAACACTGTTCTGCATTGTACATTTTTATTATTACCAACTAACTTAAAATGATAGTTCAGATCTTTTGAAGGGGGTTCTGTGGAAAAGTTATAGTCAGTATCTTACCTGTTGTAGATAGCTGTTTGAATGACCTCAGTTTGGAGCTTAATTCTGACTACGCTGATGAGCTAATGGCTAGTACAACTCCAGTCTCAAAACTTTCTTTTATACATTTTATAGTGCCATCTATTCCACATTACACAGACATTTAAAAAAATAAAGAATTATTTGCAAGATCTAATAGCAGCAGCAGAATTAAGCTCAGATCTTTCAAACTGAGACCATTCAAAGATCTATCTACAGGTAGGATATTTATTGTTCAAACCTACTTTAAAGATCTGGATTATCACTTTAGTTGTGAGGTTTTATTTGTATTTTATCTTCCTTATTATGTTCTATTTGATGTCGTGTTTTAAATATGCTGCTTTATTATACGGCGTGCGTGTGAATACCACAGTTCTGCACCTCCAAAACAAACAGCCCAATTAACTCACTTAATTACTGCCTCGACCATTTATGCTTTAAGAAGACTGAGAGGCATAAAACCTAATGTGTTCTTACAGTAATTATTAGGCAGCTTCTGCAGAGCCAATCCCGCTTTAGCTTTTCTGTTTTGAGGTTACACTGGACTTCAGCCAAACCCAACAGTTTTCCCCCATCATCAGTCAGGGAGCAGCTCAATAAGGGCAACAATTTCTCCTCTGATGATTTATTGATACGCAGCTTTCCATTCACCGTCTACTTTTTACTAATTATGTGTACAAAGACAGGTGTACACACACACTGATCGAAAAATCAGTCAGCGGAGGATTTAGGTGAAGTGTGCTCTCGGAGGGATTAATTAAATAGGTAAGCGATATCAAAAAACTTTCTTTTTTTCTGCTTTCACACAGCCAGCAAAGTCTTCCAATCATCCTGTTTTAACATATGTCACTTTGTAGAGAACTGCTGCGGCAGGGAGTTAATAATAGGATCACTTGGCTGGAAAACAAAGGGGCTGGCTGAGCCAAGCCTCACTGATTATGTGATTTGATAAATGATGTCTTTAGAGGCACGGTGGATGTAGGGTTTTATCTGTGAAGCATCTCCTTTGTGTCATTTTGAAAATGTTGACGGCACAGAACAGCTGATAATGCTCACCTCTTTTTCTCCGCTGTCTGCCATTACTTCCTCTTTAATTCACAAAGGTAAAGGAGTCATAAAAAACGTAAACATATTTCACATCATGCTCACGTATTTTAATGAGTTTTAGTCCTGACCTTCTGATTACCACAAGTAAAAATGTTTGAGTATTTCAGTGAATTGTGAAACAAACTTTCCTCTCACACTACAAAAGATATAAAACATAAAAAAATTTTTGCTTTTAGCTACTGTTTTGCTAATTTTGTCTTAGCATCTGTTTTTCTCATTTTAGCTACAGTTTTGATTGTTTTACCTTGAATAACTCAGTTTCAGCAAAGTCATTCAGCATTCACAGTGCATTTTCTCAGAAAATGCAATTTCTCTAGTTTACATCTAATTCTCTAGTTTTTCACAAGCACATAAAGGAGCAGCTATAAAATGTGGAAATATCACATTTATGTCATAATAAATCTAATATGGAATTGATGGCAGCCAAAAGCTTTATAAAATGGTTTTTAAACAAAACACTGTGAAATTTGTGAGACTAGACCCCTTCTACAACAGGTGAGATATTAATTGTTCATAACTTTTTAACAAAACCTCACCTGAAAAGATTTCAACTTTTGGTTTAAATCTAAAACAACAAACTACAACTGGAGACAGACGTGTAGCTTAAGTTTGCACCATCAGGGCAGCACTGCGCTGTCTGTCTGTTGTTTTTTGGCTTTATTGTTCACTTTTATCAACTCTTTTTAAATCCTGCATCATAACATCAGTCCCTGTTCCCTCAATATCCGGTCGTTATTTTGTTTATTTGGCCTTTCACTCACTCTCCTTTACCTTCTTATCTTTCTTGCTCTAATTAAACTGCAGCAGCAGTCTGACATTTTTGTGACTCTATCCTTTTCTTTTATTTGCATAAACGTCATTAATGGAGCGTCACCGCTCCGTTTCAGAGGGTTCAAACGTAATAAATACAGATACACAGATTATTACATCTGCTCCTCACTGATACAAATCTTATAATAAGATGCACCGCACAAGAATTCAATCTTTTATTGGCCTTAAAATAATAAATGAAAGGAACACACAGGAGGATAAATGCTTGAAGGGGTTTTCCTGCAGTTTATTACCATCGGCTTTCAAGCATTTCCTGCAGCTCCCCTGACGTCTCACAGTTTTTCTCTTTAATTTGTCTCAGTAATGGTTCTGTGGAGATCACTTGAGCCAAATAGCCTTTTGTGTTTCTGCAGTAAACTTCTCTGTTTCACTGTTTTTTAAAGGGTCAGCAGTAAGAAAAATCTGGTGAGATCAACTCGGTCACACATTCAAAAGAAATTGATCTTTTCCTAAAGCCTTTTGTTGGTGTTGCTTTGGGAATCCAATGAGATATTTCAAAAAAGTTCACTGAGCACAGATTTAGTTTCTTAGTGCTCCACACACACACACACACACACAAAATACTTTATTGAATCAATAAAATTGTATTTAGCTGCTCTGCAAATAATTCTCTGTTGCAATATTAATATAAAAAATATTGTTTATCTTTTAGAAATGTTTAATCAGGTGCAATGTTTTTTTAAATTTTAAATATGCTTTGAGGAAATAAAACAGGTCAGAAGAACTAAATCATTCTTGATGTAGTGGAGCTGCAGTTTGGTTGCAAAGCGCCATCTAATGTGTCGAAAAACTATTAGGCAACGTGACAAAAGATAAATGGTAAACAGATGCTCACGTGGAAGGAGGCTGCCGTGAATGAACTGTATCAAATTTGATAACCAAGAACAACAAAGACATTGATAACCATCTAGAGGAAGAGGTTAGCCAGGAAGAAATGAGACAGCAAGAGGACTGAAGACAGTAAACAGGAATATAGGGAGATGCCTCACAGGGCAAAACAGAAGGCGTATAATGAGTTGTAAAAAAGGCTGGACACTAAGGAAGGAGAGAAGGATTTGTATCGACTGGCAAGACAGAGGGATCAGGATGTGCAGCAGGTTAGGTTTGTTAAAGATAGAAACTGTAATGTTCTAACAAGAGAGGAGAGTGTGATGGGAAGATGGAAGGAGTACTTTGAGGAGCTGATGAAAGAAGGGAAGGAGAGGGAAAGAAGAGTAGAGGTCATAAAACTGTGGACCAGGAAGTGGAAAAGATTAGTGGGGAATAAGTTTGGAGAGCTTTGAAGAGGATGAAGAAGGGGAAGGCAGTCAGACCTGATGACCTACCAGTGGAGGTATGGAAATGTCCAGGAGAGATGGCAGTGAGATTTTATTCAATGGCATTTTTGAGAGTTGGAAAATGCCTGAGGAATGAGGAGAAGTGTGCTGGTGTCAATTTTTAAGAACAACTATTTTTAAGAGACAGTGGCACTGACAAAAACACAGGAGACAGAACTAGAAGTGGCAGAAATGAAGATGCTGAGGTTCTCCTTAGGAGGGACAAGGATGGACAGGATTAGGAATGAGGTCATCAGAGGTACAGCACAGGTTGAAGGACTGGGAGATAAAGTTAGAGAGGCCAGACTGAGAAGGTTTGGACATGTGCAGAGGAGGGACAGAGGGTATATTGATAGAAGGGTGTTAGAGATGGAGGACATGGAGGTGAAGAAGGATGACTTGCTGTGGCAACCCCTGAAAAGGGAACAACTGAAAGAAAAAGAAGATTCTCAATTCCCTTACAGAAGAAAAAAACATAAAAGTATAGTGTTTTTCACATTTATTCCCATGTGAATAACCACAAAACCGCATGAAATAACATGGACTTGTAGTTTTTTATCACACAAGAAATGGGCACAAAACATATGTTTCACACGTTATATGTTAGATATTTTTTGGCTGTGCATAATTATAATTATATAATTATAATTAATTATAATAGTAATCAACAGGTGGGCATCTATGACTGAATAAGTTTTAGTGTCAACCTAAGTCAAGATGGCTGCCATAGAGATATGGCAGTTATATGGCTACAACAGTCCGTTTTACAGATACTGAGCTAAGATTTGGTGTGGTAGTAGCTGAGAATAATTTCCAAGATCTTTTGAAGTGCATCAGATTGCATAGAACACAATGTTTTTACATGTGAGAACTGGTGATTACCACATGTGAAGTTTTTTTTCTATAAGATTAGTAGAAAATTTGCCTGAACAGATGCAGACAGTTTTTTTTTGTGATGAACAGGTAAATTTAAAATGCAGATCTTTTCATGAAGGTGACATGCTGCTCGTTTTCTCACCACCTAATTGGCTCAAGTTGAATGTTTAACTCAACTGTCTTGTATTTCCCAGGAAAGTTGATGCGTGCCACTAATTTTCTATCATTTCTTTGCCTCGTGTTGTAACCTTCCCAATGTTCTCTGAAAGACATGCCCCTAATTGGCACTGACGTTTTTCTTTCTTTCTGTTGCAGGAAGTGGTTACAGCAGTTCGAGGAGGGGTGAATCCGTCAGGACATTTATCCAATCAGACGAGCCTATGGGACCTCAGTTCCTCCTTTTTCTTTGCTGGGACTGTCATCACCACAATAGGTAGGAAAACAGATTCTTTTTGGATATTAAAAAATAAAAATAGAAATCCGCTGCTTACCGTGATCTGTAAAGTAAGCACATTTGCCTCCTTACAGTCATGTTTGACTGTAATTTTGTGTCTTCTCCCCCAGTGTTCTCTATAAGCAAAGCTGGCATAGACACATTGCAATTTCAGAGATCATTCTGGCATGAAATTGCACTTAGACCCAAAATAATGAAGTGTAACTGAAGCTCCTGTTTCGTGATTGCGCCTCATTGCACAAGGGATGGCAAAACCTGTTTGTTCTGTCTGCAAATTTACATTTTTCTTTACACAGGTCCTCACTTTAACATCAGAGAGTGTCATATTTATCACTAGTAAAAGAAAAAAACAAATAATTTGACATGCATGTGTAGGTTTTCTCCAAGTAACAGGTTAAAATGATGCATTTTAGGTTAATTGGTGATGTGAAATTGACCTTAGGTGTGAGTAAGGGTGCATGGTTGTGTGTTTCTGTGTTGGCCCTGAGAAAAAGTGGCAACCCAGCCAGGTTGTACCCCGCCTCATGACAGCAGGGATAGTCTCTGTCTCACAGCGACTGTGAACAGGACGAAGCAGGAAGGGCAACTGGATGACTGCATGGAGTAAGAAATCACTAGACCTGCAAGCAACAGCTCTGAAAAACAGAGTGTGAACAAACTCAACTAGCCAAAACCATTTCAAGTCAGGCTTTAATTCTCTCTCTGTTGCTCCAGCTCAGAGTACAGCAGCAATCTGTTTTATTCAGAGAAATATTTCTCATTAAATCATTTCTGGCCTGAGTGAGTTTTAAAGCATCATCGGGGCTGGGCACTGCTCCAGTTCACTGCAAAAGAGCTAATATTCTCAATTTTTGGGAATAGAAATCAAGTGCAGAACTTAAATTAGAACAAGTTCACGTTGGTCTTTATCAGGAAGCTACAGGCTGAAACTTCACCATGCTTCCATGTCTTTCACACCATTTCTTCTCTGTTTCTTTCTGTCATTTGCAGCTGTAAGAGCTTAATAATCAGAACAAAAAAACATCACACATAATCTCACTCTACATGCACACACACACACCCTTTCTGACAGCTCATCTGGCTTTTCCAATTGGACCTTGACAGATTGCTGTGTCTGCTCAGCAGGCTGTTGGGCTTCATTTCACATCTCCAGCACCCTGTCAGAGCTCACCCTCTAATGAGAAAATTAAGCGCACAAAATTGTAATGAACTGATTTTTTTTGTCTGGTTGGACCACTGGTGTACTTGTTTTTCAGATAAAGGATTCTCATGTGTAGGCAGAGCGTGATCTTCATGAACGTTTCAGCTGCAGTTTCGTGTTGACGCCACATGTAGTTGAAACGGTTCACGAGCCGGTTCCAGCTTCTAAGACTGTAGTGCTCTGTAATGTGGATGGGCATTTCAAACAAAAAGACTTTTAATATTTGTTAGTAAAAATCAGATTCTTATTTACAATGCAAATGTAAACAAAAGCAGAATACAATGATTTTGCCATTCCCATAATTCTATGCACAATGGAACATATTAAACATATGAAGTGTTACGCTAAGAAACTGTATAGTTTTCAGGGGGAAAAAGGGGAAACTGTGAATTTATGGCACCAAAAGGTATATAAAAAAGTAGGGGCATGGTAATAAAAGACTGTAAAAGTAAGTGGTACGAATAAGAAAAAACTGGAAGAGAATTTTACAACTAATTAGGTTAAATTGGCAGCAAGTTAGTAAGGACTGGGCATAAAAAGAGCATTTTAGAAAGACTAAGTGTCTCTGACAGAAAATATGGGCAGAGGTTCACCAGTCTGCAAAGAACTGCATCTAAAAATAGTGGAACAATTTCAGAATAATGTTCCTCAACAGACAGTTGGGAAGACTTTAAAAATCATCATCATCTGTAGTTCATATTATCATCAAAGGATTTCAGAAATCTGGAGAAATCTCTGAGCTTAGAGGGCAAAAAGCTGAAAGTCAGTACTGGATGCCTGTGATCTTTGGGCCTGCAGGGCCCACTGCATTAAAAATAAGTTTGATTCTGTTCTGGACATCACTGCATGGACTCAGGAACACTTCCCCAAACTGTTGTCTGTAAACACAGTTCTCAGTGTCATTCACAAATGATGGTGAAACCTCTATCATGCAAAAAAAAGGAGCCTTATGTGAACACCATCCGGAAACGGCTGTCTTTTCTGTGACAAAGTTCATATAAAATGGACTGAGGCAAAGTGGAAAACTATTACGTGGTCAGATTAATCAAATTTTAAATTCTTTTTGGAAACCATGAACGTCACATTCTCCAGACTAAAGAGGAGAGGGACCATTTGTAATGGCATGAAGGCGCATTAGTGCCTCTGGCAGGGGCTGATTGCACATCAGGAAAGACACTATCAGTGCAGAAAAGTATTTACAGGTTTTTGAATAACATGCTACCATTCAGATGTCTCTTTCAAGAAAGGCTGGCTTATTTCAGCAAGACAATGCTGAACCACAGACTGCATCCATTACAGCAGCAGGGCTTCAGAGTAGAAGAGTCCAGGTTCTGAACCGACCTGCCTGCAGTCCAGATTTCTCACCAAATGAAACCATTTTTGATGCACAGGATATTCAGCAAAGACCCAGGACTGTTGAACAGCTAGAATCCAACGTCAGACAAGAATGGGACAACATTCTTCTCAAAAACTTCAGCATCTGGTCTCCTTAATTCCTCAATGTTTACAGACTGATGTTAAGAGAAGAGAAGATGCCTCACAGTGGTAAACTTGGCCCTGTCCCAAATTTTTTGATATGTTGTTGCCATCAAATTAAAAAAAACTTACAATGTCCTTAAATAATTATAGAATTTCTTGGTTGAAACATTTGATATGTTTACCATGTTCCATTGTGAATCAAATATGGGTTTATGAGATTTACAAATCATTGAATTCTGTTTTAATTTACATATTACACAGCATCCCAATGTTTTTGGGAAATAATAATCCACATAATAGTGAAGTGACGTGAAGTGAAATTTATTTATATTGCACTTTTCAGCAACAAAGCGATTCAAAGTGCTTAATAATAACTACCACCATTCTGTCACCTTGCACACACATAATGCAGGTTTATTTTGCCCATAGAATGCTAATTGATTTTGCAGAAAAAGAGACAACATAGACCTTTTTTATGCCACCAAACTTGTAAACAACTTACCACATTAGCACCACTTCATAGTTATGTTAGCAGTGTTGTTACTACCAGATGCTGATGGAAAAAAGACAGGTCTTTGGGTTTTTGAAAGTATCCAGCAAAGGCCAAAGCACTTCTGAAAAGGAAATAAGGTGTGTTTGGTTTAGTAGCTTTGCTTTAGCAGCAGAAACCTCAGGTTGTGTCTTGTGTGTTGTATTTTTGCTGCCTGTTAGTATAAACAGCACATAATTGCTGTTCAGTCTGTGGGCAATCATCATTTTGCTTGATTGTTCTGTTGCCTTCGAGATGTCGTGTACATAAATCATATTCAGAGAAGCTTTTTCTAAAGCCAGAGAGTTATTTTATGTCATCGCCGAACCAGAAAAGAACATTAAAAAAAGAACATTTATTTTGCAGGCTTGTCAGACTTTTGATTTTTTGTTAAGGTCATATAAAGATGGAGTATCTGGCATGATTGGTCTATGCAGTAATGCTTCATTGGATGTAATTAATTAAAGAAAAGCCCAACCGTACTTCCTGCTTTTTCATTTATAGTGGTAATCCAGGAATCAATCTGAAAGGATGATGTTGTATCATCTGCTCCTATAAACTGTAATTTATTTTCTCTTGAGAGCTGAAGAAGTGGTCTGATGGTGTTGGTCCCCTCCCCTGGGATTCTGTACTTTTCTGTAGGTGTTACATAGTTTATTTGTTTTTTATTACCAACCATCAACAGGTAAAAGCCAGGCAAGCCAGGCAAGTATTATTAGAGTCAACTTTCAAATAAGCGTCAAATAAGCAAAATATCTCAGGAACCACTGGACAGATTTTAATGAAAGTTTCAGAAAATCAGCAAAGCAGACACTTAAACTATCTGGGAAATATTGTAAAAAAAAGTTAGATATTTTGAAAACTAAAAATTACAAAAAACCAATAGTCACACTCATTTCCTGAATGAGCTGAATGTTTTTATATGTGAATGATTAAAATAGCACAATATGCAGAAAAAGTGCAAAACATCAACTAAAAAAATCAAAAACAGGATAACAACAGTATGACTGCTATATCATAGAAAGGTTTAATAAAAGTTAGTGTAGTCAATGTTCATGTTATGCTGCTGTTTTTCTTTCTGTGTAATTCCTGCTGAGTTTGAACAGAAAACACTGAGCTTTACTTCGGCTGCGTTTTCTCTATCAAATAGTACATACCCTGCTGCTTTACTGCATGTGATCGTTATGTAACGTGCCAAACGGTGTCATGAATGAGGTAAACTGGAGCCTTTTAGGTGAAAAATCACTTTTTTTGTCCATGGCGTAAATGTAGCCAGGTGTGAAACTCACTGAAGAACTCAGATGACCTGTCAGAAGAAAAAAAAAAAACAGGACCAAGTGTGGAGCTTTTTAGACAAAGATGTGACTGAAATAAAAGATTATTTGAAGGACTGCATATTCCCCACCACCCTGCATGCCAAAGCTCAGAGAATGTGTTGGGGAAGACTCTCAACTACTACCACACCAAATTGTAGCTCAATATCTGTATAATTAGCTGAGTTTTAGACATTTTTTAAATTTACTAAGGTTAATTAACTATGACAGTCATCTTGAATTTACTTCAAATTTTAATCAGTTGTAGATGTAATCCAATAATTACTTTACTTTCTGATGGTTTACTAAAACCCATTCACTGGTTCTTGGAATATTTTACTAACAGTCACTGGCAATTAAATTATCCCTGCCTTTCGTGGCAGCAGGCAATAAAAATCTTGAATCCACCCAAAAACTGTTCCCTGCTAAATATTGGCGATCTTTTACTGATATTTAACTCACTTTTAGTTTGACGCTGAGACAGAAATTAAAAACGGATGAGATGAGAATGAAAATGAGAACTGATTGGTTTAATTTAGTAAAATGAAAAGTAAATAATGAAGTGCAGCTTCCAATTAGAAAGTTTGTGTTTGTCATTTGCTCTGCGGGGGTCACCTGGAGGCGTTAAAAACTCATCCCGCATCCTGTTTCCTGTGGAACCAATCATAAAAGAAAAATGACTCAGACTTGATTGACAATTTTCTCTCGCATTAGGTGTCACTCTGGTCCAGTCTGAGATGTACCCTGCAGCTTCCTTTTGGAGGCAGATGATTGCGTTAATGAAGAAAAGTGAAATGGAGCTCATTATGCGCACACTGAACAAGTTTGATAATAAAACTGATGGTGTGTGTCATCTCACGCCAGGTTTATGAGAGCCACAGATCTCTCAGGCTTTTGGTTAACACAGGATGGTCTGGCTGTGCATGAAAATGGGTTTGGAGACAAAAAAAAATCTTGCAAACAGTTCTTTTTTTTCCAAAGTTAAAAAAAAAAATCATTCATGACAGAGTTGCTTGGGAGTAATGGGTGCAAACTATAATTTTGCGTGTGAGTCAGAGCCTTTACATGGCTTCACTTCCCACCAACAAAATGTCAGACCTGTTCTTCGTCGTCTAGCGGCATTTATAGCTCTGTCTGGCTTTGTGGAACAGTTTTCTTGTCTGTCAGAAGTTCAGTTTCATGGAGCCCATTATAAAGCGAATAATGGAGGGAGTTACTTCCTGAGTTTCTTTGTGTCGCATTGCACAAAGTTTAGCCTTTTCTGTAAAAATATGGTGTTACATCAGCACAGATACAAAAGACCTTGACGTTGCCACCAAAAGTCGGAACAGCACATTCTGGCAAAAAAATAGCTGCGCAGCTACATGTTCTGCTTTTTGATCCTCTGCTTGTGCATCGTTTCTTTCAGGGTTTGGGAACACCTCTCCCCACACAAAAGGAGGGCGGATCTTCTGTATAATCTACGCTCTGCTGGGGATTCCCTTGTTCGGATTCCTGCTGGCTGGCGTCGGGGACCAGTTGGGAACTATTTTTGGGAAGGGCATTGCCAAAGTGGAGAAGATGATTGTGGTGAGAAACACTGAATAAGTGAGTTTGTATTTGTCTCTGTCAGCAACAGAAAAGGGGATTGTACATGAAAACAAGTTAAAAAAAATTTTAAGGTTCTCTAAAATAAAATAACACTTTGGATATCAAACTCAGCGCTTCGAGGAAGTGTCACAGATTCTGAAAAAAAAGCCCACATTTAACTGGCTGTTGGATGCTAATTTATTCAGGTGCACGCTATTCCCTGCTGCCCTCGCCTACTCTTCAGCCAAGGAGCCAAACCAACCATATGATCAGCAGACGGAGAAGGAAGCACGTCCCACTCTGATTCGTTTACATCCCCCTGTATGTTTACAGATTTGTCATCACTGCCAGAGTCGGTCGATTACAGCAGTAAAGTCAGAAGATTCACATTTACAAACACAAGCTTTGCTTCTTGCCTCCGACTTTGGCCACTGGTGCGTGGATGCGGTTTAGGGTTGCCATGACAACAGATGGGGGGAGCACAATCAAAACTGCATTTTATTTCAATAATGGCAGCCTATCTGAGTAAATTACATTTGTTTTAGAGGAATAGCTTTTATTTTTAAAAAGGAGCATGTTTTCCTTTTTTGTTTAAAGTGATAGTTCAGATCTGTTGAAGTGGTATGAACTAGTAATATCTTACCTGTTGTAGATAGGCCTGAGTTTGGTGAAATCGCTTAACTCTGATGATGAGTTAACGGCTAGTCTGAGCGGAGCAGAGATCGAAGTAAAAATGTAAAAATGCCATCTTCAAACAACTCCAATCTCAAATATTTCATAGCAATTTGTGAGAGCACTATTTTTTGCAGGCAGGCAGGTAAATTCATAATTATTTAATAAATTAAAACAAAATCAACAAACACAAAAACAGGACAGAGCAGGACACTTATGTTCTAAGGATCTGACAGCAAACTGCAGGAGTGTAAGACTGAGGAGTGTAAGTATCAAGGAGCAGTGATTACAGAGTGAAAAACAGCTGGGATAATGAGCAGATTAAGGGGCAGGGGTGAGAAAAAGAGCAGCTTCAAGGAGCGGAGGAACAACAGTGGCTAGGAACATGAAAATACCTCAGAACAGAAAACAGATAAACTACAAACTGAACACAGCCCAACCGAAACAAGAGAACAGAAACATTCTAACACAAAAAATGAAAACGAGGAAATAAGAGAAATCCCAACAAACAGGATAAGTACAGCAGCAAAAAAAAACACCATAGAACCCCAAAAATTGACAAGTGCTACTGCTAGCTGCTACAGCAACTATTTTTGGTTGCATATAACTATAGAAATTCTATATAAATAACCATATAATAGGAAAGTGATGGCAATGTTTAAGAAAACAGCTTTTATAGGAACTACTATGAAATGTTTTAGATTGGATTTGCTTTAAGATGGCAGCAATCCAATTTGGTCTTTCTCCAAATTGAGGTGGTCCAGTTATCTGCAACAGGTAAGATATTAATTGTTCATAACCTTTCCACAGAACCCCATTTCAAAAGATCTGAACCATTGCTTTAAGTTATTAAATGGTTACCTCAATAAAGATGGACTATGCAGGACAGTGTAGTTTAATGTTAGGCATTAAAATATCCTCAAATAATTCCTTACAAACACATCTTCAGTTCATTGTAACTCAGTATTACGACTGTCAGGAACATTAAACTGTTTTAAACAATTTTTGCTTGTAAAATCTGGCAAAATTAATATTTTATGCTTTTTCATTTCAGTTAGAATGAAAAAAAAAACCTTCGTAAAGGTAAAAAAAAAAAAAAAAAATGGGAGTCTGAAGGCTTCTGAGCGTGCATGCTATTATACCAGTAGGGGAACACGTTCAGCTTTCCAAAACACGGTGGTGAACAACATTTAAAGAGAATATTGACCCTCTGATTGCAGACATGTCACATTTCTTTTCATCTCCCAGTTGCCGCTTATTCTTGCAGTGAAAATTATGGCTTATTATGGGTTTTTAAGTGCCACCACTCCAGACAGGAGCTAGAGCCAATAAATACAAGTGGCTACTGTGAAGTCATTTGACCAAAGATTAAAGGCGGATTGGACCCTTTCCCAGTGTTGTCGTTTGTGCTAAATCAAACCTGATGAAATTTGCTTCATGTCAACTGCGAGATGAGCTTTTCAAAAGGATTATTTGATCTGGAGTGCCTCAGAGCTGTGAAATGTTTATTGGAAAGTAGAAAAACACGTTTGTTTGTTTTTTAATTATGGAGCTTATCCTAATAACATCCTTTTGTAGAATGTTCTTGACACATTTACACACAAGCCCTAACTCATCTGTAATACACAGTAACTAATTTCAGCTTAAGAACTTCCAGTTTCAGTATAAAAGCTATTTTACAAGACCCAGATACTCAGCAGCAGCTTGATATTGATTCTTTGTGGGTTCTGTTGCTCCCTGTGGAGGAAAAAGAAGGTCGAGGAGTCATTTGAACAATAGAAACAGATGGATTGGTAAAGTCACTGCTGTGTAGTGAAGATGCCTAACAGCAACATCAGCTTCATTGGTCTCCCTGGAATACAGCAATGCTTAGTTTTCAGATAATTTTGGCCTGGTAAGGTTTAATTTGAGTTGTTTCTTAGTATAATGAGCAACCCCAGTTCCAAAAAATATTGGGACGTTGTAGAAAATGTAGCTAAAAACAGATACATTTTCATAAACCCACAATTTTTCATAATAGAACATAATAAATGTGACAAATTGTACCATTTTTTGGAGAGAAAAATAAGACAAAACAAAGGTACTTTTGAATTTTATGGCAGCAACACATCTCCAAAAAGTTGGATCGGGGCCATGTTTCACAGAGGGAAACATGCCCTCTTCTTTTGACAACAGTCTGTAAACATTTAGGAACTGAGGAGAGCAGCTGCTGCAGTTTTTGGAGAGTAATGTTGTTCCATTCTTGTGTTATGCAGGATTTTAGCTGTTCAACGGTCCTGGGTTTGTTTGTTTTTTTTTGGTGGATTTATTGTTGGATGGGAGCATGTGCTGTTTGAAAACCTGTATGTACTTTTCTGCGTTAATGGTGCCTTTCTAGATGTGTAAGCTGCCCATACAATAGGCACTAATGCACCCTCATAACATCAGAGAGGCAGGCCTTTGAACTGTGTGCTGATAATAGCGTGGATGGTCCCTTTCCTCTTTCAGTATGGAGGACATTGTGCCGAAAAGAGTTTCAAATTTTGATCTGACCACAGAACAGTGTTCCACTTTGCCTCAGTCCATTTCAAATGAGCTTTGGTCCAGAGAAGCAGCAGAGTTTCTGGATGGTGCTCAGTCTCACGTCTGCCTTCTTCTTTGCACGATAAAGCTTCAACTTGCTTTAGGAAACTGTGTTTACAGACAATGAATTGTAGAAGCCTTCTTGAGTCCATGCAGTGATGTCCAGAACAGAATCAGAGCTGTTTTTAATACAGTGACCCCTGATGGCCTGAAGATCAGGGGGCATCCATTATTGACTTTCAGCTTTTTGTCCTTTCAGCTCAGAGATTTCTCCAGATTCTTGAAATCTTTTGATAATATTATTAACTGTACATAATGGGATATTAAAAGGCTTCCGAAATTTTTGTTGAGGAACTTTATTAACATTATTCTAAAATTGTTCCACTAGTTTTGACACAGTTTGCAACAAGCTTACTTCCCATGTTTACATCTTATAGATTCAGCTTCTCTAAAATGCTCTTTTTATTCCCAGTCCTCCTACTGACCTGTTGCCAATCAACCTAATTAGCTGTGAAATGCTCCTCCAGCTGTTTCTTATTTGTACCGCTTAATTGTACTAATTAGTCTCAACATTTGTTCCATTGTGAATAAAACATAGGTTTATGAAATTTGCAAATCATTGCATTCGGTTCTGATTTACATTTCACACCACATCCCAACCTTTTTGGAATGGGATTTGTGCATGAACTTTTCGTCAAGCGCAACAAGAATACGAAACATCACACTCTTGGTGATCCGAGGTCTGTCTGCTCTTTCTATTTCCCTTCAGACGCACTGTGCTCCGAACTTATGTAACTGGTGAGGAAAAGGGCATGATGCTTTCAGCATGGAACCAGCTGAAAGTCGTCACCTCAAGTAGGAAAGCTGCACAGGCATCAGCAGCATGCAGAATATATTTCAATGCACAGTAACTAGGATGGGAAAGGAGGACTGCAGGGGGCTCAAATCAAACTGCAATTTGCAAAGTTGCAGCAGATTTTACATACTGCCACTATTCTAAAACTTTTAGAATATCTGCTATGGCTGAGCATGAAATACTGAGAAAATCATTGCCGTTACAGCAGGTGACAGGATTCTTAAGTCATCCCAGTCTGGGTGGGCGCACCATCTGACAGTGAAAGCTACGTCACTTGAATCTTTGCAGTTTGACGTTTAGGATGTTAGAAAACACCACGTGTTGGTGGAAGGAGGTGGAAGGAAATGACTCATGGTTTTTTTGCTGAAGAAAACATCATCTGTTTGAAGTGAAGGCAGTTGATCTCAATGTTAAATTAAATGTTAGCTTCTAGCCTGTGGACTGAACGGGGAAACCGGTCAATTCATCTGATTAGATTGTGTTAAAATTAGGCTTACTGTTTGCATGCTTTTACTCTGAGAGTTTAAATTCTCTGAAGCATAACACTGATCCTCCCACTGATTTACATTGAGCTTCTTATTTCTTGAGCTTACTCCCTGTATCTACATATTTTGTTTCCCCCAGAAGTGGAAAGTCAGCCAGACGAAGATCCGTGTCATCTCGACCCTGCTCTTCATCCTGTTCGGGTGCCTCATCTTCGTGGCCCTGCCGGCTGTCATCTTCAAATACATCGAAGACTGGAGCACACTCGAGTCTGTCTACTTTGTCGTCATCACCCTCACCACCATCGGTTTCGGGGACTTTGTCGTTGGAGAAAAGAGTAACTCGACCGAGGGTGTGTGGTCTCTTTTTGTTCTTTCATTTGCATGTCTGGCACCTCGTTTAGAATCAGAGTATTTTTAGCAGAGTGATTCCTCAGCCAGGTTGACTCAGGAAGTGCTCAGCAGCAATAAGCCTCCCACCAGCCTGGTTTTGCATGCTGTTTTTTTGCCTCACAAAACTTTTTTTTATGACTGTGTCAGGTTTGGTTTTCCTGTGTTTCTTTTTGTATTTAGTGTTTCTGGTTTCTTTTGGTTTGGGTTTATTCTTGTCTTTCCGTTTTGTCTTGTTCTCTGTGCCTCTGTAATCATTCACTTCTTCTCAATCTACCTCTTGTCTGCCTGCCACGCCCATCTACACCTGCCCCAAGTTTTGTAATCATCTCACCTGTGCCCACTTCCCCTAATTACCTCCTGTCTTTAAAACCTGGTCATCTCCTCCACTTACTTGCTGGTCGTTTGTCGCTTCATGCGCTGTCTGCTTGTCCCTCTTGTCTTGTGTCTCAGTTTTGGATTTTGTTATGTTTGGTTTTGCTGCCACGTCAGACTTTGTGTTTGATTCTTTCATTTTAATAAATTAGTTTTCCTTTTTGAAAATGAGTCTGCACTCTGGGTTCGCCTCCTTCCCCACCCATCACGACAGACTGATTTTCCTTCTTCATATTAATCTCTGCTGCATGTTCAGCACCACAATCTTCTACATCAAAAGTTTAAACTCACTGCTGCTCTCAACTTTTTAATCTGATCATTTTTGTTTTCACTGTGAAAAATCGAACAAGTTGCAAATATATTTCTCCCCTCGTGCCTTGTTGGTGCTCATACACAGAGGAGCTGTGAGAGCAAACTTAAACAAATCACCTAACCTTACACGCACAAGATTGTTTTAACGCTTGGGATCTTATTTCCATTTGTCAATTATAAACCAATGGCCAGCAAGGGTAAAAGAATAACTAAGATATTTGGAGTGGAGTTCTGTAGAAAGGGTATAAACAGTTATTATCCTACCTGCTGTAAATAGCTCTTTGAATGACCTCAGTTTCATTTATCAAAATCAGAATTTCAATTATAACAAAGCAAATCATCTACAATTTCAAATCATTTTGAACTTTTTAAAGTTTTTGTTTTTCATGAACTTTAGATTTAAATGAAGAATATCTTCAGCCTCTAATTGGAGCTCTGCAGCAGTGACAGTCACAAACTAAGACATATAATTCACAAGAATCTGCATTTTTTTCTTTGATACTTGATTTTATTTTGCACAATGACTCAAACTTGTGCTTTACACATCTTTACAAGGATGCTACACTGTCCTGTTTTTAAAGCAACAATTGCACTAAATGAAGCTCATTATGTAAAATTATGGTAAAAGTCAGTATGTAAAACCTCTTCCGTCTCTGATGCATTGTTGTGTAACATGCAGATACAAAAATATATTTGCTCAGTAGTGGTTTTATTCTTATATTTTGTTGCAAATATATAGTGATATATAAACATTAAATTAAAAAGATTTAACATTAAGTGCTGGTGCTGATTCAGTAGGTGAATGTGAGAAGGAAGAAACTAGAGGCAAAAGCAAAATAGATCAATAGGGAGACACCATGTATAAGTGTCGGTGTGTGTGTGTGTGTGTGTAGCAGGTGGTCAGTTTAAGTTGACCTGCCTGGAAGATAACAAAAGAAAAGGCAGATGGCAAACATCACAAACACTTAGCTGCTAAATTCAACTTCCCTGAGCAGGCCTAATGAGTATAGATTAGATTACACCACCTGCACCAACCGCCCAGTAGTTACAGTAAACTAATTAGCCTCGACTCCTGTTAGTTAAACACTTCCTGTGATGGGTCATTATGCATACATCATCTGAACATTTGTTGCTGAAGCTGTTGTACTCTAGAAAAAAAAAATCATTTAACTTACATAAAAATTTTGATTTTGTGGTTTAAAACATTTAGTTTAGTTTCATGTAACTCATTTTAAAGCCCAGTTATAATCAGTTGTACTTGAGTTGTGTTTCCAGAACGAGATGGTTAATTTCATCTTCACCAAGAAGGATAAGTGGTCAATAACGTAAATTGAAAGTTACATGTATAATCAGACCAATTTCCAGTAAAATGTGAGCCACACTACGTTTTTATGATTAGTGTACCAAGATCGCATAATTGCATTTCTGGCAAAAAGATAAAAGTTCTTCAATGTACTTCTTTAAATGTGACAATTTTGTTCCCTCTTATTATTCTTACTTTTTATAAATTCCAACAAAGTAGTTGCACTTTGAACTGAGCAAAAAGCTTTGAGCCAATTAAAAGCCAGACAGCAACAGAGAGACGTGACTGTCTAAAAGTGACACACCAAGACTCATTAAGATGAAAGGTGGAAGAAAGGTATTTTTATTCAGCACACTGATTCAAATCATCACTCACAAACACAAGTCCTGCTTTCCTTTGCGTCGCTTCTCAGATTTCTAATTTCGAAGGTGAACAAAGATGTGACACGCCTTTGTTTGTTGTGCAGGTAGATCAGAGAGTCTGGAGTACTACTACAAGCCCGTGGTGTTGTTCTGGATCCTGGTTGGCTTGGCGTACTTTGCTGCGGTTCTCAGCATGATCGGAGACTGGTTCCGAGTCATCTCCAAGAAAACTAAAGAAGAGGTAGGTGGTTTGAACCACGAGGAGATTTTAAAGGTCAGATCTTGTGTTACTATCACAGCTGGGCACAGCTGTCAGTTGCAGCAAAAAGTGAATGATTTGTTTCATAAAGATGCTTTTAGAAACTCATAAAGCTTCACATTGAGCAGGTGCAAATGGTATATTCAACATTAACGTCCTACAAAACAATCACTTTCACAATACTTTTATTGCAAAAGCCAACAGGAGGATAATATTGCCTATAGCGTTTTACAAGCTTTGTGACCAACAATAAAATATTGCTTATCGTCGTAGGAACCTTTATTATAATGGCAAATAATAGCCTGAATCAAAGCAACGTTCTCAGCAAAACCAATATTAAAACTAGATGACACATCTATAATTATTTACCTAAATGACTGCCACATGGTAAAAATCAATAAACAAGTATTAAGTAATCACATGAGTCATTGCCTTACTTTTAAAGAAATGACTCATGGGAGTTTTAAGGTGCTTGTTTTCTAACTTCCTGTAGTGGTTAGTTGTGATGCAAAGGTAGCACTGCATAAACAGAAACAACAAAAAGAGTTCTCGTTTCTGCTGTTATTCTTATCACCCCCACCACCATGAAAGGCAGGAAATCATGTAATCACTTGTGTTTGAGTGTGCACGTGTTCATTTGTCTGCCTGTTAGCAAGATATCTCACGAACCACTGGGTAGAAGTCAATGAAGCTGTCGTTGGACATCCGTCTACAGCTGCTTAACGTTTGGAGTCAAGCCAATTCAAGATGGTGCCACAGCTAATCGACTTTACCAAACACAAAGATGGCTGTAACTCAGTTAGCTTTTCAAATATTGAACGAAACATTGTTGTGGTGGTAGCTGAGACTGATCCCCAGCACATACTTTGAGTGCTAATACATCATGTGAGGTCTTTCATTAAAACTTTGCATCTTATGAACCACTAGATGGATTTTAATAAAATTCTCAGTAAATAAGAATTTTACACAAATCCACATCTGATTAATATTTGGAGTCATCCCAATTCATGATGGCCACTAATCGATGTTAGCAAAACACAGAAATAGTTATAACTCACTCATTTGTACAGATATTGAGGAAAAGCTTGGTGTGGTAGTAACTGAAAGTCAACTCATTACATAGGCTGAGTATTAAGAGATCCTTCCATCTCTTTGTTTCAAACTTTTGGATGTACTGCAGGTCATATGGGTTCCTTTAAAACATGCTACTTTCTTCTTCAGTGCTACAACTAAGAGTGTTTTTTTTGTTAGCATTTCTGCCTATGATGTTCTTTGCTGATGCCTATGTAAAGCTATGATTTGTTCCATTTGTACTCAAAAGTCAGAATTTCCAAGTAAGAAAAATCAGCTGGAACTTCCCCAATTTGCACAGCATTCCCTGTGAAGTTACAGCCCATGTTGAACCTTAAACACCTCTTTACTAGTCTAGATAGACACAGATATAAGGTTCTAGGTAGAAACATTTGCAGAAGGTTTGCTCAAGTGATCAAAGCTGCTTGGTGACAGACCCATCATGATCCTATTTACGTTCCAGTTTCATCCTCGGGGCATTAATCTGAAAGTGATTCGTATTTATCTTGGCTTTGCTCTGTGAAGTAAATACCGTCTCACTCGGGTTGTCGGTTAGTGCTCAGTAAAAACTTACCTTGCTGTTCTGGCAGCCACACATCCACATGTATGCTCCTGCTGAAACTCACAACACCCCCGTCATTTTTTTGGTTGTATTCTATGTGACACAAATTAGGGTGGTGCCAACTTAGAAGTGTGGAGTTTTCCCAATTCACTGACAAAATTAAGTGGAAGCTGTGAGCTCTGCAGAGAATCAAATTAGTGGGAGAAAAGGGATGCTTTTTTTAGCAGGAGGTTGCTGGTAGGGAGGAACATCGATGATGAGCAGGCAGAGAAAGCAACTAGACAGAGAGGAAAGGATTTTTTTTCTCTTTGCTCCAAATGTGCACCCACATGTGCCATAAATTTCAATTCAAGTGCCTCTTCACCTCAAAGGTTAATAAATAAATAATCAGTCTGGAAAAGGAGGCCTGATGCAACATGAAGGTTAAACCTTTCAATAACCACAAATGCACTCTGTCTATAAGCTACTCTTTGTATCTTCTAGAAACCAGAAAAATATTGTGCTTTTTTACTGGGTTATATCTTTCCAAAAAATAAATAAGTAAATAGGTGATGGTTGGGTGGAAATATGTGTGTGCAGTATCTTTCAGTGGAGAGTTATGCAAACCGATCCAAAATCAGACCATTTCAGAAGAAATTGTTATTCTGCTTCTAGTTTCTGCTTCTCGTGACTGCACAAATCAAAAAATGGATTTCAGGGTAATTATTCTTATAGATTTGTTCATATTTTGAATCAGATGGTAAAAGGCAGCAAGGCAAAAACAGCCTAGACCTCGTTGTATCAATTCCAGTGTCTCCTTCCTCGGGTATTGGTTTATCCATTTGTTTTCTATAAATCTCGGCTTCGTGATAGATGTAGATTAACTGCAGATAACAAATGAAGGTTAGGAAGTTCTTTCACGGGGTTCGCTAATTAGAGCGCAGGGCAAGAGTGCTCGAGGGGAGAGCTGTTCCACAGCTGTCTGAGGAGATTTATGGAGATGCCATTCATGATCTCAGAGTGAATTCCTTTAATTATTGGTCACATCGGAGAGGTCCGTTCTATTAAAGAAATCAGTCTCACAGTCACTAGATAACGTTTGGGCATACATTAGCTCATAATTACTTTTAAAAAACTGAACATGATCTAGAAAGTGTAACACATTAGTTTACAATGTCTTTAGTGCGCATTTGGTCAAGGCCATGGGAACTAGGGGTGCTGATGGTGCTACAACACTGCTTTGTGAACGACAAGAAAAAAATATGACCAAAAAATAAAAATAAAAAAGGAATGATTAATGACTTATTAATGGGGGAAATTAAGGTCCTGTGTGGTCGCATCCATGGTTTTACTCTTGACTTGCAATTTTGGATTTCTTTCAGTTCTAAAAAAGTTTAACCCAGCAGAAAAGCAAATCTGTACTTAAGGTAACCACCAACTAAAAGCTCATAGCAGAAAGCTAATACTACCTGCACCACTGGACAAACAGCAGGCGTAAAGGGAAAAGTCATGCGTCACTGTCACACACACGGCCATGTTTTCCCTGCAAGGCGTTTTGGAGAAGAAAACTTTTCCTTGTCCTTTCAACATCACTAGACATGGCTACATTATGCTGCAGAGAAGGACTGCATTTATTGTTTTGTGTGATTTCAGGCTATTAAAAAAAAGTTACTTTGGAGCAACACGGGCAAATGCACAGCAAATTCGCCAGTGTTAAAATATCAGTGTTAGCACATATTAGAGTACAGTGTTGAGACTTTGGTGTTAAATCCACCATAAATAACTCAGTGCAAGTGTTATACCATACGATGATAGGTGTTAAATGTCAGAGTTGACGGTTTTTAACACCGAAGAGTGTAACTTTGAACATCCGGGTACTTGACAAAGTTTGCTTCTGGAAGAATAAAAATAAAAAGCATTTCCATAGAAATGGAAATGCTTTTTATGGAGAGAAGATACTCCAGCTCATGCGAAGCAACAGCAAAACTCAGTTTGCATGAGAAATTGCCAAAATACAGAGACAAGCAGCTAAAAGGCTTTGCACATTTCAACACAAAGAAATTCACTTTGATAGCAGTCCCTTTCATAGCAGCATATGTAATTAAATTTAAAATTAAATTAAATTTTTAAAAAGACCTGATTTTTTTCAGCTTTACTTTTCAGCTGGGCAGAGTAGATATGTTTTCAGGATGGTGGAGGGACACTAGTTTTTTGTGCAGACTTGTTCTTACCTCTAAGGTGTATCTGGAGAACCAAACCATGCATCCATAGCTCAGGGCACCTTCTATGGTACACTGGTAAGAATTGCTGGAGGCGTGGCTTTCATGGACCTTAGCATATAGATACATAACCATTACCTGTGTTTGACATAATCTGTGTTTCTGCTGCTGCAGGTCGGTGAGTTTCGTGCGCACGCAGCCGAGTGGACAGCAAACGTATCGGCGGAGTTCAAAGAGACCCGCAGAAGGCTCAGCGTCGACATCTACGACAGGTTCCAGCGGGCTGCGTCCATCAAGCGCAAGCTGTCATCTGAGCTGGGAATTAACGCGTCCATCAACCAGGATATGACCCCTGGGAAGAGGACGCTGTCAGTCAACCTGTGCGAGGACAGAGAGACTTACTCCAACATGACGCTCTCTCTCAGCCCCGTCCCAGGGGCTCTGACCAGGAACGGCAGCTTCTGTCTGAACGGCCTGAGCCCCAACCACGCCGACAGGCAGGAGATAGCCATCATCGAAAACCTCAAATGAGGAGCAACTTCAAAATGATATTCAGTGAACAGATTATCGTGTGGGAGACTAAAAATACACACATGCCTCTGTGCACATTGATTAACTAAAAACTAATAAGGTACCCAAACACATTCATGAATCAGTGTTTTTGTGATTAAAGACTTTAGCACTGGTGTGCATTTATGTTTCCCTTTCAAACACATCAAAAAGTTTGCATTCACTGATGATTGAAGCCAGACTTGAATTATATCCCTGCCAACATCCTCTGCAGCTGAATCAGCAACAAAACCAAATGGAAAATACTCTTCGGACTAAAACAAATGATTGTTTCAGAGACGTGATTATAACAAATTTCTCTCGTCAGCTGAAAAAAATTGAAAGTTCATTCTGATGAGGCAGACCACTGATCATTTCCCTTTTTTACCCCTTTTTTTCCAAGAAAACACTGAAATATGTAGAACTATATGAAGCAATGGATGCATTTGTGTCTCTTCTTGGATTTCCAGAGACCCTGAAATCTGGATCAGACTGAGGATCCTCACCGGTAAAAAAAAAAAAACAGCATCATGTACCTGTGTGACCTTTGGTTCTTTGCAGGCAGCAGCTTTGCATCAACACACAAAGGAATGTCACTTTGGATTACGTTCTTCTTCTTTCACTATGAATTTATATGCCTTGCATTTGCTACTTTGTCCACCATCACTTGAGAGACAAATGTTGACATTTTAGTTTCTTAATAAGCAACATTCAGTTATTTATCTAAAAGAATAATCCACTGGTGCCTTACTGAAAACCACACCGAACTTGTGAGGACATATGACAGACTAAGCCTTGTCGCTCCACTTGCACTCGCTAAACTTGTGCACAGCAGTAATATTGTTTCTGAATACATCTTGGAAAATTAGGATATATTTTTTGAAGTCCTTAAAGATGAAACAGGATTCTACAGTGTGTTTGTGAAATGAGTGGAAAAACTAGGCATGGGCCAGTTCTAAAGGATTTTAAAAATTTACGGTTTTAAAACCACTACAAATCTCCATCATTCTGCTCCTGCAGTTTAAAGCTGTATTAAGTGAGATGTCAGAGACAGTGCAGGCTTTTTTCCCCAGTCTCGTGGCGCATAGACAAAAGCCTTGTCCACAGGTTTGAGCTTTTTTTTTTGCTGCATTTGCACCTCTCATCCCCATGCAAGAAGAAAAAGACAACAACAGATTTTTGAAAGTGAAGAGTTTTAAAAACAGAACTGCTGGCTTTGTGAAAACTTGCTTCTGAAAAACGATGACATAGCAGCTCGTTACCACTTTGTGACTTAAAATCCAAAAAGAACAATAAAGCCATTTTTACTGGGTTTTTTTTTATACTTGAGTTACATTGTCTAAAGAAGAAAAAAAAAGTAGTTTCCGAGGCAGACACTGGAACTAGTAAGCATCAGCTTGTCAGTCTTCTTACGGCAGAGAACTAATATTCTTCACAAACTGGGATCTCACTTTAAAAGTATATTTGAAATTAGCTGGGGTGGTGATACTGCACATTTATTTTTAGGTTTTTCACAATTTTATAAAGTTGTTTGCCCTATGGACGTCTCAGTGTTTTTATACAACTCTCAGAACACTTGTGTTCTGACTCTCTATGTGTATCTGTGCATCAAAATCAAAATAACTCAATAAAAATTATAATTTACATTATAGCCATACTAATAATTCTTATTAAAGCAATGTTATTCTTTAAGTTTAGCAGCAGTAGTAATAATAGTTGCTTTTTTGTTTTTAAATAAAATATACTTTAAAATATATTAAATACAATAAAAAAAAATAACAAAATAACAATATATAATAATAATATATTATGAAACCGTGCTAATTGTGGTCATGGTTATCGTACAGTTAGAACCTTTACTGGCCCATGCCTAGAAATAACTCATGTTTTAGGGATTCATTAAACATCTCTGTTCAAGAAAAGATTGTTAATCCCATAGTGTTGTGCTTTTTATTCACACTCATCTTTTCTCTACCAAAGTAAGGATTCTGTTTTTGTGAGAGAAAAAGAAGATTTTCCGGTCTTCAGTCTGATTAAAGCGACAGGAGCGCTTTTTGATGTTTCTAAATCCTGTCTTACACGGTCTTTAGTACCGATTGTTATGTTTTGAACCATGAAACTAAAACACACAGCTTCCATGCATTAGCACTTTTTCCCCCTAAATGAACCCTTGCATACATGGTGCTGTAGCAATGGAAAAATCTGGAAATTTAAGGGATCTCTCTTTAACTTATTTGGCAACATTCCCTCGACTAAAAAAAAAAAAAAAAAAACGGGGTGTTTATTGTTTTGCCAATACTGAATGTACACCATAAGAAACCTTTTTTTTAGGCTTCTTGCATTACAGACAACACTTTAGAGGTGAATGAGGAGCAGCACTTGGGAATGAATGAACTAAATGAAAGATGACCCACTGTGGGATTAGTCATAAAAATGATGAAAATAGATGGAATGTCTTTCAGGCACAGTCTGTATCTCACTGTCACTTATTAGACAGAAAACCATCCTTTGTGTGTGTCAAATGCTGTTATTCTGTTATGAAATGTTCATCTTTTAGATAAATCCAAGATGTCCTTTGGTGCCACTTCATTATGTGACCACCTTTGCAAAAGCAAAAGTGAGAAAAAAGGCTCATTCTGAAGTGTTTACTCATGACCAAGGTCCTCATAATGCTGGCAAAATTTTAATAACCGATTTAAGACCGACTTGACACAATTATGTTTCCCATCCAATGTCTTATTTATTTATTATTGAATCTTTTGTTGTGAGTTTTGATTCGGTTTGGGCAACTAAACTTTCCTGACTACATTAGAGAATTAAAACTAATTGATTAGGCTTAGAAAGATTGTATTCCGCATCAAACGACTAAGCTTCTTCCCTTCAGATAATAATCTGGAAATGTACTTTTTAGTTTGTTTACACCAGCGTGTTGAAATCCGTGGCCTGGTTTTAACTTCTGCATTGACATTTCAGGGGCTCCTGCCAAAAACATTTGATATCACTGTCTAATGATGTCTCAGTGAATTCAGGTTTGAATTGTGTGTCTCATTCTAGTCAATGCATCAGTCCAGCGGAACACACACTTAAAAAAATGCTTTTTGCATGTTGCAGCATCACAAAACACATTACCAAGTCAGTGTGATTTTCAAGACCTTGTGCCAAATTTGCTTTATTAAACCTGCAGTGGCAGCCATTTGCTCAGTTTTTTTTTTGTAAAGCTAATTTAAGTGCTTATGTGAAGTTTTTCTATCACCAATAAAAAGGTCAGATCATTCAAACAACATCCCCCATTAAAATTAGTTATTAAAATTAACACCTTGAAAATGTCACTTTCATCTGCATGCAAGCTAATTAAATTACCCTAAACTTAATTACTTGTTTGAAAGGACTAAAATGATTAATGTGTAATTTCACAGCTGATACTAAGTGGAAGAACTGGTGGATTTTTTTAACACGTCTCAAAGCTGTCATTATGCAACACTGTGCAGAAGTCTTGAGTCATCCCTCATTTATGTTTTATATTTTGTTTTCAAGGACTTTCTTGCAGTTTTTTGAAGTGGTCTTGACTGACATTTTTTCAGGTGTTTTGAAGGTCTTTTTCTATTTCTCTCTTTTTTTTCCTTAGCCTGTTTCTTGCGCTGTATCTGACCATTTTCAGAGAGATGTTTCTTTATTTGTTGTGGCACGTAAATCTGACCTATCAATCATTCAGGCATAAAAAGGCTCCTATAAGGATGAACTGGTGTTGGGTCGACACTTACAGACAACTTCGGAAATAAGCAAATTTAAACGGGATCTTTAGGCACTTTGTGACCAGCTGTTTCCACGTCTTTCATTGAATTTATAAAAAAAATATGACAGATGACACAGTTTGACACATGTAATGTTATTTCATTAGCTGAAAACTTGTCATAATATAAGATGATCAACTGAAGCATGATGGACCTCTCAGGTCCTGTGTCAGGTCTTTGTTGGATTCTTTTCCAGTTTCTTAAAGACATGACTTTTATAAAGTGGTCATCTGCTGTGGATTTCAGATCTGACGCTTCTTATTTTGTCCTCTGCTTTCCTGGTTTGTGAGGAAAGTAGTAACTTCTGTCTGTCCAACGACAGAAGATAAAAACAGTAAACACTGAAATAGCAGTTCAAATGAAAACTTTAGAATACCTTCAGAAAGCCTGAAAAGCTATTTATCAAGGTCCTTTTGAAATGCTGCAAGAAAGTCTATCTGTTTGGAAGCAGAAAATGAAGAAATAAGGAGTGGTTTAAAACATTTGCACAGTATCTAACAAACAAATAAATAGATTAAACTATTAAACTGACACCATCAGGCTAAATGACAAAGAAAACTAATTATTATTCTACTTTATACACAGATATTTGTAAATAAACATAAACACCTTAATTTGTAAGAGATTCCAAACTGGTTATTGAATCTCCTGATATCCTAAATCTGTAATTTGTTTAAAAGACATGAAAGAAAATCAAACTTGGACATTTCAGGGTTCAGTAGGGACCTAATGAACCAACCCAGGTGTAAATTCAGCAAGTAAATAAAAACCTAAACTCTGTGGTGGATTAATACAGTAATACATCAAAATATTTTATGGTAGCATACAAGTTTGCCTTTTTTTCTCCCTTGATAGAATCCCCTGGTTTTCTTCGGTTTTTGCAGCAACTATCAGAGTGCAGTGTAAGGCCTGAGTCGTTGTTTTATTGAATCACGGACTCAGCAGGAATATGTGACGCAGGTAACTTTAAAAAACACAAGAGAAGCGGCAAAAAGTTTTTTAAAATGTCATGATTCTCCTCTCCTTGTGCAGCATGCACCTACTGCGCACATACTGTATTGATTTGCACCTCGTCAAGTGAAAGTCTCATTAATACAGATTTTTGCCTTGGGGAAATCCGCTCCATCCTCGGTGTAGCATCACAAATCAAGCCCCTGTCAAAAAAAAAAAAAAGTAATCTTATTGCTTTTAGTCAGTCAGCTGTGAGATTGACATCCTGCCCGTGTGGCAGAAAGTCAAAGGCTGTTGTCAGTGAAGGGTTACACAACACTTCAGGCCACGTGAGGCTACATCTAACAAGGATTCTGACAGTGTGTGTGTGTGTGTGTGTGTGTGTGTGTGTGTGCATCAGTGTGTGACTCCTGCTGTGCATTTGGGTTTGAGGAAACTTACGACGTTCTCACAAGTGTTGTCACAAGGCGTCCTCCTCTGCTTCCAAGGTGGCAGTTTTTAATTAATTCACTGGCTCACATCAAAATCCCGTTTCTGGCATGCTGAATGTATCCATTAATTTGTGATTGCAAAGACGGACCTCGTTATGAATGTAAGCACATCTCCTCTTTTAACGTTGCCAGTAACAGAAGCAAAGACCTTCAAACAGCTCAGAGGATAAACTGTGAACGCGTGCTTTTTTTTTTAACTCTACACAGACAACGCCATAAAGTGTTCATTTAAAACAGTTTTCATCTTATTGATGTTAACTGAGGATAACAGAGCTATTATACAGTTTAAAACCTGAAATATTTACTACAGTGACATGATGAACTGTTTTTATAAACCACAGCATCGGCTTAAATACGTATGCCAGAAGTGTTTGCATGAGACTCTTATAAATGAGACTTTTTCCCCCAAATATGCCCTCAAACATGGAAATAAGTTCACATTTTGTTTTGTTTTCTTCAATCGACATGATTTCAGCAACTGTTGCATGCTACTATCATTAGATTTATAAACACTGGAAATAACAGTTTTGTTTTCTATGCCAGCCTTTGCTTTGAATTCAATAATGTTATGGAAATGTATGTCTCCAATATGCTGTATGTTGTATGTCACTTCAAAGTCACAATACTTTTCTGAAGGTTTAGAATAAAATACTTTATATGCAAAAAACACTGATGGTCACTGTTTTTTTTTTCAGGGAAAAATGATAGGTGAAGAGTACTTCTATATAGCAGAAGTACGTTTCTTCGTTATAATTCTCATTGACAAGATGGACTCAGTGCAATGCCACCTCAGTAGTTCAGATGTTTTGAAATGGGGTTCTGTGAAAAGGTTATGAGCAGGAAATATCTTACCTGTTGTAGATAGCTCTTTCAGCTGTCTGTTTTTATTATTTGTTCAACCTGACAGTTTTAACTTTCTGTTTTCCTGCTCATAATTTCCATCCTCTACTCTGTCTTGCCTTGTAATGCTCACCTGTCACCTATTTGCAATAACTCACCTGCTCTTACTTGTTGCTCATGCCTCCCAGTGGATAAAAAATCCTTGTTTTCACTTATGCTCTTTCATGTACTCATACTTACTCCTATTCAGTCCTGGGTTTGTTTGTTTGTTTGTCATGTGAAACTCCCCATGTCCGGTTTTTTGCTTTAATTTATTAAAACATAGCTGAATTTAAATCTTTGGGTTCTCAACCAAATAACAACAACAATTTGTGACAGTACATCCAGTCATCTTGTGCCATTCCTGCTACATGACGATATTTTTCTCAGTAGTGACACCTATTGTATAAAAGGAGTGTGAGTATAAATGGCAACACCGCTCTCTAAGCATCACAATTTGTTCACGCCATGATTCAGGCGCCAGTATAATTTCAGTTTAGTTCTGGTTGGATTGACGAGCTAACAGCTAGTCAGAGTGATGCCAAAACCAAAGTGGATTGCTGCCATTTTAAAACAACTCCAATTCCAAACATTTCATTATAGTCTGCAAAAACACTGCTTTACATGGTTTTTCTGACCATGTCAGTCTCAGGTGGCACCACAAAAACTAATGCTTTTTTTACAAACTGAGGTCATTCAAAACTCTATCTGCAACAATAAGACATCAGTTGTTTGTAAACTTTCCACAGAACCCATCTTTAGAAATATTTGAACTATTGCTTTAACTTAGGAAGTTTTTACTGTATATGGATATAAAATACTTTTAGATGACTTTTTTTTTCTTAAACACATAAATTACTTCTAAAACATACATTTAAATAAAGTTTTCTAAATATTCCTAGTCTGTATTCTTACATAATGTAGTTTGATGAATTGCCCTCACCTCAACCTTTGTTTTTAAGCAGCTTAACAGCAACAGACAGAAAAATGCTGTGACTTTATGAACACAACAACTGCTGAGTCACGAGTTACAAAATGTTCCTCTTGGTTCACAAGTACAGCATGGACAGACAGGGTTACCACTCGTGAGGAACAGCTTTGACACCTTCACATCATTTTCTATATCTCGTAACTGTCGCTTTAAGGAGCTTTTTTACTCCTCTCTTATGTTTTATTGTTTTTAAGATTTATTCTTACTGCTCGTTGTTTGGATGATAATTATTCACTCCAATGAAAATCTTTTTATGTTGTTTTTAAATGGGCTATAGGAATAAATGTGGTCAGTTAGTTTGCATTTTACCCATCAGCTGTTGTCGACTTTCTCTTGTTGCGAGAAATACAGGAAGCAACGTGAAACATAAAGACTGAGCCCAACCTAATCTTGTTCCGTGACATTTAACACGAACTGACAGGTTCCTTAACGGCTCTGAAGAAAGAGTGACATTACGCGTCACCTTCTCGCCCTGCCATCGCATTGACAGAACCATAAGCACATCCTCAGATACTAAATTACACCGAGAGGACTGAGCTCACGACTCCAGGAAAAAAAAGGTGAAGATGACTCATAGTTTTAAACGCTTTACATGGACAGAAGCCAACAGATCCAGGTGAGGTTTTTTTTACCAATTATAATATTCAGACTGAGAGGGTTGAATAATGTGAAAAATACATTTTGTTTTGCTGCAAGGAATGTGATTGTTCAGCAGGGGGTAGTTGAGAACCATCAGTGACAGCTGCTTGTAATGAGCCAAAGAGAAAATAGAAGGTATCTAGCAGAAAGGCAGCCACGCAGACACAGACGGATTAGAAAATTGCTGGTTCATTAGTGATGCTGTCTGCAGTGACATCAGAGGCTAACAGTGACTCAGCCACCAACCACTAGCTTCTCAGGTTGGAGAGGTAGCTACAGTAGGTGGTGGGCTCAGCGAGGGAGGTTATCTCACATGCCGAGAGAGCGAGTCGAAGCTAATTCCTGCAATAGGTCTCGTTTTACAACTTATTCATTGAGCTTTTGATGTTTATTTTTTCAGACTCAGATTCTAACGATCTGCCTGTCGAGCACAACCGAGCTAAGCTGCTGTGATCACAACATCCTTCTGAATAAATTAGAGTATTGATCGATGGAGACTGGTTTCAAAAGACACCCGCTGTAGCATCAATTTGCTGTTTGACTTCACTGAAGACTGAAAAGGTTGGGTGTCACTTTCTGCATATGAAAACACGAGTTACCTGAGCATGGATTGATGCTCAATATCTCAACAAAACATCTCCAATTAAAACATTTTATTTCTGAGAGATAAATTTATTGTTTTTGCAGACAAGGCGAACAACTGATTACACGTGGGGAAGGCAGAACACTTTAATACTTCTGATCATTAGAAATTACATGGTTTGGACAGTCTTGAAATCTAGTTCTCTATTTTGGCACCAGTGTTGTTTTGCAGTAATCAGACTTGAATTGCCATCATCTTCACAAATAAGCACGCTTTCATTGCATCGGTTGACATTCTGACTCCAAGCAAGGTCTCTCCGGAACTCTCTGGAATTAAACCAACCCTGACATCGATGGTTATTAAAACACTTCAGTTATATTTGCGATTTCCACGAACCTCCAGTTGCACACGCCCTTTTCACATGTTTTAGTTTGACTAGCAAGGGCCACGCTACAACAAAGTGAGTTTACAGGTTTATTCGAAGTTAGGGAAGTGAGGATGAGAGATTAAGTTGATCTAAAGGTTGAGTCTTGCCTGGGGAGTCTTACGGTTGGTGGCTAGAATGAAGGAAACTTAGAGTGGAGGTTCTGTCTCGCTGGGCAAACATCCTGGCTTAGGACCCACTAGATCAGGAGTGTTAGTTTTCAGGCCTCAAGGGGCACTGTCGTGGAAGTTTTAGATGGTTTCCTGCTTCAACACACCTAATTCAAGTTTTTAATTACCTCCTCACCAAGTCAGGAAGAGAGTTTGACGCCTGTGCCCTAGATGGATGAGTGGATGTTGGCAGGGATGAAGGAGGAAAACGATGAGAAGGCACTGCATGGAGACAGATCTGACTGAGTCGGAGGATGGGAACTGGACCAGCTCTGTGTAAACGTCTGGAGTGTCTGCGTTGAAGACGAACAACATGCAGCCAACATAAAGGAGGTGAGCTCAATGAAACCTGATGAAAACGGGCGAGTTGGCTGGAAGAAATGAAAAATAGAGCAGGGATGAAGGATGGGGGGAAGGAGGGAGATAAGGAAGAATTGATGAGGGGAAGGAAGGGTGGGGTTTAAAGCACAAGACAGATTGAGTAAAAAAGGAAGGAAAAAAAGTAGTCTTTGCATGCTGACTCATTTGGGGGAAAGCACTAAAAACAGTGACATTTAACCACTGGAGATGGTGCATCAGGCCAGAACGTGATTCCTATAAGTGCTGTTGTGCTTTTAACATGACCAGATCAAGTTGCTATAGCAACGTTGAACCTCACTGAACTGCTGGGGTTCACGATGCCGCTTGCAACTGCAGCTTCTGAGGAGGAGGGCATGATTTCAAAAAGGAATCCTGGTTCACCTTTTTGAATCGTCACAGAACTCGCTCTAAGAGTTAACCTGATAGCAACAAGCAGCTTCGAGGGGTAACATTTAAACTTTAACCTTTCACTGAATCACGCTGCATTTTCCTTTCGTGTCCAGGCTGCAGATAGGATTTCCTCTCACACTGGGAGGATAAATGACATCCTGACCTTTACTGCTTCGGTACTCTCTGTGGTGCATGAGGAGCTATATTTAGTTGGTCCTTGAACCCAGCAGATCAACGTTTAGCAGAACATTTACCGTATTATATTCCCTAATGATGGGAATTTATTATTGTTGCAGTTCAAAAACAATGTGTCTTTTCTAGAGGTTTCCCATTTTCATAATAAATTCTGTTCTATAAACTGATGCTGAAACTTGTTTAAAATCCTGCAGATGTGTGTGACAAGTTCAAACATATGAGGCTGTGCACTTTTTGCCTTTTTGAGGCATTAAATCTGACTTCACAAGGTTGCATTTGGAAGGATTTCTACTTCATCAGACACATTTCTGCTCTGACTGCACAGATGGCAGGGTGTCTCTGTGATCTCACAGTTTTTGTGGATTTTGCATGAGAGGTTGAAGAAAAATGTAATCCTGTTTTCTCCTTAATCAATTCAGAAAAGTGGTCTAAGACAATCTTTATGAAAAGCTTACAGTATTTTATGAGGAATTCTAATCTCCTGTCAAGTCCTAATAAAGCCTTTAAATAAAGCCTATATGTATGTATGTATGTATATATATACATATGTGTATATGTGCATTGTTATATATTATATGTGTATAGTGTTTTTTAGTATCTTTCTTCTTTATTTTATCTCACCCTTTCCTGTACTGGGCTGCAGTAACATCCAAATTTCCCCATTGTGGGATCAATAAAGTTTTATCTTATCTTATCTTTTCCTATCGTTTTTTTCCAAAGACATACAAAATGATTCGAAAATTTTAACCCTGCAATTATTTCAGCCCTAACCTCTCCTATTAAAATATATAACTAAGGTAACTTTCAACACCAAGCTCAGCTGGGGATAAAGAGAGGTAACACAAATGATGGCTCGCCCAAAACCTCCTTCACCCAAAGCAGGAATCAAACTCCCGGACTTTAAAAACAACGATAAAACACGAAGTGTTAGTCAAGCACGGGGGAATGAGAGCAGAGATCCAGGGTCATAATGGTTACACAAAACCTGCTGGCAGCAAATCAATGCTTGTTGAAGTCCATACAAGAAATGAACGTTTATTCCTGTTATACTCTGAACACAGAAGCAACCGCACAACATGGAGGAAATCATAGTCAGCTGATGGTGTTGTGTGCTTATATTTCTGTGGAAGAAACTTCTCATTTCCACCACTTAGATGAGGGATAACGAGTAGCACTAGAAAACAGACTGCTTCTTCTCTAAAACCATTGTTTTTATAATAAATGGTCAGAAACTTTGTCTTTGCTTGTTTTTTCTTCTTCAGACACGATGACAACAAGTTGGCTAATATTTAAGTTTTATTATGCCTTTAATACCCTTACCATTACTGTTTATTTGTATCCAATACTCACCTAATGTCCCACCAGTCTTGAGGCAACTTAACGAAAAGAGGTAAAGTAAAAATTGATTAAATAATATTGTTATATGGGGCTTGATTCTCTGATATGACACTAATGGTGTTAAATTTGTAGCCTCTTTGAATGCCATATAGTCATGAAAATTTTTTTGTGACTTTTTGAGTCATAAAAAGCACAATTTATAAAGAAAAGCGAGGAAAATAACATTTTTGGAGCATTAAAAGTGTTATTTTACAACGTTTCGAGTCTTTATTGTGAAACTGCTGTGTAGTTTTTTATATATATTGGGGTGATCATCCGCAGTCAGGGTGCAATAACTATTCATGGACAACAAAATATGAATTTGTTTCCACTGTAAAGTTGCACACTGCGACAGGGAAGAAGTCAAGTAAATAATGGTTGTCATTTCTTTCAGCCACATCACTTTAAACTCCCGGGGAAGCGTTTGATCAGTAAGAAAAGAAAACAGAAGGAAGCCTCACAGGAAACCTCATGAACTTAAATAAGAGTCCTGTCTCTGGAAAAAGAATCAGAACATGTTGGTCTCCGGTCTCACCGAAGCAAAGGAAAGACATGAATTCAGAGGAAGAGCTTCCGTCGAGCATCACATTCAATTTTAGCACACACGTTCTATTTTGGTTTTATTGCTGTCTTTTAAAACACATGTGAGCTTCAGGGAAGTGAAATGTTCTTAATAAAACTATGCTGTTCTTTCAAAGTATGCTTTTTTTCATTCAGCAAAGAATAATAGTACTATTTTTGTGCCATTTTTCCTACGAATGGATTGGTGGCCCGTCTATTAAAAGCAGTTTTATTAACATGAATCTTTTTCTCAGGGGAAGAGTAAAAATGATGAGAGTACACAACAAAATCTCACCTGTTGGTCTGAGGGACACTGAAGGCAGAAAATTTAAGCTTGATGTCATAATTCTGATTTTCTTTTTCCTCCTCAAATGGGATGTTATAAGGAAGCTGAGGTGCAACCTGTAAATTATTATAACAGTTTGAGATGGTGACAAGAAAGCCTTTTTATGAAGGAGATGTGGTTTATGCAAACGTATTGCACGAACATCTACGCCACTGTCATTTTCACATTTCCTGATTATTTACATGAAAATCTAGGTTTATTTACAAGTAGATGAAAAGAATGTCACAAAATTTCGGCTGACATAACCATTTAAAAGTTTAAAAAATAGTGTTAGTGTGAGTTTTGAGATAAGTTGTTTTCAGACGGCAACAATTCGTTTCGATCTAAAACTATCCTATAGCTTGTCAATTTAGACACATTAAACTCTTCTCTTTATTAAACCGAGGTTCTTAAAAGAGCTATTTACATATTATTTGTTCAGAACCTTCCTACAGTATTCAACATCAAAAGATCTGAACTATTCTTTTAAGTTTTCTTTCCTAGTAAGGAGAAAAAACACTTATTCCAGAGTTTGTTTTGGCAGAAAAAAGCAGTAGTCAGAAAGAAAAAAAGATGTACTTTAAAGATGCATCTTTTGAAGATGAGTTGAAGTCTTTCTATTTTGTGTCTCATCTTTCAGTCAGTTGATAAACCAAAGAAAAAACTAAATGGAAAAAAGGAAGAAACTCTTTTTAAAGTGTGTTTAACACAGCTGCTTCAGAGATTTTTTTTTTTAATTCAATGTGCAGCCTTTTAACTGGCGCTGTGAAAACAAAATGTTGTCCAGCTCTGCAGTAAACACACATGAAAAATATTTAATTCCTAAATGAGAAAAAATTACACTATTCTGCCCATATTTTTATACTTTCAATCAAACTCTTAAGTCATTGTGGGATGCTAAATTGAATTAAATTATGTAAACCACATTTGACTCCTCGATGTTCCCGTACTCAACATTTTTCTCTAAAATAAGTAGGAGTGTTAAAGCGTGGAAAATCTGTGTTATAAATTCAGACTGATTGCTGATTGAAGCGGTCACATCAGAATACTTATGAGGCTCCGCTTTTCTGCAGTCTTTAAAATATAAAGTTCCAGTCACACTATGATATAAACACCTGAACATAGACTACAAAGGGCAAATTTGACCAAAATTTGAACAAAAGGAGAACTCTGAGGGTGGAAAGAAATGGTAAGAGGCAGAAACTGTTGCATTTCTCAGGATCTGCTCACACAGAAAGGCTAACCCCGGACCTCCGTGATCAAACAAAGCAGAGAGCAAACAGACGAGCTTAAGTGACTTTAACACGAGCAAACAAGAATTAACCAGCCAGTGTGCTAACAATGAATTTAATTAATTTAAGGACCACTTACCTGAGAAAACACAACTGAAAGGAGGACCTAGAAAACTAAACCTTGATTCTGATGATGACTGAAGTAGTATAAACCGTGAGGTGATATTCTGAATTTAGATACACTGAATAACCAGGATTAATTAAACATGTTTGTCTTTTATTGTTTGTGTTAAAGCGTTAACCCCTCAGAATCAACACAGAGACAAGCAACCATGCTGAAAACTGCTTCCAAAAAATCTACAACTGTTCCTCGAAACTAGTGTCCATGCATGTCACACATGGTGTTTCACATTATAGGGATTCCTGCTGGCGGCAGCAGGAATCTCTCTCTGGGCTCTAAATCTGGCTTCAGCTGTGCTTTGCCATGTTGGCGTTCTGGTCTGTGCATGTCGGGTTTGCCAGAACTGAAGAGAGGAGCATCTGTAGTCATGGAGATGGAGTCGTCTTCAGCCTCTCTCCTCCTAACGCTCATTCCTCCGCACGAGTCCATCTCTGCTCGTCATCATCATCAACCAGACCCTCTTCTCATGCTGCGGTTCTAGGTTTGTGTGTTTTAGTCTTTGTTCAGTTTCTTCTCAATAAACGCCATTTATATCCAAGTTAGGATTTAAATAAACGGTTTCAGAAAATAAAACAAAAGCAAGTGCTGTGACTGATTGGAGAAAATCTACATTTGATAATAATTCCCAGCCGGGCTTTTAGCAGAATCTCACAGTTTTGATGGCTCTTTGAATACATTCTCAAACATCTCAGTCCAGGTGAGTTTTTTTTATCTGCAGATCATTAAGATATGGTTACAAATTTAATCCTCTCTGACAAAGCAAGGGTTTGTCTGGATTTTCTTTCTTTTAATTGCGTCTGTCTTTTATTAAAACCTTATTATTATAAAATTCTGATGCAACTCTCGTTAGTTTTTAGAGGCTTTCTGTTACAGAAAATAAGTCTGACAGGGAAGTTCTGGTTTGCTGCCCAGAACCAGATCCCCGGTAAAACCCCTACAAAAAACAGGTTTTTCTTCTTTTGTTTGTTTTGTTTTGCAGATCAGTGAATAAATAAAGTAAAACCTAAACGATTAATGTGCCACGACAGCTCTGTTTGAGATGTGTTTTTATGTAAAAGAGTTTTTAAAAAGGTAAAAAATCGATCAGAGATGACTGGCACTAATTGCAGCATCTGAGAGGAAAGTGTTGTTTCTCTGATAACCCAGACAGAATTAAAGACGGTAAATCAAAGGAGAAACTTCAGGGGGAAAAAAAGCACAGTTTCTCTAGTGTTCACATAGAACAAAGCAGCCTGGATCTAAGAGAGAATGAAAAACAAAGGGAACGAGAGAAATGCAGTGTGAATGCTGAGTGCTGAATGATGTGAATTTGCCAAAGAAGCTGAAACTGAGTTGTTAAAGCTAAAAGAAGCTCAATACTAGCCAAAAGCTAAAAGTATCAAAAGCCTAGCTAGAAGCTAAAAGTAGCAGAACTGTTGCTAAAAGTAGTAAAATGCTACCTGAAAGCTATAAAAATGTATAAAATTACAAAAATCGATCAAGTATCCTTAAGCAAAAAAGGAGAATGGTTGTCAAGGAATTAAAAAGATTTCAATGTATTTCTATGAAAAAAATATTTGTAAATAAAGTTTTGAGATGTGAATGGCTAAAATAGCTCGAATTATGCTGAAGTAGTTAGTCTGCAAATAATGCATGGACAAATAAGAAGCAGGAAAACAGTGTGAAAGCTGCACCAGCACTCACGTTTATTGGATATGGATTCAGGGGGGATTTGTTTATAGCTAGAATGACTTACACAAGTCTTACAGCTTTATCCTGTTTGTCTCTCACTCCTGTTGCGTACACGTCAGGTACAAACAAGGCAGACCTTAATCCTACCTGCAGAGGAACAGGAAAGCACACTTCACTGCAGAGACCGCATCTGTGCTTCCACACTGAGCTTCCTCTGGGCCTCTTCTGTCATTATCAAGCCCAGCACCTCACTGGGTTCTTTTCTTTTCTCCAGGAAGGAAACATCTGGCGGCATGCCTTATTCCCTTCAGAAACTCTGTTTACTTTCACGCAAACTCGTGCTTTCTAATATGGAAAACCGCTCTTGTGGCGGGCGCGGGAGGGGAACACGGCGAGCCCTTCCTGACTCAGAACCCGCTGCCGCGCCGCACAGCTGTGCACCTCCAGAGCCCAACAATCAGCTGCAACTACCGTCAAACACAGGCGTTAAGCTCCTTATGGAGTTATCGGCCACTTTCCTGCTGTGTTGTTCACTGCAACACGTCTAATCTCCAAATACTTCCACTGCTGGCTCAAAGCTGCGAAGGAGATTTGATCGCAGCACCTGAATGTGCTCACGGTTCGGGCTTCGATGGTGGAAGAGCAGAAGAAGCGAACACGACTGAAACACACAAAACCTCTTCATCAGGATGATTAAGGACGCTTTTATCAAAAGCTGAAGGAAAAACTCTACAAAAAAGAGAGTTTATCATAAACAACCTGAATGTTAAAGCAACAGGCAGCTTCGTCATGACCTGTGTGTTTCCATCCAAAAGAACAAGAAACAGTCTAATACACAAACGACACGAGAGTTCATTTTATGTTTTTTATGCTAAAAGCATTTGTTCTCACTTTTTCACCTGCTGAGTGGTGCTTTTATGACAACCCAAAGACCGTCACACGAATTTAACACTTCTTCGTCAGGAACCAAATCTTCTTGCCATGAATTTAATAACACACTCCCCTCCCACCTCGCCTCAACACCTGCTGCGTGTTTCAGAGCAGCAGAGAGGAACTTCAGCACATATTGTTAAAGGGACCCCCTGCGGTTTCACTATTAGCCGGTGCGAGGAGCATTTTTAATGAATGCGGGATGTTTTGTCTGTTTTTAATGCCGTTCAGCATCGACTGAGGTCGAACTTTGATTTTTTTGGAACCCAAAACGTGAGAATCAGAAGTCACGGTCCCAGCCGGACAACTCCTCATCCGCCTTCGTGTGGTCCTGAGGAAACTGGTCAAAGTTGATGTAGCAGGGACCCTGCAAACAAACAACAGATTCTGTTAAATCAGGAACTACAGATGGGACATTTCATAGAATGGTTTTATGCTCTTAAACCTTTTTATGTTACACATATATCACCTACAGCACAACAGGCATAATTTATACTTTTAAACTTTTGAATCCTATCCTTGGCTATTAATAAAAATGGACAGTTGTAAGTTATTGGCTCTTTGTCTGTTAGCAAAAAAATCTCATGAACCAGAGGACGGATTTTAATGAAACTCTCAGAAAGTGATAATTAGACGTACATCTACAGCTGATTAATATTTGGAGCCAACCTAATTCACGATGGCCGCCACAGCTTATCAAATGTAGCAAACACAAAAACAGCTGTAACTCAGTCCATTTTACAGATATTCAACTAAAGTTTGGTGTGGTAGTAGCTGAAAGGCATGCTCGACACACGCTCGGAGTGCTGACAGATTGCATGAGATCTTTGTTTGAAACTGTGGCTTGGAAGGCGGCGAGGGATATGCATTCCTTCGAGGAATACTATTTTATTGGTTTATGTACTTTTATCACATACATAAAAGGTTCAGCCAAAAAAAAAAAATGAGTAGGATCAGAAACTGAATGGTCTGTCAGCAGCATTCATTCATGAGGCTTTTTTAGTTGGACATCTTATAAATTCTGCAGTTTTTAAACATAAACTATTGCAACAAACAGGATGTGTCATACTTACTGTGTGATTAATAAAATTGTGCTGCCTCAGTCTCTTCATATTACAATCATAATCGTTTGTCCCCGTGTAACTTATTGCTGTGGTAAATTATTGTGATTGTAGCTGATTTTTTTTTTCTTTCTTTTGTGTTTTTAATAGTGTTTTGTTTTGGTATATTTTGTTTTTAACTTCTGAAAGGCACTCTGTGTTACACTTTACTGTATTATGAAAAGTGCTTCATAAAAATGTTTAATTTGATTCGATTTTGATATTGAACAAAGTCCAAATAGAGCAACAGTGACGCTGCTTATGACTAATCCTTAATTACAGAGTTTTTGTTCAAAACTGGTGGGAAAGAAATAACGAACAAGACTTCACCAGAGGTTCCAAACGTCGTGAAGTGAACCTTTTAATTTTGATCAAAAAAGGAGCTCCAAAGAGATCTCCTGTAAAACAACGTCAGCATCTTCTTTTATTAACTCAGGTTTCCCCTTCATGTAAACACAAGAAACCAATAAAAACAAGTTTTTTGACTTGCCTTGCGTATGAGTCGTACTGTCGGAGCATCAAGATGACCCATGCGCAGCTTGTGCCAGTTCATGCTGCTGAACCACCTGAAGGACAAAGAACATTTCAGACTGCCAACGTGTAAATAATCTACAGATAACTATACTGTCACTGATACAAGATGTAACCCCCCCCCAATAAAATTATAATGCTGTATTAACTGAAAGCCCTACTTTTAAAACATATTATATAAATTAACTATGTTTAAATGTATCCTCATGTAAGTTAAACACACTGAACACAAAAAAAATTTAAATTTACATTTTCATAACACTGATCACTCAGTTGCGTGATGATTGAAATCTCAGCTTTAAAAAACAGCGTAGGCAGTGTTGAGTGACTGAACAAAGAAACTTTTTTTTTTTTGGCAGTCTCGGCCCCACACGGATGACACGTTGCCATGGTTACCTGTGATGCCGGACATCTTTGATCCCGTTCTTGGTGTTCCCTAACCTCTGCCCGGGCCGAGGTCTGCAAACAAACAGCGTTCAGAGAGAGGATCACATCATGAGCTGCCAGTTCCAAGAGTCAAAAAAAAGAAAAAAAAAAATCATAAAAACGCAGGAGCATCTCGGTGTTTTGGTCTGCAGGCATTATCCATAATTCATGCTCCGCCCTGAGACGTCTGAATCAAGTGCATTAACTTCAAACTCGCGCAATCCACTTCCAGATTATGAGAAATTATTTATAGCAAGCACTATTTCTGCAAACTGATTAGGGTAAAGTCTTCTTACCTGCACAGTTTACTGATGATGGACTTGGATGCCTCACTCAAGTAGGGCGGAAACTTCAGCACCCCGTCCAAGATTTTGGTGTAAATCTTATGAGGCTCTGAGCTTGAAAATGGAGGGCTGTCAAATTTGAAAAAAACAAAAACAGCGGAGCGTAGTTATTAAACCTTTTGTTCAAATCATATGTAAAAGTTCACCAATCAGTCAAGCTGCAAGGAAACTTGGTGTAACCATACATCTCTGCTGCCATCTGCTGGTCAACCATAAAGCTAAAACATCTTTATGACATTAAATATATGGTTGTGTGTGATTATAAACGTGTGTTAGGTCGTTTTAATAAGTTTTTCAGACATAAATCTCATTAAATAGTATTACCTTCCCACCAAAAGTTCGAAAATCAGGATGCCCAGGGACCAAAAGTCAACTGCAAAGTCGTGTCCCTGATTCTTGATGATCTCTGGAGCCATGTATTCAGGAGTGCCGACAAAAGAGTAGGTTTTCTCACCTCGCACCAATTCCTTTGCGAAACCAAAGTCGACCTCGATAAAGATAGCCACACAAATACAGTTTTATTTATCAAATCTTTAGAATTAGGAGGGCAGATGTTTGGAGCTTGAGGTTTGAAAAGAAACTAATTTCAGGGCGCACCAGTTTGATGTAGCCTCTCATGTCCAGCATCAGGTTCTCCGGCTTCAGGTCTCTGTACATGATGCTCTTCTTGTGGAGGTAAGCGTAGGCCTCCACCACGCAGGCGGTGCAAAACACAGAGACGGGCTCGTCAAAGCGCCCTCTGTCAGTGACACGGATTTGAAGATTATTTTAAAAGCAAATAAAAAGGTACAGTTTCTTCTTTCACACAGAGGTATCACCTTACATCTTTTCACTGCCATCTAGCTGCATATTTTTTAAAGTGGTGACTTCAAAATGCAATAAAATATGTGTCAAACTAACACAAATCTTGCAGAAAAAAAAACTAAAAACCCTTTTTTTTAAAAAAACAAACATGTTGCTAATTTGTACTGATTTCACCTAATTTAAACATCTGAATGTGGACATGAGAAACTTGTTTTAGCCCTTCTTTAATGTTCCTTACACTTCTTTAAGCTTGGTCCAGATCTCCCCGCCGCCGCAGAACTCCATCACCATGTAGATATACCTTGAGTCTTTGAAAGCAGCGTAAAGTCTAAAAATAATAAAAGAAATAGAATAGTTTTAGACATCATGTGCACTCAGCTGGAGTGAAATGTTTTTTTAAAAAAGGCTGCAGATTGTGTTGTAATTGGCTCCTACTTGACAATGAAGTCACACTGGATGGCTTTAAGGATCTTCTTCTCAAACAGCATGTGCTCCTCTTGTCTCTTCGCAACGATTTGCTTCTTGCTGACTCGCTTCATGGCGTAATATTTCCCATGATTTATTGTGGTCATCTAAGAAGAACCAAAATTATCTTTTTATTTCCTTAGCTCTTTAGATAGTAACGCTTTGCAATAAACATGTAGAGAAAACACACAACTCACCAACTGCACACGGCCAAACCCTCCAACTCCGAGTGTGACGGGATCCCCCTGATAACGACCCTCCTGATACAAGACCGGAACCAGATCCTTAAACCTCAGAGAGGAGGAGCTGGGACTGAGAGAAACGGACACATTTTAACTGAAAAGCTAATTTAGTACCTTTTAATCAGCTGGGTTAATCTTCTTTTTAATGCTGCACAATCTATAAAACATATGATGGAAAATAGCATGAAATGTGAATTACATAAAACAGTAAAACAATGTCAGATAGGGAAAAAATTATAGTTAAATAAATAAACTGATCTTTGAATTAAAAAAACAAACTGAAGACATTTTGTTCAGTCAGAATATTTAGCACTGAGCTGAAATAATCAGTGGTCTGGGCAGTTTTTGTGTGAAAAGTTAGGAGCTTCCACAGATAGGCCACCAAGGAGGGTCCAAGGGGGGCAGTGGCCCTTCCTATAAATTTGCTGGCCCCCGAACCAGACAGTGTTATGCATAATTCTGTGTTAACAAAATATCTTTGGAACCACTGGATGGTTTTTAGTGATTCTATCAGAAAATAATCAGTGGATCCTTTTGGAGCCAACCTGATTTAAGATGACCACCAGGGCTAATCAACTATAGCAAACACAAAAATGGCTGTCAATTTTACAGATATTCAGCTAAGATTTGGTATGGTAGTAGCTGAAAGTCACCTCTAACACCTACTCTGAGCACTAACTGATTGCAGGACATTATGCCCAGAAAGCTAAGTCTGTGTACAGCGTCTGGTTTGAGTCTGATTTGATCACATCATTTTTATTCCTGTCAGGAGACTAAAGGTACCACTCACCTTGGCTTTTCTGGAGCTTGTGCTTCCTGCATCACTTTGGAGCTGGATTGTAAAAACAGGACGTGAGCAAGTGACAGCAGGAAACTAACAGGAACACTGCTCCTATTTTCACATCAAAATCTTGGCTCATGTTGTGATACATACTCATCGAACAGCTCCAGGTGCTCCACGGGGATCGTCTCCTCAAATACCCTAAAAAACAACAACAGTGTCAGGCTGTGCAGCATCATTGAAACACAACCGAGAGAATACAAAAGGCAGCAATGGCAGAGACACTCAGTTCAGAGCAAAAACAACAACAGTTTCTGTGTTTTTTAAGTCAGACTCACTCCTTGTCGATGGAGAAGCATGTAACTGGGCCGTCAGCGGTGCAGGTGGCTGTTCTCAGGATCTCTCTGCAAAAAAAAAAAAAAAACAACACAAAAATTAATGTGCAGCACTAAAACATACACACAGTTAATTAGCTAACAATAAACACGAAACACTCATTAAAGTTCAAAACAAGGATGATTAATGAATCATCAACTGAAGTGATTTAATGACTCCATGGATAAATTTTTCAAAAACAAAATAGATTCAAATGTTTTTGTTTAGAAGCTAAATTTTATTTAGGAAATCAATTTAAAATAAACAAATTCATATTTAATATTAATATGTTTGTTGAATAAATTTGAAGTGCTGAATTTATTTGCCTTTTGGGAAGCTTCACGACACATCTGAAGCAGAAAAAAACATGATAACACCAGTGATGCAGTTTGGAGGCACGGCTCATTTTAGATTTATTAAACTAATATGTTGTTCCTTCTGTCATTTATTCTGTTCTGTTGTTTTGTTCATACAGCGTATAAATAAATAATCTGCGTCCACCAGCCCCGCCGCGGCGGCAGCAGGAAGTCTGTACTGAGCTGTGGATGTTCCTCAAAGGTTCTCACAAATGCCTACAGGGTTGAGTTGCGTTTCCATGGTTACCGTATGAGCGCCTGCTCCCCAAAGTGCTCCCCTTTTCCCATCCTGCGAATCATCTTTTGATGTCCGTTCACATTCTTGGTCACCAAAACCTGAGAGGGAAACGCGCATTAGAGCAAAAAAAAAAAAAAAAAGGAGTGCAGAATATAGAGAGTTTTATTTAGATTTAGATTCAGACACTCATTCGGTCTCCAAGTTACCTCGCCTTTGAGGATGATGTAGAATGTGTTTCCTTCTGACCCTTCACGAACTATAACATCTTTGTCTTGAAACTTTACCTGGAAGAGGCAAAATGAAAGAGAAAAGTATTAGGAGTTTTCTAAAATTACCATTATTGACTTGAAAATATGGCCATTTATCCTGGCTTACTTACCAAAATGAAAAATAAATAAATAAATCTTTGTACATAGTACAGCCCAGCACATACCAAGTACTTAACTGGTATTTACCGATTCATACCTGGTACCTCCGAGGACTGGGACATACTATGAAGTGACTTGTTACCCTGTAACTTACAGACATGTGTCCAGTAGGTACCAGGAACCGGGCTGTATTATTGCTGTCATTTTGTTTTCTCAGCGTTTACCTGTGTTTTAACTCCTACAAAGTGTTTTAACATTTGTTCAACAAAGTGCACTTTTGACGTGCTTTCCCAAGAAAAAGTCATTCAATTTGAGGTACTCACCTCCTCCATAGAGTCAATGATCTTTGACAGCTGCACGTCGTTCAGGTCCTTTAGAGTGCGAGAGCTGGCAAAATAAAAAAGTCAGAAACAGTCACTCGTGTGGTAAATGGATGCAGTATAAAAAATTTTAAAAAAGAGTCATGACAGATAAAAGAAAAACAAGATTATCAAAGAACAGATTAACTGTTTCAGACATTCAAAAGAAAGCTGATGAATATATTGACTCACGTCTTCAGGAAGCCCATGAGCTGCTCCCGCTTCTTCTTGGACTTGTTGGTTATAATAGTTCTGTAGGTCTGACGCTCCATGCACCACAGATGCACGGCGGCCTTCGCTGCATCATTAATCAAACAACAAACACGAACAGCCACATTTTAGTCATACAGACACATTCTTACTCACATAAAACTTATTTTACTGAAAATGGGTTAGCAACAGGTGTAAATAACTGTGGCTTCTAAATTAATTTGATCCAATTTTAGTCTTCTTAACCCCAGAGAGTCTTAAGATGCTCTGAGGACTGTGCTGTTGAAAGTTACTGGTACATGGAGTTGTTTAGAGACTTCTTTCACTAAGTTTCATGAGTTTTTTTTCTAAGAACTCTAGTTTTAGTAGTGGGTAAAATACGTAAATTATGTACCAAGCTGAGCTTAAAACATCTTGTCAGATTAACCATACATATTTTAGATCCTCCAAATCAATTAACAATCAAGCAAAAAGTGAGATCATACTTTTAGCAAAGCTTAGTGTTAAAATAAATGCAGCTTTGCCACATAAATTACAAAAATTTAACAAAAAAAAACAACTTTTGCCTTCTTATCAGCTGTTACTGTTTGCTATTAATAACTAATCCTTAAGTTTAGTAAAACCATATGAGGTCCTGATAAAGTTTTTGTGATGGCATAATTGATGCGGCAACATTTGGTTTCAAAAAGGGAACAAAACAGGGAACAGAAATCACAGGTAATGAGGGAACAAAACAGCATCTCAGCCACTGTTTAATGTACCAATGTCTAATTTGGAGCATGAACCTTGTAACACGGCCTGAAGTTGTCAAACACACAAAAAAAGTTTCATTAAACAAATGCATTTTTCCATTTTACTCAGTGGGATGAAGTAACCATGGCAACTGTGCACCACAGAACTGTTCGACCTCCTCGCTGCTGGGTGCAGTTATATTTATGTGTTTTTTTTAATTTAGTTTCATTCAGAAAAAGAAGCAAAGGAGATCATTTCACATCTGCGCAAATGTTCAGGGCAGACCCAGGGCTCTGATTTCCCTTAAAAATCACAAAAATAAACAGCTTCTCGCGTCAACAGAGCAAGACAAATAGGTATTAATACACTGTATATCATAGAGGCAAACCTTTGACTGTTGCTGTTCGCTTGCAGTTGTACAGGATGGCTAACTCTCCAAAAACATCTCCTCTGGTGAGAGTCCGGAGGTCCTGGCCTGCCTGGGTGACAGTCAGCTCACCATCTAGAAGGACAAGCAAATAAAAATGACACATTTTCCACATAGAATTCAAATAAATGTCTGAGTTTGAAGGGGAAATTTTACTTTTGCTTCGCAGAAAGCATAAAAACAGCGAACAAAACATATATTTCAGTTTTTCAGGTCATGCCCTCACCTGCAACGATGTACATGCTGTCCCCTTCAGACCCCTCGCTGATGACCTCCTCCCCAGGTTTGAAGTGAGAAGCCTTCAAAAGGTCCACCATCATGGCTATCTGCTCATCGTCGAGGCGGCTCAGGAAGTCGTTCTTCTGGATGGCTTTAACAATCAGACTGGTCTCGCTGGTGATGGGAAGAGTTTGATCAAAACAAATCAAATGGAGCTCCTGTCAGCCAACGTACAAACTCATCCAACTGATTCATGAATGAGAACCCCTGGACAGCAGTGCTGACCACTCACCTGACCGTCTTCTTGACTTTCATCTGTGAGATTGCCACGGTTTCAGGGATCGGCTCGGGGGCAATGACAGCCGCACGGCTCTTTCTGAATTCAGGCTCGACCTCATTGCTGCTCGGGGAGGGAAACTCTGAAGAAGGCCAACCAGACAAACCCAAACAGACAAAAAAAAATCATCATCCAAGATCACTTGAAATGTGTGTATTTAAACAGCAGATGTGTGTGAGTCCATGTTGTACCGAGATCGTGATATTGACTATGCAGTTCTTGTAAAAGCTTTTCTTTCTCTCTCAGCCGTTGCTCTGCGGAGTAAGAAGAAGAAGAAAAACATATTTTAATGCAAAAAAAATTGAAGGAAACAGGCTTTTATGTTTCTGCTCTAATTGTTTTTTTTGCTCTTTTTATGGCACAAACAACAAAAAAACATGCTCGAGGCTAACTCAGGTGCTGTACAGTTCAAGATATTTATTTCTGTATATGTGCAGAATTATTTTCTTTCTCAAACTCTTGGTTATAATGCTGCCTTGGTTGGGAGTCTCTATTTTAAATTTGGTTATTTTAAAAATGGTTCATTCAACCAGTTCTCCCCACTTATCGAGCCTTATCCTTAAGGTGTTTAAGTATCACCTGTTGTTTCTTTGACCGCTTCCCATCTGACTCTCAGGTACATAGTTTACTATATAAAGTTATAAATTTGCATTCAAGCTGCAAATGAGTTCAGCTTCGCCACAATTAACAGGCGTCATAGCAAAAACAGCAAGTGAGCGGAGAAACGCAACTTGGTGTTTTAATTCATTTAATAAAGTACCAGATGAGACCGTTCCCATTCTCACAGACTAACAGCAGAGTTATCATACAAGGCAGCCTTCATCAGAGTTTGTTTTATCAGCCTCAAAGTGCGTTCAGATACATAACGACACATCTCAAAATCCTGTTTTGCTTCAACACCATTCAGCTCCAAAGTATTCAGAAGCATCGCAGATTATTTTTGTACAGGTGTGGGCTTCAGAGCTGTGATCCAACTTTTTTTTTCTGCCTGAGGCCGGATGTAGTTTGAAATGAATGAGATTTAACAGCGTTTGTTTTACTCACCCAGCTCTTTATTATGCCTCTGCAGCTCCTGGTTGATCAGACATTGCTTTTCCAGCTGATGCTTCAGATCCTGAACCTGCTTCTCCATCGCTACAGGGGAAAGGGAAAAAAATAAATAAATAAAAACACAGAGGATCATTTGACAACGACTTGACATTTTCTGCAAAAATACAGTGTGGATGCTGATTTTGCTGAAAAAGTAGCAGAACTTGATAAAAGCTAAAAGTAGCAAAAAGCTAGCTAACAATATTAAAAGCTACCTAGAAACTTAAAGTAGCAAAACACCATCTAAAAGTTAAAAAAAAAATAGAGAAAAGAATTAGGATTTAGAATAATTAGAATTAGGATAACATTTGAAGTTGTGTACCAGGACTAAACATACTGATATGTGTGGACTTCATAGATGTTTATAACTGTATGTTATATAAAAGGTTTTTACCAAATACTGAATTCATTTGCACAGCATGTGAAACAGCATGAGAACTGCTGAATAATGCAGACTAATGATGGACAGCCAACAGGGAGCTCTGTGAGCGCTGGCACATCCTGCCAGCTTCACTCCTCAACCACTTCATGCTTTCCCAGCACATGTGACAGATTATTGTCCTCTGCAATACATTTAAATGTTTAAACTGAGTCAAATTAACCAAGCAACATGTGGGGGCATGTTAAACACACACACAACCTGTTTACAAAAGTTCCGCAAGTTTGTTTAACCTTTTTAATTTTGCAGATATTGGGAAAGTATTGATTCGCTATTGACATGAGTTATTTTCACTAGATAACTGCTTACCTGGCCAATAAACTAAGCACACACTCAATAAAACCTGCGACGAATAAGCTGTTTGTCTGTGATCATTGCGCCCTTCACGTGACCCCAAATTATTGCTGCCTCACCCTGAACATTGAACAGCTCTGAGATTAGACGGGATGTTAAAGCAAATCATAAAGCTGGAGAGCAACGGAGCAACATAAACTGCGACAGGGGACGTATAAGGTTCCTGCTGCTTTGATGAAGATCCAGACAGGAGATGAGACGGATGAGGATCAGAAAGTCTGCATAAACGGCACACTTTCAGCCCTGCTTTGTCGTGTAAACAGACACCGGTGTGAGAGTAAAGCATGGACACTCGTGCAACTGCAGAGCCAGGTGACAGCAGACCTGTGCACAGGGCTGCAGCTTACAGGGATTTGCCTTCAGGTGTTTTATTAACCAGTTACCAAAGCGCAGACAATAAAGGCTGCGCACAAATACAATTTGAAAGCTTTTGAGGAACTATAAAGAAATAAATCGAGGACGAATTGGGGTGATAACCTTTAGTCCACACAAGTCAACATTTAATAATGAGAAACCACAACACACATTAGCCTGGGGCAAGTGACGCAGAGATCCTCATAAAGTGGTCCGTTCTGCTGCTCGTGTGTTCATTTATTCCATATATGTTGCCACAGACAAGCCACAGATCTGTAACTCTGACAGTGTACAAAACAATGTTTATTTAGGAAGATCCTGGGAAGAGAAATCTGACTGTTTTCCAGTTGTGTATCGGGAACATGATGCTCCATCATTACAGCCATGCAGCCAGCATGCTGTACGCTTCCTGCTGCTTTATTAATAATTCACAGGAATGTGTAACTACAGCTGAATTCTCATAAGTTGGACTGTAATAAAACGGGTCTGGACTGTTTAAAATGCCCTCTCTGTCAGGACTTTATAGCTTTATAACCACAAGTAAATCATTGTTATTTTACACCCGATGTTCTTGAGTTCCAGCCTTAATTATTTAAGTTTAAATATATGAATATATATATATAAACAACAATAAATCTGAAGTTTAAAAACCAGGAATTGGATTGTGAAAAGTGGCTTTTCAGCACACGTAAATGCATCACTTTTCATGTGGTTTGCAGTTATAAGAAGTTTAAAATGGACTCGGACTGTGTGGACAGGTCACCTTACCTGCAGGAGGATGCACCGTCAGTAGAGAAGATGTTCAGATTGTGAAGGCCGTAGGACCAAAAGGAGCCAAAATGATCAACCTGCACTGATCAAAATCTCCACCTCCAGTCGTAGAGCGGCTTCTGTAACCTGTTTGACTCTATAAACAGAGCATGCAGTCTGCAGCCCCTCTAGCATTACTACCTTCACTCTGTCTTTTATTTTGATCGCGGCCTAACTTACTTTGAAATGTCTGACTTGTGCTTCTCTCCGACCCGCTCTCGGTCTTTCCTCGTCCCGTCTCTTTCCATATCTGTCAAACAGCAGCTGTGGTGTTGAATCATTAACCCACAGACCTGAGGCTCCGCCCATCACACCAGGTGGGAACAGCATGGAGGAGAGGGATGGTCTGGGGATGGGGTGGGGAAACTTAAATCCCTCTGACAGATAAAATGCAGAAGAAAACCAATAAAAACAAGCCGATAAAACACCATTATAAAAGAAGGCTTTTGCTTAATCTGTGTGTGCGCTTTTCTGTCTGTTAGCAAAATATCTGCTGAACCACTTGACAAATTTTGATGAGCCTTGCAGAAAGTGATCATTTGGTGTACGCCTGCGACCAGTTCAAGATGGCTGCCACAGCTAACTGACCTCAGAAAGCAAATAAATGGCTAGAATTTAGTTAATTTTACAAATATTGTGCTCAGATTTAGTGTGGTAGTAACTGAGACCAATCTCAAACACATATTCTGAGTGCTACCAGATTGTGCCACTTTGTCTGTCTGTTAGCAAAATATCTCATGAACCACTGACTGAAACATTCAGGAACAATAACAACTGGTTGTACCTTCACAGCTGATTATCTTTGGAAGCCAACCCAACATCTGGCGATATCGCACAACACTGGGCATAATGTTACATTATGAGTTGACCAAAACAGCTACAACTCTGTGATTTCACAACGTAGGATGATCTTAGTGTAAAACAGACACAAAATATGCATTTTCTTCAAGGAATATTAGGCCTTTAATGTATACTTGATGTGCTTTAGTTTGTAATTCTGACATATAAAACTCTAGTTTTGGATTAATGTGACATGTACAATAGTGATGTCATATTTTGTGCTGACGTATCAAATCCCAAGAATATAAATAAGAATTCAGTGAGCAACAAGAAACTCACTGCAATGCAAGAAGAACACAAGCAATATTATAAATCAGTTCAATATATCACTTTCTTTCATCTGTTCACATCTTTATAAAATTCCAGTCTTTACACATTTTTCCCCTCTCCTCTGACACAGCAGTTTAGGACAATTACTGAAGCTGGGGGCAATCAGTTCAGCTCGCAGATTGCATCTCGCAGCGTTGGAAAGTGTCCATTTGTTTCCATTTTTCCACTGGATGTTTTCCAGAGAGTACAAACGAATCTAAATGAGGCTGAAGCAGTTAGCATTGTGACAGAGGGCGTGGGCTTTTATTGTTCACAGTTAATTATTGATATCTCTGGTTAATCAGCAACGTTAATGACTCCGCAGCTCAGAGATAACAGGCCGCGGATTAAAGCCCTGGAAGCAAAAACGGATTTGATGTTTAGATCTGCACGCCTTCTGACATTTTATCTTTTTTTGGAAGTGTTAAATACTGTAAAATAAGTGTTGAATCAATGTTGCTACTAATAAACAAAAGCCTCACCTTAAAGACAAATTCAGCTTTTAACTACCTAAAATGAAAAGTCACCAGCTGACAATAAAATTCTGTTAATCTCCTTTATTTTGTCACTGTACGTGTAACAAGTAAAACCAAAAATGTGTTGCATAATGCCCACATATTGCAGGTTTAACATGCTGTACATTATAATACTGGGTGTGATTGTGTTTACAACTCATACAGATAAGAAAGGCAGAATCATGGGTTGAAAAAAAAAGTGTTTTAAGTCTAAATGACTGTTGTGAGCATATAACATACATACAAAATCACTAATCATCGTCGTCTTCATGCTTCAAACAAAGGCAGAAAATTAGCATCATTAGCTGATGTAGTACCTTTATGATCATGAGTCAAGGCTGACATTACTTCTCGTTAAGAAGTAAAACAACTGAGGCTTCAAGGTAAAATGGCATGAATCATAAATTAATACCCATCTTGGTATTGGTACAATAAAGTGTGATGCACTTCTAATAAGTGCACTCAGAATACAATCATCAATTGTATCTATGCAGGGCAAGTGCCAGGATAATTAAATTCAAGTCTAATTCCTGCAGAAATCTTAAGGAACGATCAAGTAAAAATAGCTACAGACTCGACATGATTAACATTCCTTCATCTGTATTTTCTGAACGACATGTGCAAATTACAAACAAAAAGGCAGATCTGAGCACGAAACTTCATCACCAGCAGGTATTACAAATCACTCCTGACAGCAGGCACTAAAATAATTAGATACCACACAGAGCTTTACTGCTTTTTTTTTTCTTAAAACTCTTTCAGCTCGTCTTCCCCTGGTACACTGCAAACGTTTATCTGCAGCCAGGCAAGAAAAATAAAAATAGGACACGAGGTTTATACCTGTGGTTCACATTCTTTTCAGCTTTTTTTGACCCCGACCACTGCTGGCTGAAGTACATTTAACAGAGCTTCATAAACCTATAATATAATATAATACTTTCTTTTAAAATTACTTATTTTATTTACTTATAAACAGTTAAATCTAAGAATCCCACAGACAAGATAATTAGATCCTCTCAGAACCCCACTGGATGTTTCACAACCAAGACGGGCATCCCGACCCAACTTTGGGACACAGTGGTTTATAAAAAATATCCAGAAGACAGTTAAACCTTCTGCTTTGTCGTATGTCACAAAGACATAGTTCAGATCATTTAAAGTGAACATCTATGAAAAGAATAATTAATATCTCACCTGTTTTAGCTCTTTGAACAAGTTCAGTTTGGAGAAATAGAGTTTAATAGCTAGGTGACGGTTTATAAAAGACTGTTCGCATGAACCGCTATGACATATTTCAGATTGTATCTGTTTCAAGACGTTAGCAATCCACTTTTGCCCTGTTCAAACTAGCCATTAGCTCATTAATCTGGTCAGAATCCAAACTGAGGTCATTCAAAGAGCTATCTACAAGTAAGAGCTTTGCTTAAATACTCAACAGCTGAAGGTGGAGCACTTTAAACGCTTATTTTCTGACAGGAAACGAGTCTAAACTCTGTTTTTACACAGTTTTATACTGTGCAGCTGGGACGGATCTTTATGGAAATAAACTAGAAAGATGATCATATCAAGAGACTAGTCTTTTAAAAATATATTATCATATATTTCGGTGTGGACATTAGGCTTAAGTTTTTCATATGCTTGAGGATTTCACACTTAAAAAATGGCCTCCATGGCTTGAGTTTGTCATCTGTTGCAGATTTCCTCGGACCATCTGAGGCGAGAGAACCTGAGATGGTGAGGAGGTAGATTATCGGAGCTGAAGTGATGTCTTTTAACCGTGCAATAACTTCTCTGAAAACCAAAACCTCTATATGTTTGAAGTAACAGCATGCGAAACTAAACAACACATTTCTGTGACTATTTTTTGTGTTTTTCCCCCAGTCAAAACTACGCAGTGACTGTGGTGTTTACACGCTCAGTCCTATTCGATGCCACAGGCTTTCTTGATGTCCCTCTGGTGTTCGAAGACGGCGCGAACAAACTGGCCAAACAGGCGCTCTATGTAGCTCTCACCGCGCGGAAACAAACCCTGCAAGAAGGCGATGTGTCCGCCGTGAGCCGTCAGCAGAAGGGCCACGTGCGGCAGGCTCTGGACTATGGAGACCGGGAAAGCTGTTGGAGCGAGAGAGGCGACAAACCAGTGAAGTCTTGGTGTTAATCTCAGTCCTCAACAAATACGTTCTGCAAATAAAGCCTGGATGATGAACCGATTTAATCACCGTGCTGAGGAGAGAAGGGGTCGTCAGAAGCGTTGAGACACAGGATTGGAACAGCGGTATGTGGGAGTTTGCTGCCTGGGCTGGCATCGCGGTAGTAATCTATGCAAGACTTATAACCAAACAGCAGGGACGTGAAGCGCTCGTCGAACTCGCGGATGGTCCGTGCCTAAAACGAAGGAAGAAACGAGGTGACGAAGGGAGGACAAACACGATTACGCTCAAATAAAAATGAGCCGCTCTCTTTAACACAGCGTACCTTCAGGACATAGTCGATATCCACCACTTTCTCCAGAATCTTCCTGTGTCTGGGAGAAAAACACACTTTTCTCCGTTACAAAATGTGGGTCTACACACCTAATGTGGTGCTGCAGTAACGGTCTTACCTGGTGACAGTACGACACAGGCCACGTGTGAGGTGTTTGTTGAAGAGAAGCCGGTTCAGAGGCTCCTCCATGGACTCAGACGACTTCTGTGCGTCCCAGGCCACGGAGATGGTGATCCCTGCGACCATCCCCGACTCTGTGCGCTTACGGGCCAGGTAGTTTAATAATATCATCCTGCAGAGAGAAGGATGGAAAAAAGCAATGAGGCCGACGCAAGTGTGAACGCACATCAGCTTAAACCGTTACACCGCATTAAACACCAACAGCTTACCCTCCCAGAGACACACCAGCACCGAGCACAGGGGCGTGAGGATAAAGTCCTTTCACGTGTCGCATCACCCACTCCAGATCTGAAGTGTTGGCAGCGCAGTAGGTGACCGGCGTCTGACAGAAGGAAGAAATCCACAGGAGGAGTGTTACATTTTATAGTTTTTATACGGTTACTGAATTATTGTTACACTGAACTTATATATGACAAGTTATTCATAATAATCTTGACAACAAAAGAGATGTTTCAGGTCATCTGTAAATTCCAACAAACTTTACTGAAACAAAAAGACGTTTTGCATTTTTAAGGTTATTACTCAGCTTTTCGAAACAGGTGGTGATGTAAGGAGAATTTACAGCAGACAGGTAGTGTTTTCTTTTTAGCCGTATTTTTTTAATGGCATTGTTGCTTAGTGATCATTCAGTTTACTTTATTTTATTTGTTCTGTTTCTGACAGATGTTGCAGATGCATCAAAGTAGGAAGGCTCTCCCAAACTTGTTGTTTATGAGCCACAGAGTGACAATAAAAACGATTCTAGTCTATATTTAAGTGATGTAGACTCATATTGAGGGGATAAAGCACAACACCAAGTCCAAAAATCAATTAGTCTGCTGTGTGAAACATAAATAAAACTGCAATAACTCACTAGTTCATGACACTTTGCTTTGCAGTTTGAAAAAGATATATTAGTTTTGGGTTTCATTTTAGGAAATCGGCACATAAAGGATGGAATATGTGCTTAAGAAAAACTGGAAAGATCGTAACTCTGATAAGACAGCCCTCAGTAACATGAAAAACATCCTTGTAAAAAGAACACCCCTGAGAAGTTGAGTCTTTTAGAATTAAAGACCGGGAGCAGATTACCACTAATAAGTTGAAAAATTATCCACCTTGTAGCAACAAAGTGTGAACTTTGTGCACAGAGTCTTTTAAAGTAAGACGCACAAGTAAAACTATGATACGCACCAACAACTCTTCCCCTCCGACTCCTCTGTTGTTGAAGACGACGCATCTGGAAAATAAAGAGTCCATTAAAACCCCTGTCAAGAACAAGGTGTTGGACAGAAACATTGGTTTGTATTCTTCTGACTTCGACAACCGTTCTCAGGAGAGAGACGAGGAGCCGACCTGTAGCCGTGGCGTGTGGCCTGTCTGACAGCATGAAGCACGTAGGACTGCTGGCTGTTCCCCGTCAGGCCAGGCAGGATCAGCACTGTGGGGCGGGTGGAGGAATCTGGGTGCGTCACGCTGCTCTCGTTGTCCACCCAGTCCAGAGAGATTTGACCTCCGTCGACCGTGCGGAGCAACTCACTGAGCCATGAAAACGAGAGGACACAACGTGAGGGAGACGTGACGTCAGGCCGACGTGAAAATGTGCCGACAAGAGTTTCTTCCCACTTGCGATAAGTGACGGGCGGTCTGGTTTTAAGGAGGGCGCAGACGAGGGTTTGAAGCCGACCCCCCCAGCACCAGGGTGTGGGACTGAAGCGCTCGGCCACCACGGGACAGTGTTTGTGGAGGAACACGCTAAAAGCATTGCTGCAGATCAGAGCTGGTTTCTGAAAAGAAAAGAGACCAAATGAAACAACAGAACGTTGAACAGCACAGGACTTTCTAAATCAACGTCACAAACACAAGCTGGAGAATGTTACACTATCAAGTATTTGTTACTCGTTTATACAGCAGACAGAAGTTTAGGCATGTATAATACACAGTGTTTTGTTTTTTATTTTATAATTGTCAACAGTCCTGCAAAATACCACATCCATGTCTTAAATGACTTTAAACCCCATTAGAACTTCATTACTGCACAATATAAACCATTTGTTACTTGTTTATAAATGCCACAAGCATGAGTAAGTCAGTTGGTTGCGGTCCTAAAACATAACTAACTTTCAGCTTTGCTACATAAACTACAGCAGCATTGCATGTGTAAGCCAGACAAGCAATTAAACTTTATTTTTACAGTTTGAAGATGCTGAGGTTCTCCTCGGGAGGGACAAGGATGGACAGGATTAGGAATGAGGTCCTCAGAGGTTCAGCAGAGGTTGAACGACTGGGAGATAAAGTTAGAGAGGCCAGACTGAGATGGTTTGGACATGTGCAGAGGAGGGACAGTGGGTATATTGGTAGAAGGATGTTAGAGACGCAGCTGCCAGGAAAGAGACAAAGAGGAGACATATGGATGCAGTTAGAGAGGACATGGAGGGAGTTGGAGTGAGGACAGAGGACACAGAGGACAGAGTTAGATGGAGGAGGATGACTCGCTGTGGTGACACCTGAAAAAGGGAAGAGCGGAAAGAAAAAGAAGTTTCTTAAAAGTGCATGTTAGAATTTTGCATGCATTTAGGAAAAAGATGGCAAAGATTCGCACAGATTTGTATTTTACAGATCGTGATTATTGCAACAAATTCAACTTTTTAAAAAAAAAAAAAACAAATAATGTAGATAAATAACAAATCAATATCAATGTGAATAATAATCCTCACATATATGTATTAATGTGAACACGTTTTTATCAAATCAGATAAGTAATTAATGACAATAACGTTAGGAATATGTAAAAACGATGAATTAAACACGACTGGAGGTGATTTCTGGAGCTAAGGTTGTCCGCGGGGACTGACCTGACACTGGCGGCCCCACAGATAGTACAGAGCAGCGGTCAGGGAGCAGACGAGCACCGTGTACGGCCTGGAAACACACTCCCAGTATGTTCTCCACAGCTCCAAACTGGATAAATACATGACAAAGTCCTGTCTGCCTATTATTATCTTCCAGGTCAAAACTGAGCCCGGAGACAGAGAGAGAGAGACGCGACGGAGAGGAGAACTGACAGACAGAAGTTATAAAGGTAATACCCGGCAACCAGCCTTCATCCCCTCCAGCTAACGATCAGGACGATTCGCAGCTTCTTCTTTTACCCCGAAAAAAAAACAGAAAGAAGTTCCGTTAACTATGACGGGGACGGAGTCCACACGAAGGATTTCAGTAACCGGTGTTTTTCACCAAGAACCCCGGCTTCCTGCTCTGAAAGATCGTCTCTGATTCGTCCGTTTCTTCCTCTGTGCTCGTCGCCTCCTGACAGCCAATCGGTTAAATGCGCTCTACCGCCCCCTGCTGGCGAGCGGCGCCAAACTGCAACTGCAGGTACAGGAGCTGCGCCAGTCTGCAGTGTGTTGGTTTGCTTGTTTGTTTGTTTGTTTGTTCAAAGCCTTTAATTTGACAGCAGGTGTCACCAATATCTTCATGTTACTTTGGTCAAAGGTTTGTTGCCATCAAAATAGTTGCATCCCCATGTTAATGTTCACGATTATATTATTATTTTTATTGTTAAAAATAGATTTAAAGTGTATGTTTTTCTTTTATGAAGGACCTCTTCAAATCTGGACTTATATGACTAAAATAATTCAGTTTGAATATTATAATATATACAGGAACAATTTATTGTATGTAACCACAGTTTTTAAAATATTTAACATTTGTCGTTCGCTAACTCGAGCATAATAGACTAGGACTCCTACCCTTTATAAAGCTGTAAAACCTTTGATTATTTCTGTTTTGTTTCGTTGATGTTTGTTCTTTCCAAATACCATGTTCTATATTTAAAACTCTAGATATTCATAGTTTGTTTTGCCTGTTTAGTTATACACAATAAATAGGTGTCCGATTTTTCAAAACATTAGTTATTAAACAAATACATTTGAAAATATTTTTATTATATTAACTGCAAAGAGTGTAAATATGTGCTTTGATGATATTTTCAAAGAATTCTAAGAAAAAATATAATTCTATATGATATATCCTCTACTTTATCTCATTTAAATGGTCCTATAACTACACAAAAACAGTCTTAGCTTATAAGCATTGTTAGTGGGAATTCTGAGGCTGTCATTTCTTGCAACAGGATTCGAACTGTTCATGGTTTTATTTTTATTTTACTGACTGCCAAAGAGTTTGTGAAAACCAGGTGTTGATCAGCTCACTTTTAAATAATAAAATGTGAGAAACACATGAAGTTATCTTATAATTTATTGTGATTTGGGCTCATGTTCATCAGGAAATGTTCTTTAGTACATGAATGGCTCATCCTCTTATTATGATTAAGTCTTTCCTGGATGATATTCTGAAATGTATACATTTACACAACATGAAATTCTGCTTCTTCCTGCCCAGTATTCTGGTCTCTAATTGCCCCACAAAGGAGCTTGGGATGCAACAATTTATTCCCTACTTATCAGAATAAATCTACTAATGTTTACAAAGGTCTTGTTTGTTTCTTGCTTGATTTATTTGTTGATTATCTGCCACCAGGACTTCTTTCGTTCAGTTCAGTGGGGATCCTGCGACCACCTCGGACTCGATCCCGCATTCATCGCTTCCACGTTTGATCTTGAAGAAACCTGCGATGAGAAGACAGCATACAGTCGGAGGGATGTCTCCAGTCGCTGTTGGAAACTCAAATCTGCTGGTCTTCCGTACAAAGAAGAACACACAATACGACCAGGAAACATGACATCTTCTCCCTCATGTACCTTTGTCTCCCCAGTCACTGTTCCAGGAGTTTGCAGCTAACCAGTAGGGGGTGCCATTCTCCTCCCCCCAGCCCAGGAGCTTTATTGCATGACCTCCAAGCTCTTCCCCCGTCACATGCTGATACACACCTGGTAACAGTGACAGAAAGCACAATAACTCAGAAGATATACAGAAGCTTTTCTAAAGCATAAAGAGAGCCAGCAGACTTAAATAATCTCAGTCAGATAGGAATAAAATCAATCATTTTTAAAGTTGCTGGTCACTGGGTCTCAAACTTGTATTCAACATTAATATTTTTTTAAATAAAAAACTAGAAAGAGTCTAATACACAGCTTTAAAATATTAGGGTCTTAACTGATTCCTGCATGGCAGCGACTCACAGGAATCCCTTACTGTTGGATGAATTCAAGTTTGGATTAAAACTTTCTTTAAAGACAATAAGGGGGCCCACAAACTAACACATCCTAAGGAGCATCTGTATTTATAGCATTTAAAGTAAAAGCCTCACCAGTCTTATACTGCAGAAAATCCTCATAGACAGTAAAAGCAGCCTCCACAGGGCCGTTCTTGTACAGCTCAGTCATGATTTGCTCCTGCTGGGACGGGACGCTGTACGAGCGTTTGCCTGAAGTGGGGAGACACAGGAGAACTCAGAGACAGATGGAAGACAATATAATATGTGATGGAAAGGCTGATTTTTTTTTTGTTTGTTTGTTTTTTTCATGGCTGTACCAAGGTGCTTGTCCTTCGGGTACGATGGCGAGTACCCATCGATGCACTGCTGCACACAGTCAGGAGTGTCCTGTTCACCCTGACACGGAGGACGGGTGCCGTTTACGTGATGTTCACAGGGAGCAATGCTGTAGGGTCTGCAGCCTGGAACACACACACAGCATCTCAGACTTATGATGCTCAAACCAGCCTGAACTGATGAGTGAGGTGAACTTACCAATATTGGAGCCATACAGGCCTCCTGTTACAAGTCCTTTGCTTGTCCAGAAATCCCACGCAGCAGAGGGATAACCCCCGAAACATCTACAACCACCAAGAAAGAAAACACATAATGAGTTCTTTAAAAGCCCTTTCACTGGGGTACAACACCGATTTAGGTTTCCTAATGAGAGCAAGCGTCATAATTACATCATAATTTTACATTAAAATGTCATGTTTCCATTACAAGCTGAAATAAAAAGACAACCATGTTGACTTTACACCCTTAACAGGTCTCCAGCCAACACAGGGACTAGAAAAGACTGTGATGCTGATTTCAAGGATCACGAGTTCTTCCAAACAGCCACCAAAGGTTTCAAAATAAACTCATGATCTCCATAAAGCTGCAGAAGGTTCTTCAGTATGGGGTAAACTACACGTTACCTGGAAATGTGATAAATTTTACAACTAAATGCTGACGGGATTACTAGAACAACATGACTGAATCCAAATAAGATTGCAAAAAAGCTTCAGTGCATTTTTCTTGTTGATCAGAACACCCAGTTTGACCTTTGTGGAACGAAATGGAAGGAAAATATTTCCTAAATTCCTGAAGACAGTACTTTCTGGTAGCAAAACAAGACACAGAGAATTTGTTTGATTAAAAAAAAACATGCAGAAGGCATGGAGGTGGACTGGTCATGATTTGATTGGGAGCTTGCTGTATGTTGCAGCCAAAGTATTAATTGCCAAACAAAAACACATCTAAAACTGTGTGTAACAACAATAACAACAAAAACAGTGAAGAAATGTCAAGAAGGTGCATCTAATACCTAACCTAAAGGGTTGTAGAGGTAAAAAAAATATTTTAAAAAGAGTCTTAACTGGCTATAAAACCAGTAACAAGCTCTGTCACTTGACAGAGATACGGCACAGTAAAAAAAAAGACAACTGAGTGACCTTTATGATACACAGGGAGTGTTTTTATGCACTGAGAAATCTTGGCTTTCAGCTCGATTCCTTACGTTATTAAAAAGCATTGACAAAATAGTAAAAAGGGATCATCTTGTTTTTATACCTTTTAGAAGTGAAATCATCTCTGTCTTGTCAAGCTAACCAACATGTTGCGCCCTAACCTTTAAATTCCACTTTAGGTATTTTTTATTGGTCAGTGTTCACGTCTAAGCCTAAATGTAACGGAACGAGTGCCTTTCTAACCGCATAAATGGATTTACGCTTTGTGCCGGTGCTCACCCCATGCCGCATTCATCACAACAGGTGAGCAGATCTTCAGCGGAGATCTCCAGAGAGACCTTACCTCCGCTTTGGATGCACAACCTGTCCGATATGGCTTCAGCTGCTCCAAACGCCTGTGGGAAATCACGATAAGTGTGTCAGCTGGACGGGAAACTGCCCTCTCAGAGTGACGCTTCTGTCGCTCCATTCTCCACCTTACCCAGCAGGATCCACAGTTGCCCTGATCTCTGATCTGCTGGAGCGTGGGACAGTTGGGCCACTGCTGCCGCGGGTCAAAGCTGTCAGGAAGCTGTATGCCTTCAACATCATGACCCCTTAAAAAAAGACAGTTAATGATTTACTACAGATAAGAAACCTTGAGACTGTCACCTGTTGGACATGTGAGAAGCTCACACTCACACTGTAAAAACTTACACTTCTTGCAGCTTGGGTCCCCTCAGTATGGTCCCACACAGGCCTTTCACGTAGCTCATGTCCACATTATGGAAGTTGACGCCGGCCTGCAGAGCAAAAGAAGTTCAGTCACCGCCCTTTGAACACCGCCTGCAGCAGCAGGAGCTTCTTCGAGGAGCTGACACTTCTGCACGAACGCACAGAGACATCTCACCCTCCAGGTGGTGTTGGCTTTGTTGATGAAGTTGATCATCTCCGAGGAGAGAGGATCAGGGTGAGAGCGCGCCCAGGAGACGGAGACCGTCACCGCGACGCAGAGGAGGAACAAAGGCTGCATCCTGCATCCAACATGACATGATTCAAATCAAGAAACTTCATTTGCAGCAACACAAAGCACAAAAGGTGTCAAATTTAAAGCTGACTTATATGAAAACACACATTTTACATTTCAACATTTCAATTCTGATTATTTACGACGAAACTAATTAATTTACCGCAGCTCTAAATGGTTTTAATTAAACTTCCCTTCAATTGTATAATTACAACAAGTGACAAAAAGTGCCAACTATACTTTAAGTTTTTTTCCCCTAAATGGTCAGCAGAAACACAAAAGTAAAACACTTTTCCAAAATGAGTTTTTTACTTTTACCTGTGTTGCTGTTTCAACTGACTAGTCCTTTGCAGAGATTCCTTTTTTCCTCACTGATCAAAACTTGCTGCAGCTCTTTATATCAGGCTGAAGTTAAAGAGTCACATGTCTGAGTAATAAATATATTGTCATCACACCTCTCATATGACCAGAAACACTCCAAAGGTTGACTGTTGCTCTTAAAAACACGATCGAGTAAAAAAAGAGAGAAAATATCCACTCAGCAAATTTGTATTATCTTTATGCAAGTTAGTCTTTGTTTTTTTTTTAAAGAATTGGAGTTCAAATGCACATCCTGCACACCTCAAACATCTACTGTAAGACGTATGATGAAGGGTGCCAGTATGTAAGCACTAAAGCACCTTTATTACTATCCTGTTCACCTGTATCTCATTGAGCAGCTTTAAAATAAAACATGCAAATCCTACACCAAAACACACAGATCAGTCGGGAACAGTGTGCCAGGACTTTTGGTATTGGTAAGTTGCACAACTTAGACACAAGTTGCACCAAAAATAAATAAAAATACAAGAAAAGAAAAGGTCAGTGGGCCCTATTTGGTGCTCTATAACTCAAACTTTGCAGTAGAAACATCATTTAAAGTTCAAGCTGGTCACAGAAAGTTAGACTTTACGTGACTAAACTGGCATTTTGATATATTTTGTGATTTTTACACAATTACAGTTTTAGTTTTATGATTTTTTTGTTTTTACAGATTTTACCACAGAACTGTTTAACTGCCTGTTGATATCACACACCAACTATTTAACTGTCTAAAAAAAAATACCACTTCTGCAAACTCTTACTCTTTTTGGTACATATACAAATTATACATATAGGACCTCTGTTTTTTTTCCTCATATTCCCCCAGAATGCCAAGAGAGCACACTCAGGCTTCCATAGACTTTCTGTCAAATATTGTTTTAGCTAAAAGTTTCTCTTCAAACCTAGAATGGTCATTTTAACTTGTCATGTCTCCTACAGAAAACACCTGAGAAACATAAAAAATCATGTGACCATCAGTCTTCTGCTGCTCACGGCTCTTATGGTCTTTGCACAGGGACTGTTTGTGTGAGGCTTACTTTTTAGTCTGCCTTTCATAAACTTAGGAGTTAAAGCTGACAGCAGCTTTATTTTTCATTTTGCTCTTGGTTCTAGCGCAATTTTTTTCCAAAGTGAAAATCAAGACTTGCGTTAAATCTGCACACTCAGGTTTATATTTTATTATTTTGCTCATTTATTTGTTCAAATATGTACAAATCAAAATGTCACATTACATAGCAATGCTTGTAACTCTCCTTTGGTTCTGTACAAAGTTACTCTGTGCTAGCCTTTCTACTCACCAAAGCTGTGTTAAGGACACTTAGCTAACAAATCCCACATGTTAAAAATATGTTGTAATTTCATTGAAAGACAATTGTTTGATCATTCTAACGTGGTACTGCAGAGTTCTTATCCTGTCGAAACTGCATGAATTATTCAGTCTGCATGATCTCTGCCCACATACAGTGCAAATACCGTAAAGTCCAACGTTGTACTTCAAGTGTGTCTCACAGCAGTGATTCAACATAGAAACAAAAATAATACTAATGTTTGAGACAAAATTAAACAAAAGCTTCATGACGTTTGGTGACCGTGTTCCCCAAAATCCGAAACACGGCTCCATTGTTTTCTGGACTAAAGCTGCGCCACACAAAATACAGACACCGGGCTGCTACAGGAACCCCTTCATGGTTCAGTCTGTCCGTGGTCTGCAGCAGCCGCGGGGGAACAAAAATGAAGAAGAAGAGCCTCGGATTTGATGAGTCGGACAGAAAAACAGGGTTTCTTCAGTTTGTGAGCTTAATGAATGGTTTGTGGGAGGGTTCCCTGTCACTGCATGTCCCCTGTGCCCTGCGCCTGGGCTGCAGTCGTACTGAGGTACTGCCAGCTGAGGGCAGCCAGCAGCATGGCGGCAGACAGGTACATCGGGGACAAGTGGTGGGTCCTGGAGGAGAAGCCGGACCGCGGCAGGGCGGACTTCTCCTGGATCACAGCCAGGATGTGCAGAGTCTTGTCCCGCGACGGATCTGTGACGGAGACCTTCTGCAGAATCTGCAGGGAGATGGAAGACCATTAAATGCAGCGCCGGGACTGCAGCAGAACGAAAACGACTGACAGAGACGAGCACCCACCTCCTGGCTGTACTGGGTGATAATGGTCTGAACGGCTATCATGTTGGTGGCCTCCATCATGAGGGTGACCGCCTGTCCCTTCCTGATCTTCACCACGCCCTGGAACACCAAGGGGTTGTTGTAGCACCTTGAGAGTGTAGCTATTGCCATCACCTGGTTGGCAGAGGAATGACATGCTGTATGAGTCAGGTGGAAGAAATCAAAAGCGTTGCTCTTCCAACAATCTGTCAGTTATTTTGCTACTGAAGAATAATTTTCAAGTAAGAAAGTGCAGCTTTTTTCAAGTTACTATAACTGTAGATGCACGAGGGTTAGGCAGCCGAATGGCATCCCTTCAAACAGTAATCTGGGCAGCCTACATGCATAAACACAGATCGGGCAAAAGGAAGCTGGCTGGCTTGTCTGTTACTACACGTAGCACACAATAAATCTGCTCAGATATTATGTGCACAGTGAATACTGTCACCCAGTGGTTGACAAAGCTGATGAAACGCTCTTTACTTGTGGAATGGCACAGAAATTGAAGACGCTTTGGTTGTGCAGCCGGGACAGGTAGGCGATAACGTCGGGAACGTGGTGCAGGGCATCAGTGACCAGCAGGTTGAGACAAGACAGAGCAGACTCCAGCTTTTCAGGGTGAGCCAGATCCTCAAGACGACTGGTGAACTGGCTCCAAGCCTGCAGGGATACACAACGGACCTGATAGCATTTGTTGTATTTTTCTGCAGAAACCTACAGCACTTCTTAAGGGAGCACACTCTTCTCACGTGACTATTTATCTGCCCGAGTCCAACCAACACTACCTCTTGTGGCCAGAAGTGACGACCCTCTTGCGTGTCTTCCAGATAGTCTCGGATGATGTTGGTCTTCTGGAGGAACAGGCCCATCGAGTTGGCCAGCTCGGTGTCCTGTCCCACTTCGGGATCCTCCAGCTGGGAGGCGGAGAAGAGCTTCGACAGGCCGATGCCGACCAGACCGGCGACGTAGTGGCAGTACTGCGCAGGTCGCAGACAGAAAACAACAACTGGTATCATTGTGGCATCACACAGGGAACAAAACACTGATTAAACATTTACATAGCACTGGCAGAGACATGCTTAATCTACGTGTGTCAGATCTGAAGGAGATTTCCTAGTGTGGAAAGACTGAGATAAGTAGAAAACACCCGAGGAAACTGATAAGACAAACTGACAATAACTCCTGTGGCTTTCACCGCTCAAATCTAATCCCTGCTGCTTTCAGTAAACATCTTGGAGAAGATGTTGCCATGTATTTGGAATTGTTTGTACCATGTACTGTATTTTGTGTAGTTATGCTCTTAACATCACTGTGACAGAAGAATGTTGTTCACCTGGTCCCACTCCTGCATGGATCCCACCTTCTTCTCCAGGAATTCAGCCATTCCAACCCCCATTCGGTGGCAGATATCTGAGATGACGTCTCTGTATTCCTGAGCGAGGTTTCTGAACTCCAGTGAGATCTGGATTCAAGGGACGAACAACGTCATTAAGACAAGTGACATAGCTCCCGTTTCCGGCCGCCTCTGTGTTTCCTCTGTGTATACGAACCGTGGGGAAATCCTCGAGAACCTGCCGATCCTTCTCATGGCTCTCGGTGAAGCACCACTCCTCCCGGTACAGGTACATGTGGAAATCATTCAGCATGGGCACCTTCTTGTCCAGAGGGATGGTCATGTCGTCCTCAACTGTGTCCAGCGCACGCAGCACCAGGTAGAAGATGCAAACGGCATGTCTGGACCATAAGAACACAGAACGGAGAGAGTGAGGCGGCTGCAGAACTTTCCGAACAAAGACAAGACTGAAACAGCGGACCTGTTGAGCCGATCAGGTGGAGAGCATTCCTGCATGGAAAACATATAAAGTACGCGGCGTGAAGATGCATATGCATGGCTGCATCAGAGGGGTTTGTTTGTAATGTTTGGCTTAAGTGTATCTGCTCTTCAAAAGGTGACCGAACAGAAAAAAGTTAATCATTAGGCAGTGTTGATATGTAAATAATTGATCAAACTCTAATTTATGAACCACAAAACCCAAGAATTTGTTGTTTTCTATTTATCTGTAGAAATAAATTTTTAAAATCTCTTTGATGAAGGCAGAAGAATAAAATATAACACATGAACACACAAAATTAAAAAGAAATGTACACATCAAATACAACCAACGACAATAAAATCTAAACATGTTTTCCCCAAAACAATATTATACTACACTATATAGTTTATATTAATGATAGTACAGGTTTAGGGGCCTTTGACAAGGAGAAATAAATAAATTAGTAAAAAGTCATTCTGTAACTAACGAACTGGTTTGAAGTCTATATCATGTAATGTGCAAAGTGAAGTACTGCTTTTCATTTAAATGGTTTGTTTTTATATCAGAAGAAGCAAGTCATTGACTGCAACACATTATGATTTAGGAGGATAGTTCTGGAAAGGTTATATCGGTGCAAAATAAACAGTGTTGCACAATCCTTAGCAGGACCTGCCCTGACAACTTCATTTGCTGCAGGTATGCATGGAAGGTGTTGTCTGCAGCGGTTTGTTTCCCCATTTGTCAACAAGTGCGACATAAATTAGCTCAAATGCAGGAGCTGTTTGCTATCAGCAGAATGCTTTTGTTTACATTTCTGCAGCAGCCAACGCCTCCCTCCAGTCTAGGTGAAAAGCTGCCTGCAGACACGCCTCCTCAGACTCACCTCAGCTCTCCGTCCAGCGCCTGAATCACGGCCGCGAAGCTCCGGCTCGTCTGGTTCAGGTACACGTAACATGTCCGCAGAGTCTCCGTCATGGCCGCCTGGCAGGGGAGACAAAGGAGGGCCGTCTGTCGGTGGAAGCCCGCGGGTCTGAGGGCGCTCCGGGGCCGGGCGGCCTCCTGCAGGCCCCGCTCCCCGAGCCGCCGGCCCTGCAGCAGGAAGGCGGACCGAGGAGCCGAGCCGCAGCCCCGCGGAGCCACCGACAGAGAGCGCCTGAGCACGGACACGGAGACCGGACACTTGCAGCAAGCTCCGGCCATGCGAAAACCCCGGCAGGAAGGCCGACCCCGCGGTTATGAGACGACGCTGTCCATGTGTGCGCTGGGGAAGTTTCAAACACCAAGTCCATGTAGAGGACAAGCGAGCCGAGAGGGGTCGAGCGTGGAGACAAAGCTTCTGGTCGAGAGTCCGCTGATCTCCAAACAGGCTCACCTCGACACTGGGCGAAGCAGGGAGGGCGCAGAGCGTTTGTAGATCTGTTGTTATGATCTGACACACTTCCCCCACCTCCTGCGCTCAAAACATTAGCAACAGACCCCCCTCCTGTTTCCCAACCGCCGACAGGCAACAAAACAGCAGCTTTAACCCTTATTTCGACTCAGACCAAATTAAAAAATCAAGGATGCATTACAGCTGTAAAAAGCAAACATAACTGGGCGTTTTTAAAAGGAAAGCACATGCTTGAAGTACATTAATCGTGTGCAGTTTATGCAACTAACAAACATTTCCGCATATAAAACATGCAAAATGAAGTCTAAACTTTGGGGCTTCATTATTGTGTCCTCTAAACTTTATTCTATAGCAACTGCATGCATTATTAAATAGTTGTTTCAGGTTGTTGTTTGTTTTTTTGACAAATTTGGCCTAAAATAATAGAAGCGATATTATGCTCCCACCTAGTGGAGAAATCTGGGAATTACACTAACATGCATTTTCTAGTATAAGAATAAAATGAGTAAATCCTGCAGACTGAGAACAGAGAAAATGATGCATTTGTCGCTTATTATTTACCTTTAGCAGCATGATTGAGATTTGTTAATAACTTTATCTTTATTTATTAGAAAACATCTAATACAGTGCAGTTCATGGTGGTGAGATCTTAGTCAATACTTTTGGTATCACCTGAGACTTTTCACATGATGGAAGAAAACTTGAAATCAGTCACCCCCGGTTCTGCATGTCGACCCTTCAAACTGTTTAAAAAGAGCTAAAACCAATCAATTAACTGAGTTTAAACACACGACAAAAGACGCCACATATCTCCAAGGCCCTGATTGCGTTTTGGATTGTTTGCCTTAAAAAGATCTGAGCCCAAACCACAAGAAAACACCTCTGACAATTTATCTTTAATCCCTGACGGTGTCAGAGTGACTCCCGGCTCAATTTTGACTCTCAGACCTGCAGTTCAGTTCAGTGGAGGCTGAAGTTCTCCACAATGTTAAAACACTTGTGTCTGACAATCAGAAGAAAAAAAAACCTTCGAATCTCTTCATTATCACCATGGATGGTGCCTTCACGTGCTCCATCTCTCTGCTTGGATCACAGGGGTGTTTAAAACTGCGGGATTAGGGGCGTCAGACGCACGCGCAGCATCCCTCCTCACCAATGAAACCCTCCAATCTCATTACGCTACCTAAATCCCGCGCCGGTGGTCATCATTGCGCGCGCGCGCGTAGACAGCCAGCAGGGCCGAGAACGCAGATCTAATTTGACAAAGTCCAATTAGCTGTTTTCGCCGTGCGCCATGTAGGTCAATCCGCCGCACCGTGGAGATGTGTGTGTTGGTGTGTGTGGCGCAACAGTGCAGATGGTCAAGAGGAAGATGGTGATGATGATGATAATGATGATGATGTGCTGTTTTTGTCAGTGTTAAAAATATAACAATTTACTCACGTAATCCAACTTTGGCATAACGGCCCAACATCCCCCCAGCTTGAATTTGATCAGGTTCAGGATCTCTTCCGGGTGTCCCAGAGACTTCAGGATGTCCATGGTGCCTCGGACGTCCGGATGTCCCGCCGCTACTCTGAAAATGCGCCGTGCGGGCCGGAGGAGACGCTCTCCATCGGGAGGATGCGGCTGGACGGAGATCACCATTAACAGAACCGAGCTTTCTGCCCTGAAAAAAAAAATGCGTCACATCGACCGACGGGCCCCGATTGGCTGCGCTCCCATGGGTTTAGAACTCGGGATCCAATGAGCGAGGGGACCGTCTGGCGTGATGCCCCGCCCACATGGACTGTCATCCCAGCGCGCCTTGTGATTGGTCCGTTAGAGAGCCAGCAGAAAACCGGTCACCTGTTCATTATAATGACTCCTTCCTAGAAGGAGCAGACTGTCTGTCTCCCTTTCACACACTATCTCTTCTGAGTGATTGATATGATCTCCAGAAACATGAAAGCTGATCTGAGCTGTAATAGTAAACACGGAGGACCTTTGAATTTTTACATTAGTCGTGGATGAAAAGGATGAGGAGTTTCATTATCCTTAATTCAACTCGATTGCACATAAAATTAAAGGCCTAGCGTCCCTGGAAGGAATGCATATCGCCCGCCGCAGTGAGAACAAAATATTTAAACTTAAATCATCTTTGTTGAGATAAAATGAAGTTCTGCCCATTTAGGTTAAACCTTGGAAATAACATAATGCGATATGGCAGCTCTCTGAGTATGTGCTGTGAATGACTGTCAGCTACTGCCACGTCTCATTTTAGGTCAGTGTCTGTAAACTTCACCGAACCGTAGCCCTTTTTGTGTAGGCTAAGGTCTGTTAGCTGTGGCAGCCATCTTAAATTGGGTTGACTCCAAAAGTTAAATTAGTTGTGGATGCACAGCTAATATTTCCTTTCTGAGAGTTTCATTAAAATCCGCCTAGTGGTTCATGTGATATTTTGCTAACAGACAAACAGGGTTGACTTCAACAGTTAGTGGCAAAGTTTCAAGTAAAGGTGTCACACAATGTGTTGTGCTCAGACTATCCTTTAGGGATGAAGCTCAGCTACAACCACACCAAATTTGAGTTCAATATCTGTAAAATTGACTTAAGTATATGTAGTTTTGTATTTTCTAAGGTCAGTCGGCTGTGGCAGCCATCTTGAATTGGGTTGACCCCAAAAGTCAATCAGTTGTCGATGTTCTTCCATTGATTGATTTCTGAAAGTTTTATTAAAATCTGTTCAGTGATACATGAGATATTTTGCTAACAGACAGAGCTGATTTCCTATAGCTAAGGACAAAGTGTTAAACAGATATTGTCTGATCAGTCAGTGCTCAGGTTCAGGATCAGGGCCAAAACATTACCACTTCGCCTTCAGCGGTGGGCGATAACAAGCTGCAGTAAATGTCTGAGCTCACACGCAGCAACAAGAGCTAAAACTTATTGAAGAAGATAAGACGAGCCGCTTCGTTACTGAGCGGCTCGTAAACATGTCAATAGAGCCAACTCATCTTAACAAACACAAGAAAAGGCTACCACTCTGTCCATTTTGCAGATACTGAGCTAAACTTTGTCATGAATGTAACTGAGAGTCATTCACAACACACGCTTCAGATTTGTTGCACCATTCTTTTGCTCAAAACTTCGGCATAAACTGTTTGGAGTCAACACTGTGCGTCTGTTAGCAAAATATCTCATGAATCGCTGGTCGGATTTTCATGAAGCTCTCCAAACGTGATCACTAGATGTACATTTACATCTGATTAACTTCTGGAGTCACCCTAATTCAAGATGGCTGCCACAGCTAATCAACATTAGCCAACACAAAAATGGCTAAAACTCTGTCAATTCTACAAATATTGAGCCAGAATTTGGTGTGGTAGTAGCTGAGAGTCGTCTACAACACATACTCTGAGCGTGGCCTTGCAGTAACAATGCTGGTAATATTGATTTGACCAAAATGGCCCCAATTTCTCAACAAAAAATGATCTCAGTCTAAAACGCCGGCATGAAAAGTGGCGGGCGATATGCATTCCTTCAAGGAATTCTAGGCCTTTCATTTCATTCTGGGGTTTATTATACAGCACTTATGTCAACTCTAGATGTTTTCATTGTGTTTTATGAGTAAAGCTGGTGTTAATTTAAAACAAGTAAAACAAGTATTTGCACCCACGGTGTAGCAGTGAGCTGTGAAAGTAGTCTTTAAGAAAGCCTTAATTAAACTGAGCCAAAATCTTTCATGTGTCAAAACTACTTCTGTGGAAAAAGATCTTACATAAAGTGAAAAAAAAACATAACTGCAGATGGACGCGTTCCAGTAAAACATACCAATTCCAGTGCCCTGCATGTTCGACTAAGCACCTGGATGCCCTGCTCTTCCAGCAGGTGTTTTAATGACACACAGCTGACTGATTGATTAGACCTCCTCTCGAGCTAAAGATAAGATGTGCATTTTTTTAGGTCTTAAAACTCTTTTGATCACCAACAAGGTTAATAGTTCTTTCCCAATCCCTCCTCCAGACTGCAAAAGAGCAACTAAATCAGCCAAGACTCCGAGTTAAACGTCAGTCAAGGCAAGTCCAGACACGGTCCCGATCAGGCAGAATAAGTGATAACATGAGTCTTTACAGGTGCTTTTCTGCTACAAAACATGTGGAGGAACAATAAATCACAGCTGAAACCATTAAGGGATTAAGAGTCTTTTTGAAGAAATTCATAGTTTGTCACTGATTTTGTAGGTTTTCTTCCTCTCAGCAAGTATTTGTAGCCAGCTGCTTCGGTGTGACACACACACCAACACACACACACACTACGGTTGGGGTATATGACCACCCACTCTGAGCCTGGTTCCTGTTAAAAAGGTTTTTCTCCCCACAGTTGGCTCAGAATGGGGAGTTTTTACTTATTCAGCTGGCCTCCTTAGCTAGAAAATGTTTTTTCTAATTTTATCATAAATCAGATTTTTTTCATTTCTAATTCACTAAATCTGATTGTGCTGAATTAGACTATGATTGATAAACTTAACTGAACTGAACCGAAATCAGTTAACTTGATTTGCACCGTAAATCTTTATAACTGGGTATGAAATGAATTGTTTTATCTGTTTTTGTAAACTGCCCCGAGATGTGTTTATCTATAATTTTGTTCTTTATAAATAAACTTATCTGAATAGAAATGAATAATTCAGAACATTGTGACATATTATAACTAATAGCTCTTTAAACAACCTCCTTTTGGAGAAATAGGGTTTAATTTTTAATTTTTTCTGTTATTCCAGCAGCAGTATTGTGATAGTCCCCCCAGACATGCCCCATGCTGCACTGGAAGTGCTACAGCTAGCTGCTGCTGCTGCATTTTGAGCTCACAATGAACCATAGATATAAAAAAAAACTATGCAATGCAAATCTGACAGTAGCATAAAGGTTTATAAATCAGTGCAATCCCCTTTAGTCTTGGTCCCACTTGAACTTGTCTGGTCAGCTTTAATAGATTGTTTCAGTAAAACATAAATTTAGCGACTCCACAGGGTGAGCACTCTCACTTTACACTCTTCACTGAAGTTTACAGCTAGCTGGACTTTTAAGTGGCGCCTCTTTTGTAAATATGGTCCTCACATTATCTCTGACGTAGGAAATTCTTTTTTTTTTTTTGCCTAAAATCTGATAAGATTATCCTCCTTGTTGTAATTCACCCAGCAGAAAGGACCCCCTTTGACATCTGCTTTGAGCCAGTCGATCTAATTCATATGTCAATCGGATGTTAGCTGCTAATATCTTCAATCGTTTCGTGTTATAATTAGAACAAAGTCAAGAGAATGGAAGGTAATAACATTTAGTACATTCTGTTACACCTTTTTAGGAAGAAAATGAACACTATCCGATGATTGACACAACCTCCACCCAGATCTTGTCTAACGTGTTTCTCAGCATATCTCTGTTTACACAGAAGAAGTCCACTGTCTCTCTCTGTCTGGATATGTACTCCTTTCTTTAGACCGCATGAAATTTCCGAGGAAACCACCAATGACAGGTTTAATGCTAATGGAGATTAAACTGTTTTATTGAGGCCTAGTGAGCCTGGCAGCTTTCCGTTTCACTTTCCCCCACCCGACACACATCAGTGATCTTGAAGTTTTCACAAGCAGTCCAATAAGACGGGGAGATACGGTTTTTGTTTGGCCTGTTGGTTTTATCATTCGAAGTTGGCAGATTTCTGCACGACAAAACTGCCACTGGGGACCCTTCAGGCACTTTTCTTAATCACATGAATTATTAATAGGAAAGCAGATTAGCGTGTACAGTCCTGATGTAATGCTGTTTTCCTCGAGGGCTTACCACTGAACTGCACTCAACTTTCATTATAATCCTCCATAAATCATCCTGACACGTGATGCAAACCTAAACCGAAGCTTTACATTTGTTTTGTCTTTCAGCCTTTATTACGTTTCTGTCCCTTATGAAGCTAAGCTGTTATCTCTAATGAAAACTGTTTCTGATTTATCGTCGCCGCATAGTTTTGGAAACTAATCAGGCAGAACAAAGGTGGTGCTGTTGATGCCAGGTGAGTGTTAATGACAACAAACAGTGAAACTTGGCTCGAAGCAGGAATACATCAACACCGTTCCGGTTTGGTATCTATAGCGCTTTGAACGTTCCGTGGAGGTGGAGCTTGATGCCGGCAGCAGCAAACTCCCAGGTGACTTTTAGCACACGAGTACGAGCTTAACGGATGTTGAGGTTGTCAGAGGTGAGCTGAAGTCAGCCAGATATGACTGCATTCGGCCAGAAGAAAGCAGAACGAGTGCTTCAGCAGCTCCGGAGACACCAGTGCTGACAGGGCTGCATGGCGTTTCCCACGTGAGTCAAAGAGGTTTCTACTTTACCAAAAAACTATGGGCAAATGGGAGTGAATGCTTCGTTTTTTTCTAGGTTATTTAACATTAAAATAGTCCTACTTCATTATCAGCAGCACAGCAACATCACCCCAGCCTGAAGGGTTTGTTGCCTGAAAACAAAGAACTGTTTTTAAAATAAAGTTCATAAAGATCTGAACATCATGTAATCCCTGATTTTACTGTTTTCATCCAGGCTGGGCCGTAAGCATCCTCATTTTATTCTCCATAAAGAGCAGCCACTGCTCTGTAAGAAGAAATGTTTAACATACTGGTCAGACAGAACCCTACGGCACGACAAGCTGACGTGAGTAAATCTTTACATTTTCCACTTCAGGCACAATTTAGGGGAAAGGAATGCTTCCTCTTATGTTTCCAGAACATGGGAACAACAGTTTTTGTGCCCTTTTTCCCCTTTTTTACTTTTTTTTTTTTTTCTGTGGTGTAAAAGACACCACACTCCATTCCTCAGGGGCCGCTCTCCTGCATGTTTTAGATGTTTTCTTGCTTTAAAACACCTGCTTTAAATAAATGACTTGTTGCCATGCTCCTGGAGAACTTGATGATTTGGTGAGGAGGTAATTAAACCGTTTGAATCAAGTGTGTTGGAGCAAAAAAAACCTAAAACTCTCGGGACAGCGGCCCTCGAAGTCTGGAGTTTGACACCGCTGCTTCAGGTGGTTTTCATCTCCACTTGTAACAGCAACCAGTAACTTTAATTTGCCATTTCATGTATATTTAAAGGCCTATTGATAATATTATGTTGAGAAATTATGGCATTTTAGCCATTTTAGTCATTTCTTGAATATACTCTGGTAAAGTTTTAATTAAAGTCTGAAAGTTAATAAAACTTTCATTTTTATTGCCCTCCTCGCGGCAGTGTGCTGAATAAATAAAAAATATATTTTGAAGCCAAACCTTCTCTGTTTTTTGCCAATATGAATAATGTTTTAACTTCTGTTTCCAAACTATCACAGAAACAGTTTTGGAGCCAAATTAAATGAAATGTGACCCTTTTTTTTTGTTGTTGTTCCCTCTGCTGTATTAAAAGACATATTTGTGTTACCGTTTTATTGGTGATTCCATACTGAAAGTTCAAGTTCTTACCCTCTTTTTAGTGAGCGCACACAGCCAAAAACCAGTAATTCCAGTCCATTGGTTAAATCCCACAATTAGCAGAGACTTGTGCGTAATTATAAACAAATCAGTAAAACAATAGGCGGTTAAAAGGTTTGTTCTTTATGGTTTGCCGAAGATTCTCTATGAGCAACAAATTCTTAACACATGAAACTCGTGGACGTAATCAAAGATAGAGTTTGTTCTTTTGTGATGATTTGTCGGGCCTTTTCTTCAACTTCAGTTGTTTGTTGTTTGTGAATCATGTAACAAGTATGTTGGAACTCGAGCTGAGATGACTGACTCAGTCGTTATGATAGCTATACCTTCAAAAACATGCCCAGGGCACTTTGCTGGCTTGGCTAGGAACATGTTTACTCATTGTAGTACCTGAGAATTATAACTGTTCAGAGTAACTATCGAATCTCAATTAAACTTTCCTTTCAGGAGTGGTTTCTTCTGGAAAGTTCCAGTGCAGTGTCATAAGTGGGTCACCGGAGGGTTTGATGGGTAAGAAAATAATGAGCATTACAGAATATGGCTGTTGCAGTTACTAGATGTCAGCTTAAAAGTTTATTTCAAAGCATTTGAAGTCAGGTTTTGAGAAAAGGTTATGAGCAGTTAATATCTTACCTGTTGCAGATAGCTCTTTGAGCGACTGCAGTTTAGAGGAATAGTTCATTTCTGACCAGACTGACAAGCTAACAGCTAGCCCAAGCGCTGCCAGGACCAAAGTAGACTGCTGTAGTCTGAAAATAGATCTGTTCTCAAAAACTTCATGGCGGTTCGTGCGAGCATTACTTTGCAAACCTTTGCATTTTTTGTCAGTTTTGTATTACACAGTTATTTACATAAAATTCCACAATTATTTGCAAACTAAATAGCTGCAGCAGTGAGTTGTCGCTCTAACGATACCACCTGGGGCACTTCCAGCAGGAATATTGTAATATTTCTGCAGGAACAATCGTGTAATTAAAAACTGACAGCAGTGTAAAAGTTTATAAAATAGCATTTGCATAGATTCTTTTGAGACTGGAGTCATTTTAAGATGCCAGGAGTATAATTTAGCCTTGCCTGCACATTGATCAGCCATCAGGTCATCTATTTCTCCAAACTGAGGGTGTTCAATGTCCTATCTACAACAGGTAAGATGTTTATTCATCATAACCTGTCTACAGAGCCCCGCTTCAAAAGATCTGAATTATAACTTTAAGTAAAAGTGTCTACAGATACTTTTGAACACACTTGCTACACAGCCAAACAACAAAAAGTTCTGATGATGATTTTTTAAAAACATATCAGTTTCTGCATTGATCATACAAAGAAAACACAGCTGGTTGATATTTTTGTTTGTTTTTTGTGTTCCAGGACAGGCTGTGATTACAGCTGTACATCTCATACCTGTGTGAACAAGAGGACCAAATACCTGACTGACACCACCAGGCTCTTTGAGCAAACTTTGTTCTGGTCCGACGCACAAAACGCTTCGCAGAAAGTTTTTGAACATCTCAAATCCGGAGGCGCCATCGGCGACATCTTTCTGGGTGACTCTGCGAGCCATAAATTTTCTGCCTTTCGCAGAGACATCACCGAGGAATGCGGCGCGGAAGACAAACAGCATTCGTGGGCGGTGATTGAGAAACGAGAGGAGCTCATCATGTACGGCCCTTACTACCCCAACTACATCAACGGGGAGCACAGCGAGGACATCATTATCAGACAAACCCAGGAGCTCCTGAGCTCAGGGGACGTTCCTGAAGACTGGAAGGTGTATGTTTTCACCATGAACAGCCCGTGTTTGGCGAGAAACACCGACTCATGCATGCTGAGCCTAATTCACAAGGCTTGGGAGTGGTGGAGCGTGTTTGGAGTGAAGACTCACATTGGCTTCGTGAGGAGCTGGGGCTTCAAGGGAAACAAAGAAAACCTGTTCAAGGAAGTCGACTACAAACAAACAAAATGCATCATTCAGAGTGTGGATTATGAGAATTATATTAAAGTGGCCGATAAGATCGCTGATCTTAATCTGTTGTGTGAAGATGTGTTTTGGGTTGCTAAGAGCATGCTGGGATCTGAAAAAGAAAACTTCCCTATGATGACAGCCGAGCAGAAGCAGGACCGGAGGAGTTTCTTCAGAGGCATGAACACCGTGTTTGAAGGCAAACAGGAGGAGGAGGAGGAGGAGAAACTCCTGAGGAAGGAGTTGAACGCCATGCTCGACGCTGCAGAGAGCCTGCTTTCAGAGCAACCGGCACGTTTCGAGGAGCATTTAGCGAAAGGGGAGGTGTTTTTACTCAGTCACACTTTTAGCTCACAGGTATTCGAAACCCTCCAGGAGGACCTGAGAGTCAGATTTCAACAGTGCTGGAGGGAGATCGTCCAGGACAGGTACGCAGAATCTGTCAGAGAGAAGCTGACAGAAGCCTTCAATCAGTGCACTGTGCAGCTGTTCCTCAAAGATATCCTGACATTTACAGGACAGTATTTGCAAATTGGAAAACTACAACTCCAAAATGAAGCTTTTAAAGCTGTTTGAAAACTGAAATACTTAAAAAAAAAAAAAGGTGCTCGACGCAACGTCATGTTTTGGAAACATAAGGAAAAAAACCCTCAGTGTTCACATTTCACATACCATCAATATTATGTCAAAAGGCTTTGTCTTTATTACTCTTTAACACAAATGAAGTACATGATTATACTGAAGTGAGTTTTTTTTTCTTTTACACAGAAACTCATACATATTGGTATTTTTGTAATTACACATGACAGTATTCCACATTTACACCTTTGTGTTTGTCAGGAGCAGATCAAAAGTTTTGCCAAGAAACTGTACAATCTGAGTCTTTTTATCAAACAAACCTTCATACAATAAATGATAATTAGATAATGATGTGGTTTGGGATTTATTAAAGAAAGCCGGTGGAGCTGTTTGATGTCTAGTTGATGCATATCTTAGCTGAAATCAGTAGAGGGAGCTAAATGCATTCAACGTCACATTCATTATAAAGAATTTGTGCTGCATAGGTTGTTTATCAAGTGTTGCACTTTGGAAGTGATCTGCTTAATAAAATCCAAAAGACTATAGTTCATATGTGAGATGTTTGTATTGCACTAAATGGTAAATCAGTTTTACTGAGGTATAAGAAATGGTTAGGAGGGACGTATTTGGTAAAATATGACTTTTTTTTCCTCTTATCAGAGATTTATTTAATGTCATATGCAAGTGGAGTTCAAGGCATTGTTGTTTTTAAAATTGTATTTTTTTCAGTAAGTTGGACTTTGTCAAGTATTTATGAGTAGCTGGTGTCAAACGTGCTGTCAACAGCTGTCAGCTCGCTCTCAGTTTGCAGAAACAAGAATTTCCAACAAATGAACCAAGTTAACCGAGGCCCAGAGCAGGACCACCAGAAGAGCAATGTTTTATGCAACGATAAAAGCCCTGAATTTTAAAATTTTATAAAAATTTTAGCAAACTCCACAGCATGGGTTTTTACAGTGCATCCTTTTGGCATCCAGTGATCATTTACCTGGGGTAAACCAAGCAATACAAAACTAACTTGGTTACATGAGCCCAACTACAGTATGTGAGATAAAAGAATTACTTCTTTTTTGGAGAAAATGTGAGCTTGCCAAATCTGTCCGTACTCCAAACTTCTCCAAACTAAGCGTGTGCTGACGGCCGATGAGAGAGGAAAAACACTGTGAGCACTTCATACAGCCCCACTTTAACAAAACAAAACTATCCCTTTAATGTTGTGATGTATGCTCAATAATCCAGGTAGGGAAATCTAGCAAGGTTGAGTCAGGTCCTCTGGACGGGTTCTTCTTAGTTTATACGTTTCATCTTTTATTTCACATTTTTTATCCCTTTAATGTCATGTGCCTGGGTTTTGTTCTGTTTTGATTTAGGGTTTTCTTGTATTTGCTGTTTTTTGTCCTTGTCTTGGTATTGTTTTGTCTTCTTTATGCTTTGGTTCTGTGTTGTCATCATTCACCTGTCCTCTGCTCAGCAGTTTTCTGGTTACCTGTCACACCCATCTCCAGTTGTCTTCACTCCTAATCACACACCTGTTCCCACTTCTCCTCATCACCCTCTGCTTTAAAACTTGGTCTTCCTCTCCCCCTCCCTGCCGATTCATTGTTGTTTGTTGATGTTGCTCGTACTATTGCCTTGCCTTGCCTTGTCCTGTCCTCAGTTTGGATTTCTGTTATAGTTGTTTTGCTGCCACGTCAGTCCTTTTTGTTTCTAGTTTTGTTATTTTAATAAATCAGTTTTTCATTTTGAAGATAAGTCAATATTGGGTTCGCCTCGCTGTCACCACGTTATGACATTTAATGCACCAAACAAGGCTTGTTGACTCGCTTGATTAAATTACTCTTTTCACTCGTTAAAATGCTTAACTTTTTATAAAGTCAATTAGATTGCTAATACTGTTGTTTGTGGAGTTAAATGATTGGTTCAACCAAGACCTTGGGAAGTAGGGGTGCAAAGGGTGCTGCCGCATGATTGCAATTCTTTATATATTGTTTGTCCAAAATATACAACCTAACTGAAAAAACATTCCCTCAGCTACAGATATGGGTGTTAATGCATCAAAATAATGCTAATGCTTTTCAAATCACTGCAAATAAAAACCCTTCTGGTCTTTTTTTCAGTTGTGCTGTGATTCTGTTATTTATCATTCTTCATGTGAACTGGCCCTTTATGAACACTTTTTGTTGCACCTCAAGGGTGGGGCTTGTCCAGTTGGGATGTGTTTTCTGTTTTTTTGTAAGTCCATCATTTCTTTGGCAAAATGTCTCCAATCGTGTTGATCACACTGAAGAATGTGTTTACATATCAGCGATCAGAGATATTTGTCATTTTGTAGTGTGACAGTATTTGTGTTGATGCTTCTGCACCGACTTTGGTGGAAAGTGTGGTAATGACAAGAATTCCCTTTTGTAGCCTTTGGTTGCTCAGACTGTCCAGCACTGTTTTGTTTTGTTTTAAAAAACAAACTTTTTTGTGTGTGTAGTGGCTCCCACATCTCGGCCCGAGCCATTATACTGACAGCACAGTTTATGGGAGTGAGATCATCCCAGCCAAGAGCAGCAGTCTTTGGAGAGTTTCATGGGTTTGCTGTACATAGGTAGCATTTTGAGCTGCTGGACCGGAGGTCTCCTAAGCCAGGATTAGGTTGTTCCAGGGCTCTGCTTTGGAGCTGGAGGACCCGCTGTGGCCCCCTGGGGACATTTTCAGAGGAATGGCTCCTCCCTGAGCTGCCATGTAGGCTGGTAAGGCTGAAATCTGCTGAGGAAAGGATGAAGATGATAAGTACAGAAATCTTTTGAAAATCTCGGCTGCTTGCTTTAATTGTTTACATGGTTGTTCAGCTCTTTTAAAGTGGGGTTTGGTGGAAAGTTTATGAACTATTTACGTCTTCTTGGTTGTAGATAGCTCTAAATAGCACTTCTGACTAGTCTCACGAGCTAACGGCTAGTCTGATTGGGTCAAGACCAAATCAGATTTGCCGTTGTGTTCATGTGAACAATACATAAAAAACTTACACTACACAGTTATATTTTTTTGCAGAAATATTCTGATATTTTTACTGGAAGTGCCACAGGCTGCACCAGAAATACTACAGCTACTCGCTGCTGCTAATTGCACTTGTAAAATTACCACAGAATATTTTGTAAACAACAGTTTCAAGCAAAATTGATAGCAATATAAAAACTCTTAAAGATTTTTAAGGGTTGAGTTGTTTTAAAACAGCATCTGCTGTTGGTGATAAACTGCAGACTGTTGTTGTGGATAATAAGATTCACTGATAGGTCTAAGATGTCCTCGTTAGGAGGCGATAGAATTGTCATATATAGTGTTTGTTCACAGTTTGATGTTAGGTCAAGCTGCCCTCTGAGTGATATGGCCTTCCAGTTATGAGACTGGTGACCTTATCTGTGTCTCGCTGATACTCTTTGTTCACAAAGACTCTCTGACAATCTTAGGTTAGACAGATTCTGCTGCTCGGAGCTGTCTCTTCCCTGGGATTTACTGCTTGACATTTATTTGTAATGAATCAATAAAAAAAAAATCAAAAAGCTGAGTCCTGAGTCTTCCTGTCTCCCTTATCTTTTTGCCATGACAACCTGAGTGTTCTCAGTTTCCTCGTCTCAGGGCCTCGCTCTTGTGTTGCAGGAACTTTGAGTGTGATCAAAGCAACAAAATACCAATTTTGTTAACTCTGTGAAAAGGAAGGGAGTGGGGAAAAAGAAAAACCACCTGTTGTGATGTATTTAACTTTCTCTAGAATTGCTAACGAAGCATCAGCATCAGTGGACAAAGAGCCCCCATGTCACACAATTATCAATAACTCAGTCCTGACTGCTCTATAACACCTGAATCTCACTTTAAAGTCATTTAAATGCTGCCTATTTCTGACAAAAGAACACCGTTGAGGTACCGAGGGAGTCTTACCTGTGTGTGTGTGCTGTGGTGGTACAAGCTGTGATTTTCCGGTTCTGTCTTTATCTGCCGAGGCTCCTCTGTGGTGGAGGCGGAGGTGGTGGTGTTGGAGGAGGAAGAGGAGGAGCGGGGAGTGTTGTTTGGTGTAATGGGAGTCCCCTCACTGCCTAGTGGCCCTGCGTGAAACAGGAAACCTTAAATTAATGTATGTAAAAATGGTCCTGGGTATTTAAATATAAATTACATATACAGATCCAAATCTACAAATGTTTGATTATTTCTTTAACATGAGAGTGTCTTCTTGTACTCAGAAAACTATTAGACTGAACAGTGTGGCTTTAAACTAAATATTACTGGTTATTTGGAGACACCAGGGCCTACATGTGGGTTTAAAGCTCACCAGTTTGGGACTTGTTCAGGTTTTTAGGCTTGCGTTTACGAGTCTGGATACCCTCTTTTTTCATAGCCAGAGGTCGGGGGACCTATTAAGACAAGAAGAGACATAAAAGTAAAGGATTTAATCAGGTGAAGCATCTATAAAGGCTAACAACACATATAAGGCTGATTTTCAGTTTTTAAGGGGATAGTGGATTTTCTAAAGTGGGAGTTCTGTAAAGTAGCTATCAGTAGTCAGTATCTTACCTGCAGTAGACAGAAGTCAGAACGATCTCAGTTTGAAGAATCAGAAAGAAGTTCTTTTGGAAGAGTCAAGCTAACAACTTGATAGACTGGGGCCTAATCCAGAGTAGATTTCTGCAATCTGAAACAAGCCCAATCTCAAAAATTTCAAAGTGGTCCATGCAGATGCTGCTTTCTAAACATTTACACCAACGTCACTTTGGCATTAGACAGTTATTCACATAAAGGTCTGTGGTTATACTGCTATATTGTATTGGTTTGCAGTCCTTTACCAGGAATATTTTGTGTAAAATACATGTAGCAAATCAGAATGTGTCAGGTGTGCCCTGTCTGACTAACCATCTGATGCAAAAAGCAACAACAACAAAAAAATTTTTAATGCAAAATATGTGTTTCACATAAAACATTATAGATAACAGACTGCAAACCAATAGTCTTAGGTGCAAATAACCATAGACATATATGTAAATAAATGTAAATCACCGAGGTGGTTAAAAAGCTCCTCGGTGGCAAGGCTCCGGGGGTGGATGAGATTCGTCCGGAGTTCCTTAAGGCTCTGGATGTTGTAGGGTTGTGTTGGTT
>NC_051448.1:11013345-11025027 GCF_001649575.2 Kryptolebias marmoratus
CTGGAGGGACTATGTTTCTCGGCTGGCCTGGGAACGCCTTGGGATTCCCCCGGAGGAGCTGGCCCAAGTGGCTGGGGAGAGGGAAGTCTGGGTCTCCCTGCTTAGGCTGCTGCCCCCGCGACCCGACCCCGGATAAGCGGAAGAGATGGATGGATATATGTAAATAATGCAAAACCAACATTAATTTAAAGGGTTTTTTAATTGAATGTGCAGGAACCGCTGCCAAATTTTTGAGGTTTGAGTTCATTTAGATGGCAGAAATCTGCTCTGGATCCGCTGTTAGCTCGACAGTTTTTAAAGTTTGTGTAATATCTGCAAAGATTAGACCTTCTTGATTTTTATTCTGTAGATTCTGTCCTGCTGCTCTTCCTGTTTACAACTCGCCACTTGAGTAGCACACAACAAGTTTCAGTATCTGTGATGTGCACGAGGGGCGAAGACGACAGGCGCTTTGACGTCGGTTTTGTCAAAAGACGCTGCCCACAAACTCAGGAATGGAGAGCATGAATCAGTTTAAGCCAGCATCATGGCTCAAGGTTGTGTAATGTAGTGTGTGTGACCAGACACACATTTTACACACAATGCTTCACATCAACAGAGCTGAGTTACACTATGCTGATCACTTCAGACTGCTGCCTACTGCAGAGAAGACACTGACTGTTCATAACATCTCCACACAACCCCACTTTAAAGAAAATCAGAACTTTCACCTTAACGCTTGAGCATCCAGGTGGTTTTACAGAAATTCTGCATGACTAAAAATGCTCTCTCTGCCTTCGTCCTCTTACCCCGTGGAGTTTCATGTAGAGTCCACAGGCGTTGCAGACCGGCTCTCCCTCCGCGTTTCGTCGCCACAGGGTGGTGGTGGTGGTGTGACAGTTGGTGCAGGACAGACCAACTCTCCTCGAGGCAGACTGCAACGAACACATCAGCCAATGAGTGAAAACAAGAGGAGTGAACTCTATAAATGTTTCTTAGATGAAGGAGGACTCTTGTGCGACGTGCCGTCACTCACCAGCCGCCTCTGCGGTTTGATCAGAGGTCTGTTGATCCCATTCATCTTGTGGTACAAACCGCAGGCATTGCACAGGTAGTGGCCGGTACCGTCCCGCCTCCAGAGCGGGGTGGACATCGCCCCACAGTTCACACATTCTCGGCCCTCAGCAAAGTCATCGAACAAATCTGATCAGAGAGGTGACAGATGGAACTGTTCAGATCTGGAACAAAATATTATAGGAGTGTATCTATCTACACTTGGAAAGCACATTGGAATTATCTTCTGCTGTCCCAAATTCAAATCCTAAGGTTGATTTTTCGAGCGCAGTGGCACAAATGCACCAGCAGGAGACGCAAGGCTGCATTCGCCCGAGCCCACACAACAGCCTGGAATCCTTCCTTATCTCACAGCTCCCCTCAAGATAAATCTTGGCTGGAAATAGAGATTGAATAGAGCTCGCTCCATCAAATTCGAATGTCCATCACTTCTCTTTCTGCCTCTGTGTCAGATAGCAGCACATCTGATAAATGTAATCTCCAGCCTCTCATCTGCCACACAACAGAGTGTCTGCCAAGAACCACTTAAGGAGAGGAGACATCGGCTTGTAAAGTGGAGGTGACAGATCGGCGTTTCTCTCCTCAGATCAGAAGTTATCTAAGAACAGAAATCTGTAACACATTACCTGTAAAAACACACTGAACCCACATCATTATGGCTTTTTTACCATACACTTTACTGAGCATAATTACACCTTTTTAGATAGCATAAGTCTGAGCTGCATCTGTTCCTCCCTCGCTGCAGGCTACAACTGCACGCAGAGGCCTCCTCAAGGCTGAGAGCCAAGCCGAGCCGGCAGGGCGAGCTAACCTTGAGCCGTATGCAGCCGACGTAGCCAACACAACGCTGCAAACAAGACAATACACAATAGGAATCCTACGGCGTGCACCTCTATCTAAATGAAGGTCCATGTTTTTTCCACAAGTGTACGTGTCAGTGTGACTTTATCAGGTTACAGCTTCAAAACATCCACACAAACCCATCGGGAGGCCAAAGGTGAAAGTGGAAATAAACAGCTCATTGTCTACAGAACTGTGCAGAGTGGCTTTTACCTGTCACACAGGAGGAGGAAATGGAATATGTAAAAAAAAAAAATGGCTGAAAATGCAAATCCTAAATGTGTTTACATTTTATTTATTTATCTATTTAACGTTGTTGCAGGGCTCTCTGGATATGTTTGATTTAGAGAATTAAAACATCCATGTTTGAAACATGCAGCCATCATCTGCTAATAATAAATACCATAATATATATATGTATATATATATATTTATTAATGTGTGACACTGACATTAATAAATTGCATACTATATTTCTAACTGGTATAAAAGTTAAAGCTCTTTCTTGTTCATTTGTAATCTCCACGTTTTAGTTGTTAATTTGTGTATTTTACTTTATTTTGACAGCAAAAAAATGTAAGATTACTGTTCAAAATGTGCTGCATCCTTCTGCTTTATTATCACCAACACAGGTCGGTCTCTTTATCTGCATTTTTCACATTTATTTGTTTTCTTCATATCAGTGTTGGAAAATGACAGTCCAAAGATAAAGCATAAAACATTTTATTGATACCTTTAAATATATATCCTTATTTATTCATTTCAGTTGTCTGATTTTTTCTCCAAATTTAACTTTACTAAAATGTTTCCCATGGTTATCACACATTCCGTAAATTGTTTCCTTTCTGATGTTTCTTGTAGTGTTAAGTTGGTTTTTTTTTTGTCTTTTTAAATTATTATTTTATTCAAGAACTAATACATATGCTCTCTCTTTTTTGCTCTTTTATTACTTAAATGACCGACGACACAAATATCCGCTTTTTAAGAAACTGAAATACAGACATTCCTTCAGGAAGTCTGAGTTAAGAGTTTGTTTTGAATTGTGCTGGGGGGGTTTTTTTCAGTCTAAAAATAAATTTACTGAGCCATAAACAAATGCTCAAATGAGACACCAACATAAATCAGTGAAAACATCAGCTTTTTAACAAGTTTTTTCAAAATAATTCAGATTCTTTATTTGGAAAAACGACAAAGAAAATAATTATTTAATAATCAAAATAGCTGCTTTGACAAATTCTTTCAGTTTGCCTGAAAAACTAAATATTTGATAAGCATTGTACCAAAATGAGCAGTGAGTGAATCTCTGTAACAGAGAAAAAACAACATATTTTCTCTTCCAGCTTTCAGAACAACAGGCCAACTCGGTCTAAATGCTTCTTAATCCGATTTAATTGAATTAGCTGTGCCTGAAAAACTTTAACAAGTGACTGAAACCCCTCGTAAACAAAGTCTGAGCGAGCGAGGAACATTTCAGAGATGAGTGTGACTGCAGATTGGATCAATGCTCTTATCTCTCACACTGTTGCACAGTTGATCTTTTCTCCTTCAGCTNGGGGGGGGGGGGGCAGCCTTGTAAATAATCACAGGTCACTTGTTCAATAACCGACAGACACTAAAGCCAATCACATTTTAAAAAACGGTGATGTGATCAGCCGTGACTTCCTTTTGGACGCTGTGCCTGAGAACAGCTGACACAGTGTCAGCCTGACTTAGGAAAGGATGAACTGGAAACATAATAAGGGTTTTAAACCAGTGCATTAAAACACTGAGTTCCTCATCATCCTTTAAATGGCACATGACTTATATTAGAATAAAACAAACAGCTGTCAGACACAAAAGGAATAGAGAAGTGGACAAAGTCGGTCAACGGCTGTGTTCACATCAACAAATACAACTCAGAACAGGAAAATAATCGAGCTGTGATCAGGTTTTACCTTCATCTGGAGGATGTTTTTCTCCTTAAATACGAGATGTATATTTAAACATAAATGGTTTCTAAATTAAGACTTTAATCAGAATAATTTCAAGCTTTTATCAGTTCTGATATGACCTGAAAGGCCACATCAAACTACATTTATACAACATAATCTCCATAAACTGCACCCATATATGACCTATATTTATTTTAATTCACAAAAAACTAATAATAAGGATTCTTATATATTGTATTTATACTATTTAAGCAGCAGAAAGTTTGATTTATCTGATATATTTATCAACCACACATCCTCTGCACTTTAACTTTTATCATTTCTTAATCTAAAGCTGATTTGGCTATCTTTATCATGGATAATCACATTATTTTAGGAGTTATTTATGTCCTGCTTTGAGTATTTTGTTTAACATGAAATGTATATTTTAAAATGTATTTATTTTGTTAGTTTTGCACGTGGTTCCACAATTAATGCAGACCTACAACTTTCATCTCCTCCATTATTTATTTTTTAAACAATAACAATAATTTATTTTATTGTGAAATTTAATTGGTTTGTCTATAAAACCCGTCAGGGGACGAATTTGTTTTTTAACCCCACAAAAGAAAAAAAACGTGAAATTTTGAATTTAATCTTGTTTCTTTATCATTTGCTGATTTTTGTTTGGGTTTTTTTTTTTTTGGTTTTGTATTTTTTAACTCAACCTTTCAGGATAATTTAGGCCCGGTTTTTTTGGCGCAGATTTCTTTTTGATGGGTCTCTTTTCAGGAATCATCTTTGCGCAAAGGCGAACATTATTCTCACTTTTTGTACAAAAATAAATATACAATTTTTTTCCCTAATTTTTGTATACCTTGTGCTTTGTCCAAACCTCTAATTTATTTAGACTGGATTTTTTAAAAAAAAGGCTCCTTGACCGATTTGTGCGCTTTATTTCATTGACATCACTGCAGAGAAGCTGTCTAACATTTCAATCAAATCTTATTTTAGTTAAGAGATAAATATACACATTTTTAAGTTTAAAATAAGCCTGAAACTGCCTGCCTTATTTTCTTGCTGCTCACCTATATTTGGGTGCCGTGTAGTTCCTGGAGAGGCGCCGGCTTGGAGACCGTGCAGGACCGGCCCGTCGAAGGGGGACGCCGTCCACGTTCCTCCCACGTTGGGGCTCATGTAGGCGGGATACGGGCTGTGGTAGGAGCCGCCGAGGCCCCGGGGGCCGTAGTGCTCCCTGCCGTTGGCGGAGATGTTCAGCGGGCTGCTGTAGGACGCTGCCGTGCCGCCCCCGGAGGAGGACAGGGGCGGGCTGGTGGAGAACGCGAAGCGCGACGACACCGGGGAGTGGCTGTAGGACGGGTCGGCACCCGGCTGCGCCCAGGCAGAGTGGCTCGACGCCGGGCTGCCCTGCTGCGACGCGCCGGCCGTCTGGAGGTAGGGCAGCGCCGGGATCATCGGGGTGACGACCCGGGTGGTGGGCACATACACCGGGGAGGCGGCCGCCGAGGCGTTGTGGAGGAATCCGGCCTCATAGGAAGGGGGTCCGTGGTTGGTTGTCATTATGCCTTGGTACATATCCCCAGCCTGAAGATGGACATCCGTGTCGATGGAAGTGATTAAAAAAGGAAAGAAAGAAATGATGCAGCCTATATCTGGATAATCACTGCATCTCGCCACAGAGGAGCGTATCTGCAGCCTTAAAGCTCTCCTGTTCCCGTTGGGATCTGATCTGATCTGATGTTAGGCTGAGCAAAGACAGCGCATTATTCTGAACATTAAAAATGAGCCAAACACACGGAGGCTACAAGAGAGGAGGAGGAGGAGTGAGAAACTATTCCTCTTAATCAAGATCCAGCTGTTATCTACTCTCTCTCTCCCTCTCCCTCTTTCCGTGTCACACACACACACACACACACACACACACACACACACACACAAGTGTGAACACTAATCAAGCCTTGCAAATATTCAAAAACAGATCCGCATCAAATTGACTTCACCTTAATTTTTTTTGTTTCCATCGTGAATTTAAAACCTAAATAAACAAGCCTGATATCTATAGGCCATGTTTTTATTTTGTTTTGTTTTTTTGTTGTTGTTTTTTTAATTATTGTCTAATTATTGTGAGACCCAGAGATTTCTAAACTGCTCTTCAAATCAGCAACTATTTTTTGATTTGCAGGATGGCAACTATTTTTGCCGTTCGTCCAAAAATATATTATTATTATTTTTGTTAGGTTTATCTGAAATGGCATCAGTTCCAGCTGAGCTTACAGGCCTATAGTTATTTCGTTTTAGGCTAACCAAGATCATGATTAGATTCGGTGATATTACCAGATAATCATTTTATTTTGTGCGTTTTCTGTGTAATATAGTCTTGCGACGATGATAATAAAACAAGAGGGACAAATAGGTGGTTGGTGTCCAGAAATGTATTTATTTTCTTAAATTAGGATCTTTAAAGATGATGATTGCGCGGTTTAATCACTCATCAGGAAAAAGTATGGTTAAAAACAACGCTGGTTTTGGGAGTGAGGACAGTTTTTTTTTTTTTTTTTTAAGGACACCATGAAGGAAGGCGCTGCTGTAGTCGGAAGTGTCCGGCGGCTGTTGTCCTCATGAAAGCAGATTAATATCTGTCATCGACACCAGCAAACATAAACACATGAGGCCTTTTCATTGTGCGGCCACTTCCCACTGACAGCCGCTCACTGAATTATGTGGCTCACACACAGACTAATAAAGCTGCGGTGTGTGTGTGTGTGTGTGTGTGTTAATGTCAGGAGGAGGAGAGTCCGACACCAGTTAATGTTCCGTAAAGGTGAAAAATGTTCCAAATCCTAGTCTCACACAACAAAAACACTCCACTAAAAGTATATTTGCGTTCATTAAACAAAGCTAATAAAATGTTGCTCACACATCTAAAAACTAAAAGGGTGAATTTGTCAACAACCCGTCAATTTCAGGTCTCATAAACTACATTTAGTGATTTAGGTGCTTCACGTTGAGCTCATTTTTTGTACCGTCTTATTCAATAAATGGTCGTTGTAATGATTATTTTCTGTGAGATTATTGTTTGTCGTCCTGACTGAATCGTCTTCAGAAAGTCAGAGATTGATAAGCACTGTTTTCAGATCAGAATTTCCACAGAAATAGGCCAACTGCAAACACACTATTAAAGAGAAAGTTATCTTTGTGATAAAATACTCCAGTGATGTAAAGTGAAAATATATGTCAAGTACACATGAAAATTTATCATTTTCGGGGATCAGGAAGGCAGATTTAGGTGAGAACTACAAACAAAACAAAACTCAGCTATGTAGGTAAAATACTGCCTCTGACTGCTGCTATAACTGTACCCTAGTTATTATTATTATTATTATTATTATTATTATTATTATTATTATTATTATTATTATTATTATTATTATTATTATTATTATTATTATTATAACTACTCTTGCTGTGTAATTTGTACTGATACTTTTTTTTTAATTAAGAGTCAAATGCAATTTTTTTGGGTTAAGCCACGCCTACTTTTGCCAATCACAAATAAGATAAAACTGTAACAAATAAAATAAAGGCCACTGCCTCTCATGCCAGAGTTTTAAACTAAGATCATGTTTTGTTGTGAAAATGACAGAGGTGTACATGTTTTGGTCAAACCTAGAAAATAATGTCCCGGCGATCTCAGGTGATATCAGAGTACGTGTTGCGAATGACTGTCAGCTACTACCACATCACGTTGTAGTTCAATATCTTCAAATTGACTGAATAGGAGTGATTTTCCTGTTGGTTAAAGTCGATTGGGGGTGTTATCTAGTCATCCTGAATTGAATTTACAGTAAAAGTTAACCATATGTAGTTTTATATTCAAACAAGACAATTTTATATTCAATATTCTATCTATCTATCTATCTATCTATCTATCTATCTATCTATCTATCTATCTATCTATCTATCTATCTATCTATCTATCTATCTATCTATCTATCTATCTATCTATCTATCTATCTATCTATCTATCTATCTATCTATCTATCTATCTATCTATCTATCTATCTGTGAATAAGACATGGATGATCGGCTGTAATGTTTCAGTATTGAGTCTTTTCTCCACCCTCTTCTGTAGAGTAAAGGCAAACAGGGCAATATTGCCTGAGTATAAATGGGGAACTGCCATCAATGTGTAACCGGAGGCTGATAACGCGAGCACCAATTGCTGGCTAATAATATCAAGGTGTGGCTCTGTTAGACGGCACGGAGTGGCATCGAAGTCACAGGTGATTCATGCTTTTATGGCTCCGCTCCAGTTGATGTGCAGAGGTTTCCGTCTGTTCTCGAGGAGGATCATTTCCAAGTGCGAGGCTTCTGACATCTCCCATGTCGGGTAGTTCACCCTTAATGTCCGATCCGTCAAGAGAGGGTGAAAAGTTTACAATAACACCTCAAAATCAAGCTGAGTCCATCCTCTTCCCTGTTGTCGTACAGTGAAGTTCTGATTTGTGTGTTTGCGCATGCCAGGCCGTACAGCACTGACAGTGACAGAGGCCAGAGCTCATTCGGACTGAGTGTGTGTTTGAAACAATGATTCAGTGCAACTCTGTGTGTGTTTGCTGTCAGTGTGTGTGAATGAGGAGGTGTTGGGTGAGGGACTAGATAGAGATGCCTGTATGAGCGGGAGAGCAGCAGACTGTTGCTGAAGGAAGGTGTGTGTGTGTGTGTGTGGACGAGGCACCAGGAAAACTGTCCCCGTCTTGGCTGGGGCAGAGACTCAATCATTTGGGGTCGGTGACTCACTTTGGCCCCTTTTCCTCTCGCGCACAAACACACTCACACACGCCGAGGTTCGTAGACTCCCGGCTCCAGGAAGAACACTTCAAATGGAGAAGCAGGAAAACGCAGGAGGAGGAATGATATGAGGCCAGTGAAACACACAAACACAGTTGTCACTCAGTTGGACTCTGAGGTACTCCTCATTGGCATCTCGCTTTGCAGAGTAAGCAGAAAATCCTCGTCCTTTCTGCGAAAAAGGCCTTTCATGTCCTCAGAGCCTGTTCCTGCTGATGTCACCTGTTTGTCCCGTCTTATCTGATCAGACTGACGTTCGCTCATGTGACGACGATAATGACAAAAGAGTGAAAATCAATGCTAACTCGACTCATTCGTCAGAACTCACCTGACGGCTTTTAGATTGTTAATAGACTCAGTTTCACAATCAGCTGATGACCCTTAATAGACCTTTTCAATTTGGCTTTTTACAGACTCAATCAGCTTGTTAACATCTTTAATTTTGTTGACCTTAAAACAGAAACTTATTACAAAGGCAAGTCCATCCAACCATTTTCTTTACTCACTTCTCCTTTCCCGGTCTTAGAGACAAAGATAAAGATTTTTGAAATAGAACCAACATGTTTATTTTAAGTGGAAATGCTTCAACTGATCACTGTTGACACACGTGGCATAAAAATGAAGCTGCATCGTTCGTCAAAATCTTTCTCTTGTGTTCCCCTTTTTTAGAAAGACAGTTTGAAACATCATTATTTGTGTTAGTGACCAGTTTCCTTGTCTTTATCGCCGCCATCTTGAAAGGGAGGTGATGTTGTTGTTTGTTTGCATGTGTATTTGTCAGCAAAATATCTCGTGAACCAGTGGACGAATTTTAATGAAACTCTCAGAAATTAAATTATCAGATTGACATTTTGAGTCAACCCAATTCAAGATGGACACCACAGCCAATCGGCCTAATCAAACACAAAAATGGCCGCAGCTCAGTAAATTTTTAGATACTGAGTTTGGTGGGGTAGTAGCTGAGAGTCATCCCCAACCCATACAGTTGAGTGCTCAAAGCTCATGCAGGGCAATGGTCAACATGCAAGACTGTGCCATTCTTTCAAGGACTGCTAGTTTTTTACTGACGTTCAGCAATTCTTATAAATAATAAAGAAGCAATTATGTGCAAATACTGTTTTTTTTTTGCATGTTTTAGCATTTGTAACAGTTTGCTGCAATCAAGAAACATTTTAAAAATGTTCAAATGTATTCAATAACCCAATACAAATGACATTTTTTGACACGACATGTTTGATTTCTATATAAAACTAAAAACCAAAGACGAGTTGAGGTGCAAAAGAAGAAAACGGACGAGCTGGATCCACAAATGAGCTCACTTTCTTTCAGCCTGAGCTCATTTTAGACGGATGGAGGTAAAAATTGTTTTGTGGTCTGATCAATTAAATATAAAAGATAGATTTTACGAATCTAAATCCATCACCATTTGCACAGATATCTATTTACACCAAATAGTATATTCTGAGATCTTTCTTATTTCAGCAAGGCTTTTATTTTAGGTCCTGTGTGTGTTACAAAATCATAATAGGAATGCATCAGTTTCAACAGTTTAAAATATTTAGTAAATCAGCTAAATATTTTCTAATCTTTTGAGGAAAAAGCTGTATTTTTGTTTGAAACCTATCAGAAAGTGTCTGGGTCTGTGTGTTATCCCGAAGTATTTTGGGGACAAGGTGTCTTTGTGCAGGTAAGGTCAGAGAGTTACACAGACAGTTGTTTTCTCAGTAAGACACCTGGGCATCAGCAATGCAATCATCTCTCTCTGTCACACGCACGCACCCACACACAGACACACACTATTAACCAGGCGTGTGTTTTTGAATAAATTATTAACTCCTCAGCTGCAGGCTCTAATACGCGACAGGCTCAAGGGGCTAATTTGGACTCTTGATTCGCAAAGTTTAAAGAGCAGCGCAAACACGTCCCACAGTTCCAGATGATAAGAGGTCAATCATCAAAACTTTGTTTTTGTCTTGATGGTGTTGGGAAGTTCCCTAAAGGGTTCAAATGAACATATATTTCAAATTTTCCTTAATGCTTGTTTTCAGGGATGGTTGCTCAAATGCTGACTACAACCATAATATATATCCTAATGAAGTTTCCTGGCCAGCTTTAACATATACATACAGCACATCTATGGTGGCTGTTAGCCTGCTATTACCAATCTAAAACCTCGAATTTGTGCGCCCTGTGGCAATGAAATTGTGAGTGTGAGCAATAGAGCAAAAGCAAGTGTATTTTTAGCTGAGAGGTCCAAGGGAACCCAAAACCTCTCCCTGTGATAAGCGGTGGCCAAAGTTCGCTGGCTAAAGAAGGCCTGAAGAGCAAATAGGGAACGCACACACAGACACACACATATATGCAGAGAGAGTGTTTAATATACGCATACACGGGGCTTAGTTTCCGTGTGATGTGGCAGGCAAAGGTAAGGCTGCTTGTTTGTACACGAGGGGCAAATTAGGGGCAAGATCCAGGTTAGGTAAAGGTGAGGTGACATCATCAAAACAATGGATTCTGGAGGTGATGAAGAGTTCAGGCAGAGTTCACACCAAGGTGATGGAACAAGCCTCAAAGGGGCTGAAATATGGCGGAAAAGATGCTACAGGGATTAAGAGACAGGCAGAAAACTTCATCGTTGTTAAAACCAGCCTCCTTTTGTACGAAAAAAAAAAAAAAAAGCAAAAGAGGAGAAAAGATGCCTCGGTTCAGGGGCCGATAACAGCAGAGATATTTCTGTTTAACAGAGAGAGAGAGGCGAGGAATGATGTGGGAGAGGAGCTTAATAAATTGACTGAAAAAAGCAGACTGAGAAAGAGAAACAGAGCATCGGAGAGGATGAGAAGAGAGATGCCACCAGACAGGAGGAGCAGTGGAAAACAAAAGAGGCTCCACACTCTGCTGGGTCTTATCTGTCTGAGGGTCTTATCCACCACTGACTCTGTTAGTGTAACCCCCATTCCCTCCCTCCCAGCCAGCCGCTCTCCTTCCACCTCATCCCTCCATCTCC
>NC_051448.1:11025075-11119532 GCF_001649575.2 Kryptolebias marmoratus
CCACCACCTCCCTGCCTTCCAGCCCTCTGCTGCTAGCCGTTGGACCCCGTTATCAGGGGCCAGGGCTGACGTCAGGGGGCCCGCTGGTGCTGGGGGGCCGGAGACGGAGGCTGATAGCGTGGCAGAGGCTGCCTCCACTGAGGCTGTGGGAACCAGGGACCCAGCCCAGTTCGACCCAGTGGCCCCGCACGTCCACCACACCAACGCACAGACACGAGGATGCACGATTAATTCATCACAGCAAACACAGGCCGTGTAAATTTGTGGGTTTTTTTCTTTTCATAGCTGTCCTGAAGCTCAAAACTTAATAAAGTTAAAATGTTAACCACAACTGCCTCCAAAGGCACAATGCAAAACTGAAAACTACACATTTAATTAAACGCATTCATATCAGAAGTTTAGACTGAGATCATCTTAACTTAAGAAATAACAAAACTGGCTGTTTTAGTCGAACTTTGAAAATAACATTCTGCTCAAGCTCATGCAATATATGAATATCATTATAAAAGTATGCATTGTAAATGACTCTCAGCTACTACCACATCAAATTTTACCTCAATATCTTTAAAACTGACTGACCTAAAGTCATTTTTGTCTTGCTAATATTGATTAGCTGCAGCAGCCATCTTAAATTGGATTGATTCCAAAAGTTAATCAGTTGTATATGCACATCCATCGATTACTTTTTGGAAGTTTTATGAAGCTCTATCTGGTGGTTCATAAAATATTTTGCTAACAGACAAGCCAGTGTTGACGCTAACATTGATGCTAAAGTTTTAAGCAAAAATCAACGTAATTTAGAGAGTGTTGTGATTGACACTCAGCCATTGCCACACCAAATTTTAGCTCAATATCTGTAAATTCGGTTATATTCTTCATTATGTTTGCTAAAATTGATTAGCTATGGCAGCCATCTTGAATGGGGATGACTCCAAAAGTTAATTGTAAAAGTTGTGGATGTACATCTGATGATCTCTGCAAGTTTCAATTAAATTTGTCCAGTGGTTATAACATGCTCACACACACACACACACTCACGTGCACACATGTTGTCATCCATCTTCACCTTTTTGGGTCTTTGTGTTGTTTTGTAAGATGTCAACATGAACAAAAACAGCACATTTACTTGAGGTTGAAGTGATGTTTAGATTAGTTATCTTCCATCTTATTTGTCACAAAATTAAATTTTGAAATAATGTACACAAGTTCAGAGCTTATTCCCTGAATGCACCACGGGTTTGTCTCCAAACATTGTTTCCTTCTGATAAAACTACATCAGAAGACTTTTTTTTTTTTTTGTTCCTAAGACATATCTGTTTGTGTAAAACAAAATGTAGCCACACTGCAGAACAAAAAAACTAAATCAAAGAATTAATTTCCTCAGATTATTTTAGGCAGACACTTAGGCCCAAGAGGAATGAGTTCAGTCATGGTTAGAACTTCTTAAAGGTGTGTGTTTGTGTGTGAAAGCCAGGGAGAATGTGTGTATTTGTCGGTACGGGTCAACAGGTGCAAGTTGTGAAGTGTGGGGAGTAAATGCTGCAGGGATGGCTTCAGCAGATGAGGTTTCACATCATTTGTTGCAGGTGCTGCACTCCCAAAACATGCCCATACTCACACACACACACACACACACACACACACACACACATACATCATCTGAACTTTGTTCATTTTCATACCTGAACATCAATAATCCCACCAACACCACTTAATGCATCTTTAGTCCGTATTTCTGTCCGGAGAGAGATGAGCCATCAGTCTGCCGTTCACTCAGGCATATGTTTTCACCTTTTCCTACGTGTGTCACAGATGTTTTCAAAAAATGGATTTGTCGGATGAGGAGTGGAGACACACTTATCAGCGTGTTGTCCTCGATAAGCGGAGATGATTTGTAACCGTTGCAGTTGGTCAGTCTTGAATTTGTGTGTGTGTGTGTGTTTGTCTCCAATTCTGACCTCTTCTCCGTCGAACAAGTAGGAGGAAGAAGCGAGCGGCCTTGACAGAGAGAGGGGGGAGGAGGGGCGGAGGGAGATCTTAAATAGGAATCTGCAAAAGAAGGAAACCCTTGTCTACATCTCGCCGTTGTTTTTCCCAGACACACACTCCCCTGAGTTTCGCCAATAAGTCAGAGCGTGAAGGTGAGAGGATGGGATGAATTATGAAGGTAAAAAGCACTCGATTTATGGGATGGACAATGAAAGCTGTGTGTATTCATTAGAAAAGAGAGCATGTTTATGAGCTTTGAGAAAATTAGGGTTCAGATTTAAGCTCGACCTGATACTAAATCCTGACCTGAACTTGAATAAGGCTAAAAAGTTATTTTATGTTCACTGTACGTGTAGGAGGATTAATAAGCTTTCAACCATAACAACTCAAATATTCTGGGGCTCACAAACAAAAGATTAAGTGTCTCCTCCTTAAAGTGCTGTTCTTTAAATGCTGAAGTGGGAAAAAAACAGTGCAAACAACAAATTATTGGCATGACCCAAACGCTTCTTTGCAAAAAAGCATAGAAACAATAAGAGAATCATAACAAATACATTCAAAGGTCTGGCTTTAAAACACCTTCAGGAATTCTTTGACAAACTCTGGACGTGTTAGACTATTATGCAGGTTTATTGTTGTTAATTATATTTTATTTAAAGCGTACTTACATGTACATGCCATAAATGAGTACAACACTGTGAAGCACCCAAAATATTCTACTTACACTGAAGTGTAAGTAGTTTTTAGAGTTCCTTTGGAGAAAAAGAATAAGAATATCTTACATAATAAATATTTTTAGGTTTTTATTTGTGTAACAGCATTAAAAAAGAGGTTCAATGAGGGTCACACCTACATTTTAGCGAGTACCTTAAATTTGCTCGGTAGAAGTCGCTTTTTATTTTACAGAAAATAACTCCTGAAAATGTGTGGAAAAACTTGTAGATATTTAGATAAATCTATTTTTTTCCTCTATCTGAGTGTTTGCTTTATGTGCCATTGACTCCCACTCTATAAAACGATAAGAGGGCCACAAAATAAAAACAAAAAAACGATACAAATAAGAAAAGAAAAAGAAAATGAGGACATGTACATTTATTTGCACATTATTTTCAAACTTTCTAAATTTAATTTTGTCCCTTTTATATTTTTCTATAAACATGCATGCACACACACACACACCGCCCACACACATAATCAAACCTTGTGACTAATTATTATTATTATTATTATTATTATTATGCAATAAATAAGTATATATGTGCATTTAGAACTACTTAAATGTGCATTTTTTTCTTAAATTTGATATAAATGCTCACAAAAATCCTATAGGCTGTGCATTACATGACAGACAGGAATTCATAAACTTCAACTTCTGACTGGTTAAAAAAAAGAAAAAGTGTAATTCCCTGGTCAAGATTAATTAAAACAAATCAATAAACAGATTGAGATAGCATGATGAACTAGTTCTTTTCTGGAGTTAAGCGAACACAGCTGCACAAGAACAGAAGCAAAAAACATTTTGGATTTTCCGAGTTACAGTGAATGCATCATGATTCAGAGTTGAAGCAAGAAAGAGTGTTATCAGAGTTTTTATCTTCACTTACTTAGTCCAAATGAATGTCCTCAAGGGAAAACATTGTTCACATCCCATTTTGTTATTCTCACAAACAAAAAAGAATATCTATGAAATAGGTAGTTTGTAAGTAGAATATGATTAACTTTGATGCAGTTGCTGCACCAAAATAAAGCTTCCTGACAAAAAGAAATAGATATCACATGTTAAGGCTATTTGAAGGGATAAGCTGTTAAACTTAAAATATTCACTCGTGTTTTGAGTGACTGAGCGTGATGCTTTATGTGAGGCTTGTTCCACTTCTGTTTAACAGGACTCCACACACACAAGGTTCTGAGTCTCAGGAGAAAAGCCAAGATCACAGAGAAGAGCAAACCACCTAAAATATCCATGAGAAACATTGAGCTTGGTTCAGGTTCCCGCTCCTATATTCTGTAAACACAGAATAAAGTCAGTATCAGTTTGACTAATTGTTGTCTCTTTTCCACGCTGACTGACTCATGTTGTCTCAACTTTGCCCTCCGGTTGACATGAAGACTGCAGGGCTCATTAGCTTTTTTTAATTGGTCCATCACAGTTGCTGTGGGCCGGTCTGAGGTCTGGCTCCAGTCCAGACTTAAATAAACCAAATCATCGGAGACACTGTGCAGACAGACCAACAGATCAAAAACTACAAAGACAGTATTTGACTCAGCCTGAATCCGATTAGGCCTGTTTTCTAGGGGAGGTTGAATGCCTAAATTTTGGAGAAAGTTAAAACATTTGAGATATTTTAAAAATATTTTTGAGTTTTAAGCACATGTAAACTACTCCCTCATATTGATAGCTCCCTGGCCTTTTCTCCCTAAAAGCTGTGTGTGGTTAAAATGCTGACTCAGCATTCACACTGTACTGATCCTGATTCTTTTTATTATTTAGCTTTTCTTTAGTTCATTTCTGTCCTTTTTGTGCTATATTTTAAACACCAAATCTCAAAACATTCAGCTCTAAGTCTAAGCAAAGCAAAGACCAAATCAGATTACTACCACCTTAAAGCAACTTCAGTCTCAAAACTTTCAGAGTTTTTATGCAAACGCTGTTCTATAAACCTTTTCACCTCCTTCAGTTTAGGATGATGCAGTAATTTTGGCAGAAATATTATTAAATCCCTGCTGGAGGTGCCCCATAAGTGATATTATTGGCTGCTGTTGTCACTGTTTGCTCCTTCAAATTACCATAGAACCTGTAGATAAAACTGAATTGTGAAATTGGCAGCAATATAAAAGTGCATAAAATATCACTCATGAGTTGTTTTAAGAGGGCAGTAATTCGCCTTAGTCTTGCCCTCGCTCAGATTAGTCGTTCGCTTGTCATTCACTCAGAAGTAAACTCTTTTTCTTCAAACGGAGCTTGTTCAAAGAGCTATCTACAACAGGTAAGATATTAGTTGTTCTTAATCTTTCCACAGAACCCCTCTTCAAGCAATCTAAACTATCGCTTTAAGAGTATCTTTTCAAACATACGTAGTTTTAGCCTTTTTTTTCTGCTGGTGTGTTAAGAGAAGTGAATGTATGTCTGAGCTACATTGTGTGTGTTTGTGTGTGTGTGTGTGTGTGTGTGGCGTCTATAGCTCGTAGAGAATCCATCAAAGCTTATCATTATAAGTAAACATGACAGAGTGGACAAAATGTCTTGTGCGCCGCCAGACCTGCTATCTGACCACCAGCCATATCTGTGATGATGGACTGATGTGGCGCTGGCCTGAGCTTACCAGAGTCTGTGTGAGAGTGTGAGTGTATGAGCACACACTCACAGACACACACACACACACAGACACTTGAAAACGCACTTCAAAAGACATAAATATGTAGAAAGTCAGACAGACAAAGCAAGCACACACTTATATTATTACCCTGTGTCTTCTACATCTTGAAGGAAAACCGCTCTTTAAGTACATGAAAAGTTGACTTATCGCTTAGTGATAAACAGGCAGCCAGTGGAATAATTCATATAGACTTTATAGCTGTTATTTATCGGCTAATGTTGAGCAGGGTTCATAGTTATAGCTTTACCTATTTGTTCAGTACAAACTGGATTTCCCCCCCCCCAAAACAGTGATCATTACTGTACAGGACAAGCCTCTTTTTTATGGCCGACAAGATCAGAGGAGAGTTAAGAAGTGCTGAGGGAGATTTATTAGTCCCAGTTCATCATCTGTGATTGGGGTTTCCTCAAGAGTCGGTCTGAGCCTTGCAAAGAAATATGATTAAAACTTTTAAATGATTTAGGGAATGAAGATACATTCCTGTACCAGTCGGTTTTTAGAGCTTTTTTTTTTTCTTTTTTTGTGCATTTGTCCAAGGTTAGGTTTCTAGCATGTGTGTTAAGTGTTGAGGTCAGCCTGCGTGTTCCTCTACTTGTTACAACACCACTGATAAGCAGGGTAAACAGCCACGCACTGTTTGCTCCCCTACCACAGTCACATGATCCAAAAAAAAACAACCTCTGATGACAGTCTGAGTGTGTGTTTCAGAAGGTACTATTCCGTTTTTCGGGGGGTCATTTGTCTGCTCTTTCCTCTGGGTCTGGGCCCTGCGCAGTCTGAGGAGAGTTAGCTGTACAAACTAAAACTCAAACATCGATAACCTCTCTCCTGTTGTTCAAATTTGGGGCCAAAGGTCATGGCTGCAGTGCCTCAGCTGACTTGGCAGATTGACAGTAGGCGTAGTGGCACTGGATGGTATACAGTATGGAGCTTTTTCGAGCCATGTCTTTGTCACTTTCATTCTCCTGTCTGTGTATGCAGTGTGTGTGTGTGTGTGTGTGTGTGTGTGTGTGTGGGTGTGTGTAGGGGGGCATTAACCTTATAGTAACCTAAAAGGTGGTCTTTAAACCAGCCTGGGTTGTCCTAGACCACCATGATAGAGTTGACTGTTTGTCCATAATGCATCATTTACAAATATTTGAAGAATTTTGCTACATCTGTCTCTACAGTAAACCACAGATCCCTCTGAGCCTTTGTATTATCAGTTGTGTATGCAGCGATTATTTTGTGTGCAAAAGTCTAAAGAGGACTACTTTGATATTCTTTAGATGTACTCCCTTTTCGAACTGCAAACCAAAATCAATACCACTCGAATGGCTTCGTTATGCTTAACTTAGCATGAATGCTGAAAAATGAGGAAAAAGTTAAGGATGCTGTTTTGTCTGAGTATAAATACTTTTGGAGAGTAATAGGAAGAGGTTTAGGTACACAAACGAGTTGCTTTGCAATATTTTATTCACACAGTTTCAACAGTTTGTTTTTTCTGATACTCTTCACCCAGAACAAGTAAAATATTAGTTAGCTAACATCAGCATCATGACAGTTTACTCAGTTAGCTACACAAATTGTACAAATAGGACAGAAAAACCTATATAAACCCACAAAAAGTCAAAAAGTCACTTATATTTTAGGGTAAATACTGAAAATACAGTTGACTCATTCTAACATTTGGACATTCTCGGACATTTGTTATAATTATGTGTTAGTAATAATAATGTAAAGCTTCATATGTGTTGAAACGTGCTATTTTCCTGTTTTTTTATGTTTTATTTTTATTTGTATTGTCTGCTGACTTGTGTGTGCGTGTGTGTGTGTGGGGGGGGGATTAGAAATAAATTGGACATGATTCAAACAAATTGTCAAATCATTATTTTTCAAAAAAGATGTAAAACAGCTTTAACTTTATATTGTCTTATCTTGAGAGGAAATTAACACTGTTTTTTTTTTTACGTTGGCCCGTTTGGTGCAAACACTTCTTTCAGCTTCTACACATGAAGCTCCGAATTAAGCCGAGTCGAAGCTGTTTGTAAGTGGGACACTCAGTTCTGATAGCATTCCTTTAAACTGCTGTTTATCTTCGTGATTAACTCTGTTTTAAAGATTTCTCGTCCTAATTGGTTTTGTTGCTCCACACTCCATCAGCGCTCATCATCTTCCTCTAAACACGCTTTCCTCCAAAATATGGCTGCACTTCTTTTCAATTTTCTAACTAATTATAAATGAATTATGACCCCCCCATATTCTCTATCAATTATCATTTGTGTGACATATCCTTTTCCCAGTGTTTAGGTTTTGCTTCTCCTCGCTGCCACTGTGTACTTGAAGTTATCAGTGGCTGTAGTCTAAGCTTGAGCTTTGACGTCTGAGCTAAATGATTTTAAATCAATCCAAGGCCTGAGCTGGGTCAGCTCTTTGGGACATTGTTAACAGATATAGCCAAGATATCATCTTTTTTTCAACCCGCACTTACCAAAACAAGCTAGGAACTGAGCAAAACAAGAGAGGATTTTAGTCTCTGCTGTTGTATAAATATCAAACTGTGGCACCAGATGTAAGTAATATGCCATAATAAAAAAAAGATAACTTTATTTTTGCTCTGATTATGATACTACTTGTTGGCACAAACATACAGAAATGCATACAACACTAGATGTGCTACTTTTGGTTTCCCTTTAAGATCATCTTTGGATATGTGTCTGCAGGTGCCACTTTTATTATTATTATTGATGCTTTGTTGCGCCTGATATGAGAGCGTTGTGAAGGTTCTTATATCAAAGGCTGAAATGAATCTACTGTGCAGATATTATATGACAGGAACATTGGCTAAACAAATAATATAGCTCTGTTTGAGGAGAACATCTTGAAAAGAGTTGAAACTGTATGAAAGCTCATTTTAGTGCATAAAATTCTGCGCATATTTCCCTCAGCGGGGCCTCTTCTTTATTCCTCTGCCTTTCTGAAGTCATCCCTAAACTTCCACGAGGGGGAATAAAACTTAATGGACTTCCAGTAAATAAAAGGTGCATTAAAGCAGAGGCAGGTTATAAGCAAACCAAAACAAGCAAGCGAGCAGACAGCATCATAGGAACAAAGAGGGTGGAGTGGCACATTTTGATCTGTCACGTCGATACCGTGGTGGCGTTTGAAAAGGGGGACGATGATACCCAGAGCCACGGAGTCCCTGCCAACACAAACCCTGATCCCAAGCCACTTTCCACAATCCTTTGCTCCTAGCCGGGTTAAGGAGAGGAGGGGGCAGACGGGTGGAGGGGGTGGGTTGGAGCTGACGAAAGTCTGAACAGGCCGGAGGAGCGACACACAGGCGCCATGGCGATCCCTAAGACAACTTATCTCCTCTCTCTCAGTGATAGCGCCTGTCAAAATAACTGCCAAGATACACAGCCAGCAAGGAACTGGTTAACTTGTCCAAATCAGAGGCCTCGAGTCTTTGTCTTTCTCCAGCGTAGATGGTTAACTGCAGCTACATTATCTCACTGCATTCCTCAATCCTCCGAGAGACAAAGAAAAACACCAAAATACAATTAATTTACATTTAAGCCAGACATTTGAAATGAAAAATACAGGTGACGCTGCAAACTTATGACAAGATTGAGATTTGATATGGACATCCAGAGACTTCTTTGAGGTTTTATCTTTGACTTGGAAAGGGGCTAAACTTAAAAACTATAATGCAGGTCTTTTCAAGGCCATAGACGTGTTTAATTAGTTAGTAAATGAAATGCTCTACATACTGGCCCCATAGCCCCTAAACTCAAACTCTTTAAATGGGGGGAAAACAGTCATTTATGAAGGACTGTCGCCACCTGGTGGTTATAGTTGGTGACTGCCTCAGAGTGGGTCCAGGAGGGCTAAATTATCTCTCTCCATCATGGCTGGATGGTGACATGAGAAACTTCTGGCACAGACAGATATATTGAAGGCCCCTGAGTTTTACAGCAGAGGGACAAGACAACAAAAACAGCATAAACAAAACAAAAACAACTTGTGTTTTATCCAAGTGTGTAATTGTTGCTGTTATATGTCTTTTTTAGTGTCTAATGTTGAATATTTTACATCTTTTGGTGCCTTTTTTAATCTCATATGACCTTTTATGTAATATTTTAGCCATTGTATCTGTTTTTTTCTGGCCATTTTTGCATTTATTAGTTGATGTTTTGTGGAGTTTTTGAAATCATTGTGTGTTCAGCCTTTATATAGATCATGACAGCAAATCAATCCTTTGAGCCACATTTGGCATAATGTGTACCTTATTTGCCTTATATGCCAGTGACTGTTGTTATTTTTTTTATTTTTTTCAATTTTGTTTTTACAGTTTTATATCTCATTAAAGTTTTATATCTAACCTATTCATAACTTTGCCTTTCTTTGTTGCTTTTCAGCGTTACTTTGAGCATTTTCTAAACAACACATATTTCATCAGTTTTAATTAACTCTAACTCACATAAATAGGTAAATTTATAGTAAGTGTGTCCGCCTTGTGTGTTCTACAAATGCTAAATTTTGAGTAAAAGCCTTTGCATCTGTTTGTGGAAATGCTAAAAATTAAGTTGTTGCTTATGAAGAGCAATACAGTATTTCCCGGACTGGGAATCGAACCCGCGCCGAGACAGTGACAGCGCTGACTCCTAACCACCAAACCACTAGAAACAGAATTTGCGCTGAAGGTCTTATGGATTCAAAAAATAATCGAAAATTGATCAGTTTGTGGCTCATCCTTATTGATAACTGAAAATTGCTTCAAGCGTCACGCGGTATTATTTAACGTTGCTAGGATACAAACGGGAAATAACGTTAAAAAAACGAACTCGCGCGTGTTTTTACGTTACCACGCTCATGACGGCAGGGGGCGTTGCGAAGGGAGGAGCCACTGTTTTTTTTTTTTTTTTTAAGGTAGCAGCTAGAAGATGCTCGCGAGGCATGCGGGCTGTCTCAGCGACACGCTCCGTGTCGGTCAGGTTCAGCGCTTCGCGGCGTCGTTCCGCGCGGNGTGTGTGTGTGTGTGTGTGTGTGTGTGTGTGTGGGTGTGTGTAGGGGGGCATTAACCTTATAGTAACCTAAAAGGTGGTCTTTAAACCAGCCTGGGTTGTCCTAGACCACCATGATAGAGTTGACTGTTTGTCCATAATGCATCATTTACAAATATTTGAAGAATTTTGCTACATCTGTCTCTACAGTAAACCACAGATCCCTCTGAGCCTTTGTATTATCAGTTGTGTATGCAGCGATTATTTTGTGTGCAAAAGTCTAAAGAGGACTACTTTGATATTCTTTAGATGTACTCCCTTTTCGAACTGCAAACCAAAATCAATACCACTCGAATGGCTTCGTTATGCTTAACTTAGCATGAATGCTGAAAAATGAGGAAAAAGTTAAGGATGCTGTTTTGTCTGAGTATAAATACTTTTGGAGAGTAATAGGAAGAGGTTTAGGTACACAAACGAGTTGCTTTGCAATATTTTATTCACACAGTTTCAACAGTTTGTTTTTTCTGATACTCTTCACCCAGAACAAGTAAAATATTAGTTAGCTAACATCAGCATCATGACAGTTTACTCAGTTAGCTACACAAATTGTACAAATAGGACAGAAAAACCTATATAAACCCACAAAAAGTCAAAAAGTCACTTATATTTTAGGGTAAATACTGAAAATACAGTTGACTCATTCTAACATTTGGACATTCTCGGACATTTGTTATAATTATGTGTTAGTAATAATAATGTAAAGCTTCATATGTGTTGAAACGTGCTATTTTCCTGTTTTTTTATGTTTTATTTTTATTTGTATTGTCTGCTGACTTGTGTGTGCGTGTGTGTGTGTGGGGGGGGGATTAGAAATAAATTGGACATGATTCAAACAAATTGTCAAATCATTATTTTTCAAAAAAGATGTAAAACAGCTTTAACTTTATATTGTCTTATCTTGAGAGGAAATTAACACTGTTTTTTTTTTTACGTTGGCCCGTTTGGTGCAAACACTTCTTTCAGCTTCTACACATGAAGCTCCGAATTAAGCCGAGTCGAAGCTGTTTGTAAGTGGGACACTCAGTTCTGATAGCATTCCTTTAAACTGCTGTTTATCTTCGTGATTAACTCTGTTTTAAAGATTTCTCGTCCTAATTGGTTTTGTTGCTCCACACTCCATCAGCGCTCATCATCTTCCTCTAAACACGCTTTCCTCCAAAATATGGCTGCACTTCTTTTCAATTTTCTAACTAATTATAAATGAATTATGACCCCCCCATATTCTCTATCAATTATCATTTGTGTGACATATCCTTTTCCCAGTGTTTAGGTTTTGCTTCTCCTCGCTGCCACTGTGTACTTGAAGTTATCAGTGGCTGTAGTCTAAGCTTGAGCTTTGACGTCTGAGCTAAATGATTTTAAATCAATCCAAGGCCTGAGCTGGGTCAGCTCTTTGGGACATTGTTAACAGATATAGCCAAGATATCATCTTTTTTTCAACCCGCACTTACCAAAACAAGCTAGGAACTGAGCAAAACAAGAGAGGATTTTAGTCTCTGCTGTTGTATAAATATCAAACTGTGGCACCAGATGTAAGTAATATGCCATAATAAAAAAAAGATAACTTTATTTTTGCTCTGATTATGATACTACTTGTTGGCACAAACATACAGAAATGCATACAACACTAGATGTGCTACTTTTGGTTTCCCTTTAAGATCATCTTTGGATATGTGTCTGCAGGTGCCACTTTTATTATTATTATTGATGCTTTGTTGCGCCTGATATGAGAGCGTTGTGAAGGTTCTTATATCAAAGGCTGAAATGAATCTACTGTGCAGATATTATATGACAGGAACATTGGCTAAACAAATAATATAGCTCTGTTTGAGGAGAACATCTTGAAAAGAGTTGAAACTGTATGAAAGCTCATTTTAGTGCATAAAATTCTGCGCATATTTCCCTCAGCGGGGCCTCTTCTTTATTCCTCTGCCTTTCTGAAGTCATCCCTAAACTTCCACGAGGGGGAATAAAACTTAATGGACTTCCAGTAAATAAAAGGTGCATTAAAGCAGAGGCAGGTTATAAGCAAACCAAAACAAGCAAGCGAGCAGACAGCATCATAGGAACAAAGAGGGTGGAGTGGCACATTTTGATCTGTCACGTCGATACCGTGGTGGCGTTTGAAAAGGGGGACGATGATACCCAGAGCCACGGAGTCCCTGCCAACACAAACCCTGATCCCAAGCCACTTTCCACAATCCTTTGCTCCTAGCCGGGTTAAGGAGAGGAGGGGGCAGACGGGTGGAGGGGGTGGGTTGGAGCTGACGAAAGTCTGAACAGGCCGGAGGAGCGACACACAGGCGCCATGGCGATCCCTAAGACAACTTATCTCCTCTCTCTCAGTGATAGCGCCTGTCAAAATAACTGCCAAGATACACAGCCAGCAAGGAACTGGTTAACTTGTCCAAATCAGAGGCCTCGAGTCTTTGTCTTTCTCCAGCGTAGATGGTTAACTGCAGCTACATTATCTCACTGCATTCCTCAATCCTCCGAGAGACAAAGAAAAACACCAAAATACAATTAATTTACATTTAAGCCAGACATTTGAAATGAAAAATACAGGTGACGCTGCAAACTTATGACAAGATTGAGATTTGATATGGACATCCAGAGACTTCTTTGAGGTTTTATCTTTGACTTGGAAAGGGGCTAAACTTAAAAACTATAATGCAGGTCTTTTCAAGGCCATAGACGTGTTTAATTAGTTAGTAAATGAAATGCTCTACATACTGGCCCCATAGCCCCTAAACTCAAACTCTTTAAATGGGGGGAAAACAGTCATTTATGAAGGACTGTCGCCACCTGGTGGTTATAGTTGGTGACTGCCTCAGAGTGGGTCCAGGAGGGCTAAATTATCTCTCTCCATCATGGCTGGATGGTGACATGAGAAACTTCTGGCACAGACAGATATATTGAAGGCCCCTGAGTTTTACAGCAGAGGGACAAGACAACAAAAACAGCATAAACAAAACAAAAACAACTTGTGTTTTATCCAAGTGTGTAATTGTTGCTGTTATATGTCTTTTTTAGTGTCTAATGTTGAATATTTTACATCTTTTGGTGCCTTTTTTAATCTCATATGACCTTTTATGTAATATTTTAGCCATTGTATCTGTTTTTTTCTGGCCATTTTTGCATTTATTAGTTGATGTTTTGTGGAGTTTTTGAAATCATTGTGTGTTCAGCCTTTATATAGATCATGACAGCAAATCAATCCTTTGAGCCACATTTGGCATAATGTGTACCTTATTTGCCTTATATGCCAGTGACTGTTGTTATTTTTTTTATTTTTTTCAATTTTGTTTTTACAGTTTTATATCTCATTAAAGTTTTATATCTAACCTATTCATAACTTTGCCTTTCTTTGTTGCTTTTCAGCGTTACTTTGAGCATTTTCTAAACAACACATATTTCATCAGTTTTAATTAACTCTAACTCACATAAATAGGTAAATTTATAGTAAGTGTGTCCGCCTTGTGTGTTCTACAAATGCTAAATTTTGAGTAAAAGCCTTTGCATCTGTTTGTGGAAATGCTAAAAATTAAGTTGTTGCTTATGAAGAGCAATACAGTATTTCCCGGACTGGGAATCGAACCCGCGCCGAGACAGTGACAGCGCTGACTCCTAACCACCAAACCACTAGAAACAGAATTTGCGCTGAAGGTCTTATGGATTCAAAAAATAATCGAAAATTGATCAGTTTGTGGCTCATCCTTATTGATAACTGAAAATTGCTTCAAGCGTCACGCGGTATTATTTAACGTTGCTAGGATACAAACGGGAAATAACGTTAAAAAAACGAACTCGCGCGTGTTTTTACGTTACCACGCTCATGACGGCAGGGGGCGTTGCGAAGGGAGGAGCCACTTTTTTTTTTTTTTTTTAATGTAGCAGCTAGAAGATGCTCGCGAGGCATGCGGGCTGTCTCAGCGACACGCTCCGTGTCGGTCAGGTTCAGCGCTTCGCGGCGTCGTTCCGCGCGGATGTGAGCCGTTCGCCCGTCGAGGCCGGAATGCAGCCAGCTCGGAACGCCCCGCGGTAAGACACGGACGGACCGCGGCGGCTGCCCTTTTTTTAACGGCGGACGCTTCGGGTCGCTTATTGTCTGTGTAAACAAAATAGCTAGCTGTAGCGCCATTAGCAGCAGCTGGAAGCAGATTGGACCTTTGCTCGATGTGTCTATTTTTTTTTTGTTTGCTCGAATCTGGCAGCGGCTCGGCTTTGAACCAGCACGCCTGGGTTCATGTTTGTTAGCCGTCCTTCCTCCTCAGAAGGAGGCTGGACATCCAGAAATGACCATTTAGCAGTCTCCTCGTTATATAACACCTCCAGGCTCTGAACTCAAGTTTTATTTTGTTTATGGTTCACTGAGGTGCGTGCAACCTTTTGCTTCACCTGATTGTTTTACAGCCAGCCTGCATCTCGGGCCGTGTTTACATTAAACAGATTCAGTGCTAATTATAGACAAACAGACTTCGGTGGTTATATAATAAAACATGTGGGAACCAGGAGCAGATGTGCTTCCAAGTGGCGTAAGCCTTTAGGTATGCCTTCCTCTAACCTGACATGATTATATTGCAGGATGCTTTCATCGCCCTCCACTTAAGCTGAGTGACTGATGGGATCAGTTATTGGGTTTTGTTGAGTTTTTTTTTTTTTTGCAGCCCACTGAGTGCTGCTGAGTGAGGAGACACGCTGAGAGCTTTCTAATTTCCTTCCTCCCTCCTCTGTTGTTTTTGCAGGACCAGAGAGGGGAGTGTGAGAGCGCGAGGGATCTGAGCCACACCGAGGGGCCTGTCTGCTGTCTGTGTGAATGCACTGAATGTGACTGCGTGCAGAGCCGCAGCCCTCCGGTCTGATGGAGAAGAGAGACAGGAAGCAGGGGTATTTTGACAGGTACTGAGTGGCTCTCGTTTTCTTTTTTGGGCGACAACCTCGTGAGTCCCAGTGTCTGTTTTTTTTGTTTCGTTTAACGGAAATCGTTCTGTGCTCGGGTCCATTTCCAACTTCCTGTAAATACAAAAAAACAAAAACAGATTTAAGCGCTTGATTGTTTGAACAGGATTTGCTTCTTCTTCTTTTTCCTTCTTCTTCTTCAGCAAAACAGGTCAGTGGATCTCCACAAGTTTCACATTGAATAAAGGAACATATGAGTCAGTTTTTGGCCTTTTCTCCTACAGGGTATTATGATATTATAATGCAACTGCATCTTTTGGAGTGGATCCCAAATAAGTGACGTAAAAGTTTAAATAAATACCAGTCCCATCACCAATGTTCAGGAAACATCTTATTCAAACTAACATGTTGATATGCGTGTGGAGGTAGACAAATTAATCAGCTGATTTTAATAAAGTGACGTTTGACCGTGCCAGGCGTTAAGGTACCAGCTGTTGGTACTGTAGCCAATAGTTTAGCTTTTTAAGCAAGAACGCTCTTCTTTATATTTGTTTTATGCCTCCAAGTCCTTCTAAGTGTTGTAAAATCTATGTTTATTTAAGTTAAATGGAAAAATACATATTGGAAACAAGTGTTGTGTATCGGCCTAAATTCTAAAGTAAGAGAAAAAGAAAAGTATCATTCGATCTCTTTCATGCAATGTTGTTCAGATAGTTTTAAGCTAACCTAATTTCTTTGTTTTTTTGCTTCCAAGCAGCCAGTCTATCTTGTAATATTTAAAAGTGCAGTGTGTGTATGTGTGCTTTTAAAAAATGAGGAAATGTGGACAAGTGGAGGACAAAAAAGAAGGAAAATGCCATCTGCAGCTGATGACTAGTGTCTGAAAGTCGTTGTCTTTAAGAACCAGGAAAAACGGTCCAGCAAGGCCCTGACACAGGACCGGAGAGATGAATCATCCTTCAGCTGATCATCTGCTGTGTGTCAAGTTTTTAAGCTTTTAGATTTAAGAAAAGTGAGAACGGATCGTGCCTTTTCTTGCAGGCTGACTGTGTCGAAGCAGTACCGGCTGGCCGCTAAATTGTAAAGTGTCGACACGACACATGAGTTCAGAAGCCTTTTCGTGTCTGGATTCATTCACGGCTCAGAGTTTAGCGACTCCACAAACGAGCAAAGAAGCATCACTCCACAAATGTCTGGGTTCTGGGCTGAAAAAATCAATGAAAAAGCAGCCAATGCTAAGTCCAAATATTCAGAGAACCTGAAGAATTATTGATCAGGACCACTTTGAAAGATGTAAATAAAAGCCTTGCTCCTTGGGGAGGATGAGAGATGACTTAGGACTTGTGCACAGCCCTGTATATTCTTATCACTGTTAAGTATCTGATCTGCATTCACCTAACAAGACCTCATTTAGTCGGAGTAATGCGTCAGAGTTCAGTGCAGTTCAGTCAGTAGGGCCCGTGTTGATGTTGAAACTGGATTTTGTCAGAACTGTAAAACGGGGGCAGATGTGTGGAAAGAGGCTTGTAGAGTGACGAGAACTTATCAGAGCCATCGGGGAATGGCGGCCCCTCGGCTTTTTGTGACGTTTGTGCAGGTGAAGCGTTTCATGGAGCGGCGTGTTGGACTGATCTGTGTGGATGCAGGTAAACTCGGCGGGTCTACAGTTCTGTGTGCAAAAACCTCTAAAAAAGCTGCATTTCAGAACTAGAAAAACAGATTAACTCGTCCTAATTAAAGTGGGTGCATTTCGGAACACCTAAGATGTGTCTTTAACGCAGAAACGGAAGTAAATTTCTGCCTTTGCCATGTTTGCATGGTGATTGTACCACCAGGATGTGATACGCTGTGAGGTTCCTCGGTGCTGAACGGGCTTGTTTCTTTCTGATCGTGTCTCAGATGACTCCTTCTGACTGTGCTGTCAGTCTGGATCCAACCAGGCATTTTTCACGTGCGCGGCCCTGTTCTCTTGATTCGTTTATATTGGAAATATTATATTATAGTAATGAATCACCTTGTTGCGTCACCCGGCAACCACTAATCATCCGATCAGCTGTGTACCGGTTTTTCTTGGAGTGCAGGTTGTCTAAACTCATTCAGAGGTGGCTTTTCTGCCCGTCTGTCATGCAAGTCTCAGCTGGTCTGCAGCAGGTCATGTAAAGCGTTAACACACACCTTCATCTCCCGTCCTGTAGTGGCGATGAGCCATCTAGGATGTTTTGATGCGGATTCTTAAGTTTTGACGATATCAGACATGGAGATGTGAGCCCTTTTCTTCGCTCGCGTCGCTGTGAATACGAGCGTTGCCTCGCTCGTGCTACTTCAAGCTTCGGTGACTCTTGCAACTTGCAAAAGACGGGTGCAGTGCCGCTGTAAGCAAACATTTGAAAGCTTTACTTGATAACAAAGGAATCGGAATACACTTTTAGCTTTTTCTCTTATTGATTTGGTATCTTTCTCCATTAATAGGCTCGTGGAGGTTCTGTTTTTGCTATTACGTGACGCCAGAAACATTTTAAAGCTCCACCTAGAGGCTGTTGGAGGTATTTCACTCAAACCCACCTTTTCATTGGCCTTGTGCCTCGGACCTGTGGGCCGTTTTCATGTTTTAGATCCGGGTTGCTGTCTCAAACACTCCACAGGAGAAACGTCAGAAAGAAACTCGTTTAGTGGAATGGTAACTTACCTGGTGATTACTGTCTTTCTGGAACAGAAAACCCAAACTTTCCCTGCATCTGAGGGCTAACAAACTCAGAGTTTCCATCCGTTTTTTTTTTTACAACAGTCCGCTCACTGGAAGCAGAGCCGCTGTTTACAAACTGAGCGCTACGAGAAGACGAGCTAAGCGGCAGATGTTGCGACGAAAAGGGAGACTTTGATCTGAACGTCTGAGAAAAGCCCCCGGGTGAAACAGATGGTGCTGCAGAGAGCCTCTGTAGAGTCTGGAGCTCACCTCCAGATCCATGTGGCTTCTGTTAAAATGAGAGACTACGGGACGAGAGGCCTCCAGTCCATCTGTCTGCGGACGTATCGACCCGATCTCTCCTTTCCATTAAAGCACTCGAATACTCGAGATGTGCTTTGTGCACGGTTCTTTCATTCCTCCCCTGCTTGAGGCCCCGCAGGCCATCTTCACTCCAGTCCCTAGGTGTATCTCATAAATCTTTTTTTTATTTTTGTCAACATATTCATATCCTCTCAGTGAGCGTGCATTACCTGAGGTGCACCACTAACCCGACATCCCAGTGAAGTGCACTGCAGCGGGCTGCTTTAATGTACCTCTTCATTTGCTCAGCTATCAATGATTAAACGGGGAGAAACAGCAGTCTGAGCAGACAACTCGAAGCAAAGCAAAGATGAGCGATAGTTTCACCACTGAAGGCAACAAGGCTTGTTTATACCTGCTGTTTACAGATTGTGGCACATTAAAAATGCACAAGAAATGTAAAACTAAGAATCTTATTCACAAAACAAAAGATCTGATCTATGATTTTTGCTCATGACCAATTGCGGCGCAAGATTTCTTTAGCCTTCCCTCGTTTTTTTATGTAAAGAAATATAACTATAATATTATATTTTTGCTCTCCCCCCCCTCAGGCTGAAAAGGCGGAAGCAGCTCAGGTCCGGCCAGTCGGAAAAAAGTCCAAATGAGCGGAGCTCCGCGATCATCTCCTGTGAGCCTGAGCCCAACAAGAAGACCGACTTTCAGAGAGTAAAGCCACCTGGAGGTTTAGGTAAGACATGACAAAGATTTTTGATTCTTTTTCAGTCTTCTAGGGGGGAAAAAAACAGTTTTATTTTGCTCAATTAGACATAATCTGAGGTTCCCAACTGACTCCAGATCTTTTTTTTTTTTTATGTAGAACAGTTTTTTGATGCAGTCAATTAGTTTGTCTTCTCAGTAATATTTTGATTATTGCAACCACTCAAGCTGACACAAATAAATGAAATTAAACACAAAAATCCTGTCTTAGTTTAAAACTTTTTGACGATAAGGAAATTGAATTCAATAATGGGAAAACCTGGTGTGATTTATCATTACTCTATGCACAACTACTGTGTATTTTTTTTCTAATCAATCCATTTTTTTTCTACTAAGTTGGTTGTTTTGATTTATTTTTAACTGTGTATCACGATGATCTAAATGTTCCTTTATTGTTTTAAATGACTTTTCTATAACAAAGTGACACAAAGTCCATCTGACCGGGGAATCGTTTGTGGTTGATTGACCTCAGCAGTTTTGAACGGGAAGTTGCACAACCTTTTTCCTGCACTGTTTTAGAGTTAACAGTAACGTAAAAGCGCTTTATTCATAAAGTTTGCGAGGCAGCAAGATTTGCTACCAGTAAAATATAAAAAACTCTTAACAAGTCTACATAATCCAAGCCTTTTTGCCTTTAATATAAACCATTCAAATGGGATAATAAAAGTAATTTGAGCTCATTTTATTCTGCTCTCCGTCTTGGATTATATCATTATGTTTTTATCTCACTGTGTACATTCAGAATCAGTACAATTTGTTGTAATGGATCGGTATAAATGAGCTGCTTTTGTGTAAAATAAATCCGTGGCTTCATATTTAGACAAAACAATCGTCATGCGAGGCTTTTTTAAAGTACAATATGAGCTTTAACTGAATCGTGGAGATTGGTTTCGGCAGATATCTTCCCCGATCGTAGCACATCCTCAGTAATAATGGACTTGCTGTGGCGCAGCCAGCTGTGTAAACTCTGATATAATGAGCTTCAGGCTGCAATAATGCAGTCGCATTCGAACGCATTCAGCGGCGTATCGATGCACAACACTGTCAGCCGTGGTGTCAGCCACAGCTCAGTACGCGGCGAACGCAGTGCAGTGCTCAGAGCAGGGAGGGAGTCCTGGTGTTTCATGCTGAGGACATTTACGGGCAGACGCAGCTGGAGTGTGAGAGAAGCCAATGCCTAGTCATCGTCTAAGTGCCAGAGCGTCAGGGAGGGGTGCACTAATGGCTTCTCTGTCCTGGCGAAACGAAAACGCTGACTATGCATCTCTTCTACAAGAAGAGTGGAGTTGTCTTTGTTTACGTACAACAACTGCTTCACATGTCAGCGTTTTAAAGCTGGTATATCTGGTACTGACTAAGTAACCCGAGTTTTTTAAATGGCTCCTTCTGCTCAGGTGTTTCTTTTTGTTCCCCTAACTGGATGGTGATTTCATTGGTTGATGCTGAAGCCGAAAAGGGCGATAAGGTTTTTGCTCGCGTGTGGGCTTGTCCGTCTTGTTTGCAAAATATCTCATGAGCTACCAGACGGATTTTGGCGAAACTCTCAGAAAGTAATCATGTTCTCCTTTTTCTGCTCTCGCACCTTCAGGGGATGGCTGTAGAAGAAACAAGATGGAGAGGAAGAAGCCTCCAGGCACAGTGGAGTTCATTGTGAGCAACACGACACTCACTACAACCGTTGTAAACAACACACTGCCATAGCTGTGGGATTCTGTTTGAGCTGTGAGAATATATGAATTTTTATGACCCTGAACACCCATATAAAGGTATCATAATACTAAATTTATGCAGTGGAACGCACACCGGCGGTGCACGTTATCTTATCTGAACGTGGACATCCATCAAGGGGTGCTGCAGCACCCTCTGCAGCTCTATTTACCACAGCCTTTTTCATAGAAGACTGAATTTATTATTTTCACCAGCGTGTATTTTAAAACGCTGTTAGCCCCGGTTTTGACGGAGAAGCTGATCTCCTGTTGCAGGTGGGACCCGATGATTCTCTCAGCAGCATCGCACTTAAATTCAACACCACCCCAAACAAGCTGGTCCAGCTGAACAAGCTCTTCTCTCGCAGCGTCTACCCCGGCCAGGTGAGGGGTGAGGGGGACTGAATCGATCCCGTTACGCTGCTTCACTCTCCTCACTACGGATGAGCTGATTGTTTGCTGTCCACCGTTATTGCAGAAGCTGTTTGTCCCTGATGTGAGCCAATCGGAAACTGACCTCAAGTCTCCGACTTCCTCCGACCCCTCCGTCACTAATGGCGTTTCTGAAAAACATGTAAGTGTATCCAAAAAAGGTGTTAAAAGTACCTAAATGGGAAGTCGTTATTGTATAATTCTTACCATGCACACCATGTTTTTGTTCTTATTTTATGACTGGTGTCATAAAGGTCACAATTTTCCCGCCTAATATCAACAAATCAGTCTGGAGGAGACTTTTCTAATTTGTTTGTTCAATGTGTTTCAGAATTGCACCCAAAGCTGCCGGTCAGCGAAGTCCATCCGCCGGGAGCTCTCCCCAAACTCTGAGGACGAGAGCCCAGCAACGGTTAAATTCATTAAGATGAGCTGCAAATACTTCACTGATGGCATGGTAAGACGCTGAGAGGACTTGGTGACATTGCCTGATAATGTAGCTGAACTTTGAAAGCACAGATATATTTAGCATGTTATGTGAACAGTCAGTATCTTACCTGTAGTAGACTGTCGTCAGACTGATCTAAGTTTGGAGAATACTAAAGAAACTCTCACAGAGGAGTCGACTAATGGCGGCTTGTAACATAGAGCAGGTTTTTACAAAGTAAAATAATCCGAACTCAAATCTTTTTATAGCTGTGTGAGTATTTTTAATGCTTTGTCTATTTTGTGTAAGACTTTTTTGCCAACAAAACATCCTCGTTGCTATGGTAACTGCGCCGGCTGCTGAATTTACAGTGCTGAAGCTCAGGTGCCTCCGTCAGGAGTGGTTTTGCTTCTGTAATCGGCCACTTCTTCTAGTTATGGATGTTGTTTTGAGATTGGACCGGCAGAACAAAGACTCGTAGCAGATACGTGTCGTGTAGTTACCGTAGCAACAAGCTTTTCAGACGATAAAATGGTAACAACTGGAAATTTGACTCCCTCGTGAGAACGTTGGCCTTGTTCTTCAGTTTCAAATCACTCTGGCAGCTGGTCAGGTAAGATACTGACTGCTTAGAAATTCTCCACACAAGCCTGACTTCAAAAACAAGAAAAAAAAAGAATCCGCTTTAAGAGCGGAAAAACGTTTTGGCGGAGCAGTTGTTACACAACTTCTCTTGTTTTCCTCCAGTAAGACTAACTCGAATCGAGAGCTGTGATGACGTCTCTTCCTGGTTTTTTCAAACACATTTCCTCATTTGGAGACTCTCTCGCTCTCCTCCTGTTGGCGAAAGCCCTGACCGCCGTCCCAGCTGTAAACGTCTTGTTTTGTTTTAGGGAGTGGTCGGCGGCGTGTTAATTGTGACGCCCAACAACATCATGTTTGACCCGCACAAGTCTGACCCCCTGGTGATCGAGAACGGCTGCGAAGAGTACGGCCTCATCTGCCCCATGGAGGAGGTGGTCTCCGTGGCGCTGTACGACGACGTGTCGCGCATGAAGCTCAAAGACGCTCTGCCATCGTAAGGCGTCTTTCTGTCCTCCTCTTCCAGGCCTCCGCCCTGACTCCTCCTGTTCTTGTTCCTCATCTGAGATTAGATTTTGCTTTTCCTGAGCTGCATGGAGTTCTGTCACCTGAAAAATCTCCCATTTCAAACAAAAAGGTCAAACCATTTCCTTTAGTTTGTCTGTGCTCACTCAGTCTCACCACTTTTTGATTCGTCAAATCATTTGTTCTATTTGACATTTTGGTTGTTTTACATCACATTTATTCATTTGGGTGTCATGTTAATTTCTGTTGCACATCTTCTGTTTTTTCTTTGTCTGTTTGTTCTTTTTTTTTTCCGTTTCCTGTGCGTTTTTGCCCCTCCCCTCCCCATCCTGTTTCCGGTCTGTGTGATTCCTGGTGACCTCACAGAGACCTACCCCAGGATCTGTGTCCTGTCTACAGGCCCGGGGAGTGGGAGCAGCTGCCTTCAGAGCGAGAACTGAACCCCTTCAGTCGGTATGAAGCACTCGAACCCAAACGGACGATAGTTCTGGATGACATTGAATCTACCCTCTCTGAAACTGGTAAGACGTCACCAAACATGGACGTTCGTCATCCATTTGAACAGAACTCATATTATCTTGATTATACCTTCAAAGTTTTAATTTAACTATTAAAAAACAGTTAAGGCTGACTGTTAATTTATCAACAAGGCACATTGAAAAATAAAAGTGTTTTGATACGAATTAAAAATTTAACTTTTATGACAAAAATAATAATTGTAGGTGGCCTTCAACAAGTTGGGTACCACAAACCTAAATTGTGGTAATGATCTACAGTTTAGATCATTATTCAAACGATCCGAACTGTAGTTCAGATCATTTGAATAATGATCCTCTGCAAAGTTTATGGAGAAATAATGTCTACCTTTTGTTGTTGTTGTTAGCTCTTCAGACACCCTCAGTTTGGAAAAAATGGTTCAGTTCTGATCGGACTGACAAGCAAACGGGACAGTCTTTACGGGACAAAACCCAAAGTGAATTTCTGACTCCAGTCTCAAAGGTTTTAAATCAGTTTATGCAAACAGTGTTTTATAATCCTTTACTTTGTCAGTTTCACATTACATAGATGTGTACAAAGGCAAATAATAACAGCAGCAACTAGCTGTAGCACTTCTGGTGATACTTCCAGCAGAAGTATCCTAATATTCCTCAGTGCAAAGTTGCTTAAAATCCCATTTTTCGCGGAGAACTGTTGCTTTAAGACAACAGTAACCTACTTTGATCTTAGTCCTCTTCGACCAGCCGGCGGCTCATAAATCTGGTCTGTTGCTCCAAACTGAGGCTGTCCAAAGATCACAGATAAGGTAATAATTATTCATAACCTTTCCACAGAGTCCCACTTTATAAGATCCGAACTATCCCATTAAAGGTGTTTATTGTGGACTTTGAGCTGAGTTGAGTTAAGGCATGGTCTCATTTTATCTTCAGCTGCTTTTACAAGCGTCATGCAGATTCCTGAAAGTCTTCCTCAGTTAAACAGTGGTTTTGATTTGTCGTCTTTGTAATCTTATTAGGAGGTTTGAAAACCTGCCTGATTAACTTTTAGTTCTCAGCAGGCAACTGTGATGTTATACTTCAGTAACTATTTATTTAGGAAAATGATAGACCAAACCACTTTGTCTTTAATGTTGATTTATCAAGGTTTTATATTCTTTTAACATTTAGATATTGGTGTTGATTAAATAACACATTTTTTTGTGACTTGTTTGGATTGTTGTATCAATACAAATGTAGACTTTTTCATAAAATGTGTTATCCTTAAACTAAAACATTCTTGTTGGCAGTGAGTGCAGAGGGTGAGCAGACGGAGAAGTCTCCATCAGACGAAGGATTTACCGAACTGGACCCTGCTGTCAATGGGAGCACTGAGGACGCGGACGGGACGTCCTCCACGTCGCTCAGCGCCATCAGCAGGGACCCGCATGAACTCGCAGCGCCGAGCTGCACAAGCCAGGACAAAGACGGTTCAATGCTCAGTCACCTTAAACGGAGGCTGGACGACGAAGAGGACGAAGGTGTCGCTCGGAACAGCTCCATCGAGGACGGAGAGTCGATGCGATCCTCCTTAGAGACTGAAAACCAGGCGGCCCTGCACGTTCAACCTGCGAGCCAGCAAGCAGGCGAAACCAAAGATGTGAAATCTGAAGGACCGGAAGAGCTGCTGGGTGTCGCAGGTGACAAAATAATCCAGAAGCTCAGTCTTCAGGAGGATTCGGAACGTCGTGGGACAACTGGTCTGGAGAGACGAGGTCCAGACAGACCAGCAGAGGGTGTGGAACTGAGGAAAAACTACGAGTCAGAGATGAAGTCTTGGCTGCTGAAGAGGATGCACGTTCCAATAGAAGGTCCAAAATCTACATATTTCAAATACAAATAAGTGGACTGATAATGTTATTGAGTTATTTACATTTTGATTAAGAGAAACTGTATTTGTTTTAAAAATTCACTCTGAATGCTGAGTTCTGAATGAACAAACACAACAAAAGCAACACTAGCTAGAAGCTAAAAGTAACAAAAGGCTACCTAAAAGATAAGATTAGCAAAATCATAGCTAAAAGCTAAACTTAGCAAGACAGTAGCCATATACTAAACGTAGCATAATAAGACAAAAAATGGAGCAGAGACAACATTGTTCTTAAAGGACCTGAGGAATTTCTTTTGGAAAATATTTGTAAATAAAGCTGAATATTTTGCAAAGTATAAAGGTTACAAAAACTAAAAGTCATATCACCCGACTCCTAAATGAGATGGAAGTTTTGATATAAAAATGGCTAAAATAGCACAAAGTCTGTATCAGTGCTGAATCAGCTTTGACCCAAAGTGTTGTAGATGTCAGACTTTTTCAGCACCTTTTAAAAAGTACTAAATATAGCTGAATTTTTTTTTGTTTTTTTTATAATCATTATTTGGCAGACATGCTTTTATCGTCAGAGGAGAAAAGTAAAAACCCACCCATGTTCCTCTGCTTCAAAGTCGGAAAGCCGATGAAGAAGTCGTTTGCCGTCGGCATGACGTCCAGTCCCGCCCGCTCCTTCGGGGGTCTGGAGACGCAGCCGGAGTACTGGTTTGCTGTGCCGCTGGAAAGGTGAGATGATGGCACCACCCATTCATAAAAACTACATTTTGTTATAGACGTTGCACAGTTTTTTATAGTAATACTGCAAATAATGTTCACATGAAGTAAAATATATGGGCAAATTTTGTTTGGTTTTAAAGTGAAATGTCTTTTCCAGGGTGCACGACCTGTATTCCTTTTTCGTTCAGTGGTCTCCTGATGTTTACGGGAAGGAAGCTCGGGAGCAGGGCTTCGTCGTGGTGGAGAAAGATGAGCTGGACATGATCGATAACTTCTTCAGTGACCCTGCCTCCTGCAGCTGGGAGGTGAGGGAAATCCTGTTTTCATTCCCAACCCCCACCGTTTGGCCTTTTTGCATCGCGACAGTCGCCGCTGTGACGGGTGTTCAGATTTCTAACGCGGAGTTCCTCCCATGTTCCAGATCATCACCATCGACGAGGCGAAACGCAGGCAGAGCTTCGGCAGCTGTGACAGGGACGCGGCTGTGGATGCTCTGCCCCTGCTCGTCGACAGCAGCGATCTGCTGCAAGACACGAACATCGAGAAGGTAAGTCGGTCCTCTCTGTCATAGAGACAAATCCTCTTTGTGTCTCGTCGTCTGATCCGTTTTTGTTTTGTTTTCTTTTTGCCTCCTACAGCTTGCCTGTCGCCTTCCAGCCCGTGTGCAGGGATACCCATGGAGACTGGCCTACAGCACTGAGAAACATGGGACCAGCCTGAAGACTCTGTATAGGAACCTGGCAGACGTGGACAGTCCTGTGCTGCTCGTTATCAAAGACATGGACGACCAGGCAAATAACACTTTGACAGTGACGCCCTCTTGTGGTGACAAAAGAGAAATAGTGTATAAAAATAAAAAGGTTCCTGTCAGGCTGAAGATGCGTTTCCACCATTTAACCCAGAGCCTTTTTACCCTAATAGTTAGTCCTTATGTTTCCTTTATAGGCTGAGCTACAGGGTTCATTAGACAAACTAAGCTTTAAACATTTGTGTATGAATCATTTACCCTGATGTGCTCTGTTCATGGTGAGGGAAACCCTTCCTTCCAGCCGTTCCTCTGTGCCTGAAAAGTTATTATTATAATCTCATATCTGGACTTACCTGACTCCCGGTCAATAATCTCCTGCACTTTTGTGTTGTTGTAGTTTAATGTGACACAAAGTAGAAGTTCCACTTTGTCGTCAGTCCACAAAATGATTCAGTTTTTGCTTTTTTTTTTATGCTTGTCTTTTTCTTTCTTGTGTTTAAAGTTCGTGTAAGCTTAATGCTCATTCTCCACGTCTCTTTTTCTGTTTCTGGTGCCTTTTTTGAGGCAGCATTACAGTTCCTACAGCGTTATGGGTTGTTTGTTTTTTTTGCACCTGTGTGTAGATGAAAACATTTGTAGAAATGGATATTTTTTAGAAAAGTAAAAAGATTGTTTAGGGGGGGGGAACGAGTCATTCCCACATGGATGCCTTAAAAATATGCCTTGCATATTTTTAATTTACCCCAGTAAATACAGAGTAAACAGAAGAGAGTAAAGAATGGCCTCAAAAAATGACCCTGATTTCAGAAAAAGCTTCCTGAAGTGGAAACGTGCCCTGTAGTAGTTAAATATAATTATCAATTTTATCAGCTGAAATGTGGTTAAGTTGGTTGATTCCTGGATAAAAAGGTAAAATTTAATTTCCTTTTATTACAGATATTTGGGGCGTTTTCAACCGACCCCTTCAGGGTCAGCGAGCACTTCTATGGCACCGGGGAGACTTTCCTCTATAGCTTCTGCCCTGAAATTAAGGTTTCTGATCAATTTGTTTAAAAGAACTAATAATCTACAGTATAAAACTCTGATTCTGAAGCCTTAACGCTTGGTTTATTCTTTCAGGTGTACCGCTGGACGGGAGAGAATTCCTACTTTGTGAAAGGCAACACAGATTCTCTGCAGATGGGAGGAGGAGGGTGCGTACACCTGCCTGATGTCTGAGATGTTGCTAACAAGTTAAAATTGTTTTCAAACTGTCAAAAAAAAAAAAAAAAACTTGTCCCGCAGAGGTCAACTGGGTCTTTGGCTGGATGCCGAGCTGTACCGAGGCACCACCACCAAATGTTCCACCTTCAACAACCAGCCCCTTTCCTCGCAGCAGGACTTCAGCATCCGCAGCCTGGAGGTGTGGAGCTTCGAGTAGCCTCGCCCCGCCGAAGCGCGGGCGTTTGACCCCGCGTCGCTTGGGAGGCGAGCCGACAGCCGTCCGCAAACGGCACGAACGCGCACCGTGAGACGGACGCAGACGGGCGAGGCCGCGACATCGGCATTCCCTCAGGTCTGCTGACGGGTTTACGTCCGTTTTGAGGCGGAGGTGTGAGAAAACGAAGTCTGCACTCATCGCATTTCATCGACCGCCTTCGAACACAGACGTGGGCTCCGGCTTCCCCACCATAAAGGCTGCCGTGAACTTTAAACAGCTGATGTTCCTGTTTACGTTAGTCCAGAATGAGCTGCTTTGTGTTAAAGAATAGGAAGTGCTGTGGGCGTTTCTTTGCAGAAGTAATGGTAATGTTCTAGTTTGTATGTTTGACAGCGTACAACGTTATGTACTGGATAACTTTAGGATGGTAATCTTTATGTCACAATTGACTTAAAACTTGAAGCAAAGTCAATCAACTCTCAAATCGGTTTACATTGGAAGTGCTCACCTTCCCTTAAATCTGACCTTGTCTCATTTTTTTTTTATTCCTAAATGAATATCAATATAATGTTTTCATTCTCTGTTCAATCCAAATCGACTGCTAGAACCTGAAAAAAACGTTTGCAATTACCAAATATTTTCTTTTGCTATTTTTTTCTTCTGTTTTTTTATAAGGAAAGTTGTTGTTTTTTTTAAGTTGCTTTAAATACTTCATATACTATTTCCTACTTAAACGAATTCCTTTCTCACCCTGAATATATTTTTTTAGACTTGTTTGTTTAGTTGCGTTTTTCTTTTCTTTTTGCTTTTTTTGGGTGTTGTTGAGCCAGTAGAGGTTCACCACGTGGCCTCTTTGCACTACAGGATGCATCCATCGCTGTGTTGTTAGCCCTTTTGTATTAAAGCATTACTTCAATATGAAATTGTTACTGAATGTTAATGAATCATAAAACCACAGAGGAGAGGCTGCCTGTCCAATCATAGTCCACGCTTTGCTTTATTTAAGTAAGGATTGAGAAGGAACCATCCGTTGTTGCACTCTGATATACCACTAACTAAACATCCAGCTCTACTAACAGAAATGAAATGTTCCTTTAGGCTTGTAGTGCATGAACCTTCAGCACGGCATCTGACACCACTACCTGCCAAACTACTTCCTGAGGCCAGTGACCGCTTCATCTGAAAAACAAGCTCTTCTTTTTACGATGTTCAGTGTTGTGACTGTGAATGCTCCCCAATAGAATCGTATTTGTGAATCCAAGACTGCTTTGTTCTGCGATGTCACCGAGAATCTATTTATTGTGTTGTTACTGCAACCACGTATAAACCTAAATAAATGTTGAATATACGCATATATATATATATTTATGACAACGAGTTGGTCGTCATTTCATATTGCGGAAGAGGCTTTAAACGGATTCATTCACTGTGATCATGTTCCAGTATGTCAGAAACTCATGAATCAGTGATTCAGGAAGTCGTCATCCCCTCAAAGATAGTAAACTAAGAAGATGAATCACTCTGTTGATTAAAATTGACATTAAGAGTTGCTTAAAAGGAAGATGAGAATGTACTGGGGAGAAGAAGGGAAAATGACTAATTAATTACTCTTAATTTATCTTATAATTTGAGTTTCTATTTGAAATACTGAAGGAAGTGTCAACTTCAAAGACTGTAGAGATAGACCCTCTGTAACAACCTCCTTTGTCATCTGCTTCCAAGCCATAGATATAAATTAATGCATGTATATATGGTTGTGAACAAATGGGATGTTATTTTGGTAAAAGAAAACAATAAACCTTGGATAGTTTTCCGTTCAGGTGTTAATTCTTAGTTCTTACTTTACTGCTGCATGTTCAGATATTCATTGTTCTAAACACATTTAGCTGTAATTACTTATTTCATGCTTAAAAAAGGTCAGGTCATGTGACACAATGATAGAGTGAAGCGACACATTTGGGTACTGTAGCGGCTAAATCCTATATTTTGCGCTACTGGTTGCTGTTCTTCCTGGTGGGTCTTGTTTGTAAGTGCGCTTAATTAAAATTGCCATGCAGATCTTCCTTGTCGGCTTATAAATCGGAAAGCCATTTATTTTCTTTAAAGCATCCATTCATTTTGTCCTTTTCCATCAACACAAAATGTCCACATGAACTCGCATATTAAGCACAGTAGAAAACTGTTTGCCTCTTACCATTAGCAACACCTGAGTAGAAACACACCTGACCTTAAATACCCCATCCCAGCAATACATCAATGAAATACACCCCCTAGTGGAGAAAAACAAACAAGAAACAGATAAATGGCTCCTACAGGTACATTATCTTTTAGCGGTGTTCTCGCTTCCTTTGGGAGAAAAACAACCTCTCCACTTCGACTGGTTGTGAATGGATCAAACCTGGGTTATTTGCTAGGAAAACTGCTTCAAATAGGACTACAGAGCCCCAGAATTATATTGTCACTGTCAGTCAAAAACCAGCAGTGTTATATAGGAAAACCGTAATAAACATGGATTCGGCTTGGGCAAACAAAGTGTGCAACAGCTACAGTTCTCAGGCAGTAGGGCTTAAATATCTAGCAACACTCATTGAAACATAAAAACAATAGAGTTTCATTGGAATATATTTAATTAAATATGAAATGACAAATATAACATATTATTTCCCTAGTTTTGTCCATTATTGTATTACCTCTTGTGGGTTTTTTTTTCTTTTTCATTTACTCTTACTTTTATTCTGCTTATGGAGTGCTGTAACCGAACAATTTTCCCTCTGTAGATTATTAAAATATATTTGAACTGATCTGGAAAATGCTTGACGGTTCATTCATACTCCGATTCTTGAGGGAGCACAGAGCCATCTCTCTTCGCTTAATTAGACGATCTTTGGTAGTCGTCCAAGGCGTAACCCCAGTAACCAGGAAACAAAAACAATGCCAAGGGAAGTTCAGACGAGCAGAAATCATGTCGAAAAAAGAAGAAGATGTTGATGAATCGTGTATTTTCTGCTTGATAGCGCACAACAGAGACGAAGAAACGAAAATTATTAAACAGGTAAGGCGTTTTTACACTCGGGTCAAGTAGTTCCACTCAAGTTAAAACTCGCTGTGCGTTTAAACAAAGATTCGTGAATGTTGTTTAATGGTGCTGAAAGTCTGTAGGAACACGGGTAAGCGGCTTCCTCCTTGAATTGGACAGGACAATAGATTTAAACGTAGATATAAACGTATATATCGGCTTCAGCGCTGCTGTCAATTGGAGCGCTCCTTCAATCGGGCGCCATCTTGTGTCGGGGCTAAAGTTGGGGCTGTGTCGGGCTGTTTTAGCAAAGGTAAATATTACTGTTTTCACCGCTAAGGTGTAGCTTGAACCAGTAATGTGTCTTAACGTCTGTTGTTTCCCCCCTCCCCTGCAGAATAAAGAGCTGGTGTGTTTCAGGGATGTTTTTCCTGTGGCTCCTCATCACTTCCTGGTTATTCCCAGAGAGCACATTCACAGCTGCCACTCACTGAACAGAAAACACATCAAACTCGGTCAGTGTAAAAAATAAAGATGTGTTCACACCTGTCCTTCTGCCTCACAGTCATGTATGTGTTGTAAATGCTTTGTTTTACTTTTTTTTTTCTTTTTTTTTTTTTTTTTTTTTTTTTTTTACAATAACAAGTTATGTATTCAACAGTTGAACAGATGGTTGAACTGGGCCGAGCTGCACTTCGTGACCAGGGGATCACTAATATGGAGGATGTGAGGTAGGTACAGGTGGAGAAGGTTGGAGCGTGTTTCTGTACTGAAATGCAAATTTTAAAAAAGAACCGACCAGTTATTCCTGTTTTTGTTACTAACTGAACCCAGATTCCAAAAGCATAAAGAGTCAAGGACCCTAAAAATATAAGAAATGTGTTGAAACAAATCCTGAACAACAAAAAATTAACAAAAGTCCCCTGAGGACACGTTTGGCGACAGAGTGGAACACTGAGGGAGAACGTTTGAAATGGAAAACAAAGAACGAGAGAAAAGAAACCACAGTGAGAGCTGAATGACAGCTGAAATTAGCTGAACAGCTGAAACTTAACTGTTAAAGCTAAAAGAAGCAGAACACGAGCTAAAGGCTAAATGACGCAAGATGCAAGCTAAAAGCCAAAAGTAGGCAAACGCTACCTCAAAACTAAAAGTGGCAAAAGGATTTCATTAAAAGTTAAAATAACAAAAGGGTAGCTAAAAGTAGCAACCTGACTAAAAACTAAAGGTAGCAACAGGCTAGATTTAAGATAAAAGCAGCAAAAGGCGAGCTGAAAACTGAGAGCACAATAGTACTAAAAGCTAAAAGTAGCAAAAGCCTGGCTAAAACCTAAAAGTAACAAAAGGTTTGCTAAAACCTAAATGTAGCCAAAGGCTTGCTAAAAGCTAAATGTATTAAAATGCTGGCTAAAAGCTTAGAGTTGCAACGGGCTCGGAATAAGCTAAAAGTAGGAAAAGGTAAGCTGAAAACTAAAAGCAGAATAGCAGCTAAAAGCTAAAAGTAGCAGAACATTAGTGTAGATTGACGCTCGGTGGTGTGTTTTGTTGTGATAACAGCAGTCAGAGTTACAAACTGCTGTTATTTATTATTTTCTGTCTTTTATGTCTCTTCAGGCTGGGATTCCATAAGCCTCCCTTCATATCTGTAGGCCACCTGCACCTCCACGTCCTCGCCCCCGCCAGCCATATCTCACAGTTAATGACCTATAAGTTTACTCCAGGGACCGACTGTTTTATTACTGTAAGTCTCACTGGCTGCAGCTTCCTTCGTATTCACTCCGTCTTTCACTGGTTATTGTTGCCTGCTGCTGAAAGTCATTCAGAACACGTACTCTGAGTGTGACATCCTGCAGTATTGGATGAGATTGTGCATAGTGTTACTTTGAAGGGTTGACCAAATCGGCTACAACTCCATCATTTCTTAACATGAAGTGATCTTAGTCTAATACTCTGGCATAAAATGTAGCGTGTGACATGCGTTCCTTTAAGGCATGCTAGATCTTTAATTATTGTTTCTCTGTATGAATACAAAGGTCATCAAAGTGCTGCCTTATCTTTTTGGGGATGCAAATGGCTAAACAGGAGATATCACGTGAAACTGTCTTTTGTCACCCCTCTTGAACTCAACGTGTTTCTTCTTCCAGGAAGAATGTCTAAAGAACCGGCTGCAGAAAAAGCCCCAGCAGTCTCAACAATTAGGAAACTGTTTGGGATTCTTCTGAGGCTGCAGATCTCGCACCGGCCTCCGTGTGTCTGCAGTGGCTACGTCACGACCAGGGAAGATGGAAAAATGTTTGCTGCACAGAACAACATTTTCTGTCTGCTACCACCTGACAGCTGTCAAAACCCAATGCACTAATTCAGATTCACTGTGATAATGATATGTACTGAGTGTACTGTAGGAATGTTTTACCTTCACATTTGTATACACTATGTTTATTTACACTGAAAATGCTACATTAATTATACTTTCAGTATGGCAGCAAGACAATGGAAAGAACAGAGGATTTTGTAAATTGTTATCATTTTAAATTATTATTAACTTAAACCTGTTTCTTGGGACTTTGTTGATGTTTGCTTTTATTTTATGAACGCAGGAGAGAGATGTGATAAATGTGGAATAATGTTGCCTCTGTGTTCAGTGTTGAAGTACACTTATTTTAAGAAAAATTACCACTGTATTTAAGAAGTGTAATGCTGAGTGAATAGTAAATAATGAATAAGTAAATAGTAATCATTAGCTTTCAAAAACCTATAATGGAGCATTTTTACCCTTTTTTGGATTCACCATGTCCTGGATGATGGAGAATCTTCTCCAGCATATTTAAATCACTAAAAAATAATGCTCCATGCTAAAACAATGCATCTTTTACTTTGTACATCAACTTTCTAGCCAAAGAGTAATCTGCAAACATATTCCTTGGTTAGGCTTTTTTATAAAAGGGAAAAAAATATGCTGAGACTATCAATACAAAAAAGGACATCTAAAATAAGCTGTAAAATGAGATATTTTATATAGAATTCATACAAATAAGGTCAGGATAAAAACAAAAACACCTGTAGGAGGAAACATGTTGCCCACTTTCAGCTGTAGAGACTGGTGTTGTTAGTTGTGTGATTTAAAGGTTTATTTCCACAGTTATGTTTAGTGATAATGTCTTTGTTTACTATCTCCTATAAGCAGTATTCCACGTTTTTAGATCCTGTAGTTGGGTGGGAGTTTGTTTACATCTTTAAAAAGTCTTTCCTGCAGTTTCAGGCTGTTTGGGCTGCGGATGACGTCAAATTCTTCACATTTTACGCTGACGTAACACCGCCGCTGCTGTGGCGAAGCCCCGCCCTTCCCGCAGTCAACAACTGGATTCCAGCAAGTTGCATTCTCGCTAGCTGCTTTCGCTAGGGCGCTAACGATGAGCTGCTGCGTTCGTAAGCGGGCGACTTGAATCCGGAAGGGCTTTTATTCGTTTGGGGCGCGCTCCGTTGGTGGTTCGAGGGGCGTATGTAAGCTGAAGGACCAGCGGCCGCGGAAAGATCGGCTGGCGTACCGTGCATTAGCCACATCCGAAGCAAGCTAACAACTGGAATTAGCGCTAGCTGACAGCTGCTTCGGTTAGCTACGTCCGTAAAACTGTAGCGAAGCGAAGATTTATTTGACACAACAATGAATCATCTCTGACACCGGTGAGTCTAACTAATAGCATTACTGGGATAAAGTCATCACATGCCTTTCTTTCCTCCTTTTCTTTGCGTGCCAACATCGGCTTGTTTGTAGCCGCAGCTACACACGGAGCCACGCCTGGACCCTTTAAATCCCTGCTCATACCTCGCCGACCATTACAGATTACACGAGCCAGTACTCCTTTAAAATCTTCGCGTTTTAAGCGTAAAGGTAACCACGCTGTTTTGTTCAACACAGAGTACTACTGAGGCCCTGTTGGTTGTCACATCGGAGCCCGAACCCATACAACAAAACGTGGGGGTTTGGTTCCCATCGACTAAAGGACTGAAGGAGAAGGTTCGTCCATGTTCGCTGGTTCCGATCCACCAGAGCTGCCAATATGATGCCGGTGAGTGCTAAGAACCGGGTTTTTATTAAAGAAAACACGCCTCCTGACTTTATTCGGATAAAACTACCTCCTCAACCATCAATGTGGCTGCACTTTCAGTAAACAATGTAAAGAATGATGAAATTTTACTGCAAGGTTTAACTTGAAATGACAAATATGTCAACAAACACTTAAACTGTAAGTAAATAAAAACACTGTCCACAGTTTTATGCAGGCTCAACATTTTTAAATAAAAGTTCCATATTTATCTGGTACATTTTTTTTCCCTTACAAAACGGTCCAAATCTTTTGCTGCAGTTTCCCACAAACTTAAGAAACACGTTGTTTGTGGCAGAGCTGTTGTCTTGATATATTTATCGCCCGCTGCAGAAGGTCAACGGGGTGATCATGTTTTCGCCCGTGTCTCAGTGTGTTTGTTTGTTTGAAGCTTTAGTAAACTAATCTCATGAACCGCTGCATGGGTTTTAATGAAACTCTCAAAGTAATCATTGGATTTACGTCTACAACTCATTACCTTTTTTTTTCTTGGAATCAGTCCAATTCAAGATGGCTGCTGCAGCTAAACCACCGTAACAAGCAGATATTTAGTGCGGTGGTAGCTGAGGGTCATCCAAACAACACATGCTCGTGTCTTTCCTTAAAACCTTGGCATCAGCTGTTAAAATCGACAGCCTGTTAGCAAAATATCTCATAAACCACTGAATGGATTTTAACGAAGCTCTCAGAAGGTAATCGTTAAATGTGCACGTACAGCTCATTACCTTTTTGGAGTCGGTTCAAGACGCAGCTAAATGAACCTCGCCCAGCACAAAAATAACTCAAATTTAAAGACACTGAGCTAAAATTTGATTTGGCAGTAGCCAAGGGTCATCGTCAGCACAAACTCTGAGTGCTGATGAGTTTTGCCAGAGCTTGCGATGTTCCATGAGACTGTGCAGAACATCATTTACCGGGTTTGACTAAAACAGCTACAACTCTGTCCTTTCTCATCGTAAGATGATCTTAATGTGAAAGTCTGCGTGAAAGGCAGCTGTCGGTATGCGTTCCTTCAAGGAATGCTGCGCCTTTTAATTACATTTTTAAACACAATGGAACCAGTTTGTTTTGCTTATCACATTTCACGAAATGAAAAAGGAAGTAGATGTACAGTACTGTAAATCAGCTTTGGGCGAGCTGGCTATGTGCTTTATACTTTATTAAAGTAATTTATAACAAAGTATAAAACAAGTTTTAGTCTGTAACTGGATCCAGCTGCAGTTTTTTTTTGTTTTTTTTTTCCCACTCTTTTGTGTTTCACTGGTGTTAGTGTTTCAGAATAGTCTTTGTTCGCAGAATAAAACACCCGAGTGGCAAGCGTATAGGAGTGGCGCTTTGTGGGGACCTCTTTTGTTGTCTTTAGTGCTGGGAAGGCAGTGATGCATTGTGGGAAAAGAGCTTACGCTCCTTTTGCAGGGGATCACAAACTTAAATGCAGGATAAGTTTGCCACTGTGTCAGAAAGGTGTCATTATAAATGGAAGTGACGCACTGTCGAACAGTTAACTTTGCTGATGAATCGGGTTTTGGCTGAAAACGCGACACTCCTAAAAATGTTTTGGTGGTTCTCATGGAAGAAAATGCAGAAATGCAACCCTAGGCAAGGCTTATAGCTTTCCAGGAGTTCGGAGTAACTTTATATTTGCTTTAGTTTTAGGTCATCAGGCCTGACTGCGACCGTAGGATCGTATCCTGTGGCAACAACAGGGTATCAGAGTCAAAGAGCCGCTTGGTTCTCGCGTGACTCGGCCAGCCAATGAAGCCTTCGCAGATCTAGGTCTGTGTGGCTGCGTCAACTAACGCTCTGTTGTTGAGGGGGATCTTTTGAGCTGAGTGGATTGTCAAGAGGCATTAATCTCACACAGTGGAACTGGGCAGAGCGTGACTTACAGGAAAACTAAACCTCAAATCCTTTTTTTTTGTTTGTTTGTTTTTTTTCCGCTCTCCACTTTCTGCAGATTCACATGCGTAACAATACCACATCGTAAAGAGCTCGGCATTAACAAGTAAAATAGTAAAAAATAAAAAATGGAGGGCTAATAATTGTAAGCCGTTCCACTCAAATTCAATATGAGTGCAGAAGAAAGGAGTCACATATTGATTTATTTAACAACTCGCACTTGTTTAAGACTGCTATATCTTTTATTGGTAGAAGAAACATGCATTATTTATTATGCTTTCATCTAATAGACATCAGGTAGCCTTCACTCAGAATCCTCCCTTTTATGAAGTGCACAAAGTGTTTAATTTACTATGAATAAATTGAACCGCTTCAGGTTTTGACGCTTACCGTTTCCAGAGGAAGATTTTCTCGCAGTGTTTTCAAAATAAAAGCATAAATTGAAGATTTTTGGCATAATGGCCAGCTTATTTGGTAGGATTTCCAAACTATTCTCTAATAAGCAAGTGCAAAAAGTCTTAATTTGGCTTATTTAAAGTAAAAAAACTTCTTAACTGTGTCACTTTTTTAGGTCAACCCAAAAACTGCTTACACGTTTTGGTTTTCCTTTTCATAAATAATTCACACTGGGACTACTTTTCAGTATCAAACACCCATGATTGGTGAGATATTTTGGTTTATTTCACTGTTTGTGTCCCAACTTTAGCTTAACTTTGGTTTATAAGTTGCCAAATGGGTAAAGTTTGCAACAACAGAGCATGAAATGTTTGCAGTAATTATTGCATCATCTCACGTTTATTTCATAAATAAAGGCTCAAATGTTTTGCTCGCATGTATAAGTGAACGCTGTTTGGGTTTAGCTCTGATGAAGGTTCATGTTTAAGTTTTATGAGTTCATTATACCAAACCATGGCCTGTACTGATGGTGACTTGATTGTTTGCTCCTTTTATTTGTTCTCTGATTAATATGATTGTTTTTTTTAACTCAAAGCTAAAAGAAGCATAAAATCAAGTCCATAAAAGTTTGGACCATTACTGAGTTTTATTTTGTACTATTTAATATGTACAGTACTTCAATTAGAATAGTAAAGGTTAGCCTTTCAGTCTAAATCAAGAAGTTTATTAAAAGTATTCCATGACGTTACAGCTTGTTTTGCATAGAGCTTTTATTTTTTCCGGCTCAGACAAAGCTGAACAGGTATCCTTGTGACCTCTCAGCCTGTAAAAGGAGGATGATAGCAGAGCTCTTTCAAAACCTTCACAACAGCAAGTTACACACCTACTAATCACTGCTTGACTCTTTGATGGTATTTTGTTAGCTTCAGGCTACTCGTTTGAATTAAATAATATGGCCGAGCATCTGCTGGTTGCAGTGTTTTGTTTTCTTACAGAGACGCACCGCTTCAGGGAATTCAGCTTTTCTTAAACCGGGCTTTGGAAGAAAAGAAAGAGGCACTTTTAAGTGCTTAGCTGAACATCCTCTCATTGCTGTTTTGCTCTTTGTTATCTGGGCTGTGAGGGGCACTCTGATTGGCTAAGGCACTGCCATCATTAACCAACTTGACTCTTGTTACTTAATGTGCTTTTTTTGTTTCTTTGCTAGTCTGATAGGACGGTTTTGCTGTCTGCAGTTAATGACGGCTGATCTATAAGAAAAGGAACGTGATCGTAAAACCGTTGGTAACGTTCAAGGATATGTTAGAGATTAGACTCAAAACATCATGAAAAACCTGACTGTTGGAGCCAAGATGCACTTGTAATGAACACTACATTAAATCTGTGAAACATGATGTTTAAAACGGTGTCAGGACAAGAACATATGTTGCTGCCAGTAAAAACAGATCACTGGGTTTTTAATGAAAACATCACCAAAATAACATTTTCGCTTTTTGTTCGGGTGTTTTTAAAGACTCCAAAACTGATTCAGCGCCGCTTTACAACTTCGACTGACAGGAACCCCAAAATAAAATCCAGACCGTGTCTGGGGGCATCAGCAGAAAATATTTGATTTCATCACCATGAGAGAATTAGGCTGAGGCAACAAATTAGTTGGTCTGTGCATTTCAAACCAACTGATCTGAGACATGGTGCATAACATTTTCAGGTCAATTATTTGTATTTTATCCCCTTCATTCTAATCTTTTTACAAATTCTCAGGCCAGATGTACCATTACTCTCTTCATTGTTAAAAATAAATGCGAAACAAAGAACCCAACTTTACTCATATTGTGTCTCAAAGTCAAAGTCCTCATTATAAACCTGTAGTATCCAAACAATATTATGCTTTATTTTTTGAGAAATGACTAATTCTTCATGCTGGCAGTCATGTAAACCAAGATTCTCTTTTACAACATAATCTTATTTGTCACGTTCATACTTTGACTTCTTTTTTTAAACCTATTAAAAATGGCTTGAGTCACTAAATTAAAATAAACCCTCAAAGTTTATCCTTCCCAAATGGGAGGATATAGGAGTACTCTGTAAGGTTTTCCAGAACATCTCTTGGGTTTCGGTGCTCGTTTTAAAACATAGTTTTAAATTGCAGCCTTGTGTGTGTCCAGCCTCCATGCAGTGTGAGGCTGATCCCTTTCTTGTCGCCGTGTCATCACACCCCGACCTGCCGGACAGTCACAGTGGTAGTCGGACAAACTCTTATTGGCAGCAGTCGCATCCCGGAGAAGGATTTGTCGTCACCCTCCCTCCCGTTTCCTTTCTCTTACCGATTGTTTTACTCGAGCCCTCTCTCTCTATCTCTTCCACCCCCCCTCCCTCCCTGCCTGAAGTGCACATACAGCTGGTGGTTTTTTTTTTTCCTCCCAAGTCTCCTCTGCAGCACTTTCCTAAAGCACGCGCCGCTGTCTGGTCTAGAGGTCTGCTCGCGATGGCATATAACCGTTAGGTCCTCATGACCGCAAGAGCTGCAGCGCCACGATGAAGAGGTTCGTGACTATAATGTTGCGTGGCCTCGTCAGCCTCTCCAAGGAGAACCCCATTTGGGCAAAGGAGCACCACCAGCCACCTAAAAAGAAGCTCAAGAGGAAACGGAGGGCAGCGAAGAGAAACAAGAGTATGGGCAGACGCAACTTAGTGAGGGCGGTTGGTATTTCTCCGGTGGTCTCTCTGCAGGATTACTGGAGCTCCTGTCTTTAAGCTGCTATTAGCTTAATGCAGTTTTGATGGTTTCTAAATATGTGTGTGTGTGTAGTTTAGTTCGTCCTGTTAGGGGTTATGATCAGTCCAAATTTGCTCCTCGTTTTGATCTGATTAGTTGATGGGTTGTTATAATAATGGTGGACTGAATATACTGTTTCGAAATGGTGCATTAATTCAAGACCGTCGTAATACACGTCTATAATAAAGAATGCATTAATGCGCATTAGTCGATCTGTATTCATGTTATTGTTTTTGAAGTTACTAACAGCAAAGACATAACTAGCTATTTACCATTTATTTCAGACTCTTCCAGTATTGTTAATTCTCTTGCAAAATTCTTTCCTACCATTAATCCATCACTTATCTAGACATAACTTCACATTAACGTAATAAGAGGCAGCTTAAAATCCTAAAAAAGGTATCTGCCCGATTTGCCAAGGGACGCCAGAATAAAAAATATGCTAATAGCTCAGCACCTTTTTGATGCTCACAGTCATTTTAACGATGACTGTCAGACGCTGAAGAACAGGCGACTGTATTATTTCATTTACGCTGCAGCTGAAAATGTCAGCGACTCACGCGGCTGCTTTCATTAATAAAATGAAATTTTAAAAAAACTGAGTCACTTTGTCCCGGAGTCACAGTTTATAGGTAGTTTTGTAACAAAAGCCAAATTTAATCTGACAGTTCTGGGCTGTGGTAATGATTGCTGAGTGGAAAAATGTGTGTCAGAGCTGCACTATACATGTATACATCTGAGTCGTTTCCATCGAAGCGCTAAATTCAGCATAATACTACGTTTTATCCCGTTTTTTATTCTTTTAATTAAGAAGAGCAAGAGCTACCTTTAGTAACAAGTTCCTCATAAATGAAAGAGTCCTCATTTCTGGTTGGGTTTAAGCTTTTCTCTTTTTAAATTTAGTTTTGTATTTAGATATTTTAAGTTAACTGACTATCGTTTAACAGTATGTCAACAAGAAGACACTTGTTGGTCTAAAAGCCACACCATTCTTGTCTTCATCTCACCTGAAATTAAAAAAATAGGCTACTCAAATAAAAGCTAAACATTTTGTTTACCAAGTCGTCTCCTGTCGTTAAGGAGAGGATATCTGGGATCTTCGACACTTGATCTCAGCCTGAAACATGAGGTGTTTACAGAACACAATCTGTGACCCTTAAATGACACTTTATTTAGCCCCAGAATTGACTCCAAATTTCATCTTGCATCCAAAAATTATCCATCTACTTTGTTTGCATATACAACCGATAATTCAGACAAAATGTTGTAAACATGCCTTATTATTTCAGCTTTGTTTTGTTACTGAAGTAATACATTTTTATATTATTCTTATGAAGAATGATCAGCGTATTTTTACTTTTGTTTCAGATGTTGTTGTCTCAGTGCAACACTTAACACCTAAATTTTCAATTTGTCAAACATTTGGTTAAAAACTCATTCAGAGTAGAAATATTCCAATTTTGTTTACCTTTTTAAAAAGTAGGACTAAAGGATTTTAAAACATTTTTCTTTCTTTCTACCAAAAGGATAAACAATTGTTGGAGAACGAAAAGGGTTAAACTAGAATTATTTTATATTTCTGGTAATTTGAAGTTATGTAGGTGGATTGGAAGGAGTTTACATCCTTCATGAGTCAGTTTGATCACAGGATGGTGTCAGAGAGGGAGAAGAGATTCATTAGTTGTGCTTTTTTTACCAACAATGTATGTCCTAAATCCTTAAATTAAGATGCAGTAGTTTGTTACTTTTGATTTCAGTGACTCTAAATCTTTACTGTGAGGCAGTAAATGCTCATTAATTTTGTATTTTTAGGAACCTCCTACCAAGTTGTCTCTGCTTTTAGGACTTATTTATATGTTAACAGCAGACAGAAACATTCCTCTGGTTTCAGATTAAACTCTACAGCAGAGCAGCTCATAATCTGAGTAAACAGAAGAGCGGCAGGCGCAGGTTTGTGTTCGTCAGAAGCTCAAACTAACAATCCCAGAGGTCGGCAGCGAAATGTGGCGTCAGCAGCTCAGTGGGATTTGTGCATCAATAGAGTGGGTTTAGCTTCATTATTAAGCGACATCATCGGGCAGCGGTGTATTTTGTTATTTCCTCTGCATTATTTATCAAGCGTACGATCAACATGTCGTCTGGTTCATTTGTTCTCCCTCCTGACTGCTCCCTCGTGTCTTCCAGATGATACTGACGGTGTACCTCAGCGACGGGGAGCAGGCCGCCACCGAGGTGCCCATCACGCCCGAGACGACGTGCCGCGACGTCGTCGAGTTCTGCAAAGAGCCCGGCGAGAGCAGCTGCCACCTGGCTGAGGTCTGGAGAGGCAACGGTAAGATGTGAAGCAAAGCTGCGCTGGGTTTGAGAGAGAGGAGGGCGTCTTTTTATCTGCCGATGTGTGTAAAATGTAAAATGTCCTGATACTTGCAGCGGTGAAGGCTTCATTTCTCAAAAGGAGCAGCTGGCAGTTCTTTGCCGCGTTGTACAAGAAGAAGAATGGGGATTTTTCTTTTTTTTCTAGTATTAAATAAAAAGATGATGTAACCCATCATTGCTGACTGGACATTTTCCTTTAATGCACAGAGATTAAATTTTATGAAGCCTTTAGTGTTTTTTCTTTATTCCAAAAACGCACTCTATTTTAATGAAGCTTCAGGTAAGCTGGGTAAGCTGCATAACTTACCTGAGTGAAACGGAGCGTGACGAGGAGAAAGGAGACTTTTTTTTCCAAGTAAGGTAATTCACGTCCAGATTCAAAGGTCAGAGAAGGGTTATGTGCTCATACAGCTGACAGCGCTGTCACAACAGACCAATCATCACGCTGATACAAACAGTTCAATCAGCATTTTTATTTATTTTTTTTGTCTTATTTTGCTCAGGGTTCACTGCCGCCTTCAGCCTCCAGGCAAAAAGCTTTATTGACCCGAGTTACGTAATCCTGTTAGCATGGCACCTCATAACGCAGCACTTCACTCGTTCAACCCCTGAAAACCTCTCTCTGCGTCCATCTTTTTTTTTTTTTTTATCTTGTCTTCCTTCTGCTGTCCTGGAGCTTTGAAATTAAATTCAGAATTTGAACTTGGTGAACCTTTCCTGTAGGTGTAAAAAAAAAAAAAAAACTGATTTATTTTTGCATTAACTGAATTAGTTGCCGGGATCAATATGTAGCAAAATAGTGTGCTGCATCATGCTCCAAAACCTTTTGTTGCTGCTGAAAACCAAACAATGAGGACAAAAGAGAACTCTTTAAAAATGAATCAAAAGGAAACACTTAAAGGATTGTTTTATGCTTATTTGGCACGCTGAAAAGAAGAAGCTATTTGCATTTTAAACTTTGTAACATAGCCACTCCCCCTCCCCAAAAATGTGCCTTGCTCAACCACTTTTATAGATTAACCAACTACACCAGTTTGTAACCTTCTTTCTCTAACTTTGCTGTGAACTGGCGTGCAGAGTTTAGCTTTCGACTTGTGGGAGAATCGGGTAATTTCTTCTCAACGAGTCAGCCTGTTCCTCCTCTTTTCTGCTTTCCAGAGCGGGCGATCCCCTTCGAGCACATGATGTACGAGCATCTGCAGAAGTGGGGGTCTCGGAAACAAGAGGTCAAGTTCTTCCTGCGTCACGAGGACTCGCCTACTGAAAGCAGCGATCAGGGTTCGTACCGCGCCGGGCTTTCTCTGCGCTCGGATGTTACGGACACGCCTGGAAGATGTTAATTCAGCCTAATTTAAGAGAAGGGAAATCAAGATATGTATCCATTTTACTGGTAGCAATTCCAAGTAAATCTTTCTTTCTGGTAAAATTTTCAGGCTTTGCTCACATGCTGTATTTCCTCCAGGCTTTTCCAAGCAGCACCAGTCCCAGTTGTCACGTAGCATCATTTCAATCAATGCTCAGATGACTCCACACAGGGTTTTTTTTTGTCTCTGAAGTTGTCGTGGTGTGCACACATGCTGTTGTGTGTGTACCGAATGCTTCTCTCTTGGGTTTGTGATGGTTACCGCTGCTTATTTTTGCAGGGAGTCAGCAGTCTCAGGATCAAACGAATCGCAGAAGTGGAAGTACTGGCGAGAAGCACATCGAAAATGGGGTGAGAATAAATCATCTGAGTTTTGTTAGACAGAGATTTTCTTATTGGTGAGCTACAGTTTCTTTTTTTTTTTTTAAGAAAGCATTAACAGATTACTTTTAAGTTCATATTAAAGACGCTGTGCTTCCTGTTAGGTGTTCCCGTTGCTGTGCGTGTTCTACTTTTTTTTTGTTTTTTGCTTTTAGGATGTGCTTGGAGTTGCGTCTGACTCTGATAAGAGCAGCCTCCGGCATGACGTTCTTTCTCTGTCTGTCCATCTGTCCCAGATTTTACATCGGAGTGTTGTGGTCAAGGAAATGTAACTAATTGAACCTTAAGGGTTGAGAGAAGAAACCAGCTCGCCTGTCGAGGCGAAGGAAGGCGCAGATTTTGTTTTCCTAAAAGTTGATGTCAGTTTGTATGAAGGCACCCAGAAGCTATTATCTCTCTTTTTTTAATATTTGCTTTTCATAAAATGAAACTTTGAGTTTTGTTTCAGTGAAGGAAATAGAGGTTTTTATTTTTTACACCGCGGATCCAGCAAGTATTTGGATAAATTAATCTAGTTGTTCTTCAATGCTTTGAAAAAAGCTGCTGTTTGTAAAGTTTTTTCACACATGCTGCTGCTTTATTACAAATAGATTTTAGGCAGTTTTGATCTATTTTATTGGTCATTTTCTATAAATGATTTAATGTTTGGTTGGGAGTTATGTGGGAGTGAGCATTAGCATGAGATGACTGTATAAGTCTGTCAATATGAGAAATAAAAAGAATAACAGTTCATACATACAGATCAAATGCATAAATATCAAAACCAGCTAATTGACTTATATTTTCAACTTAATGTAAAACAATTTAGAATGACGGCTTCTGGTCAACAAATAAAGCAGGACTTAATAAAAACCAAAGCTTTAATGGATTCAGTCAAGATACAAAAAACCTTGTTGGTCTCAAAAAAATAAAAATGAGTTGCACAGATGCAAAAAAGGAAGGAGATGAAAAGCAAAACATTAAAGAGGCTGATGAAACGGAATATGTACAAGTGACTGAAATATTAAAGTGAGGGGAAAAAATTGAACAGCTCATGACCCCGAAGCACCACTACATCAGTCAAAGTCTGGGTTTTTATTGCTGCTAATGAAACTGGAACACGGAGATTTATTGACAGATTCGGTGCCGAGAGAAGCATCGGGGTGGACGTGAAGACGTGTCCCGTGTGCTCCGATTCCAACTAATATATCCAAAATCCTCAATCAGCATTTCATCACTCAGCTGGGCCAAAGCTGTTATGGTTTGTGGTCACACATTAAGTATTTCTGGTTGAAAATGGAAAATTGTTGCATGGCAGAGATGAGCGAGAGCTGGTTATGTTTACAATACTTCACACACTATGTGTTTATAATAAAGCCGAGACCTAAAAATGAATATTTAACTAATTAGATTTTAAGATTTGGACTACAGAGTTGATCAAAACACACTGTTGAAGCACTATCAATATCATGCCCCTAGCCTAAAACAAACCATTGATTTCATGGTGACATTCACTCTGTCATGGAGCACGAACTGCACGGCCGGCTCTTCATGACCTCCCAAGTGACGGAGCCCATTCGTGTCAGCGTTTCTTCCTAATGTCTGATTTAGAGAATTATATCAGTCAGCCTGTTGGATGATGTCAAGGCCACAAGGAGGACAGTTTCTTTGGCTTTTCCACAGTCTGCAGAGCTGATCATTCACTGAGGGATGCTGCTTCTTAGGCAGAAACCTCTGTCAGGGGAGTCTGCATCCATTTTTAATGTATAAATTAATCAAATGTACACATTTGATTATTTTGAAATAATGTTTTGGTCAAAAGGAGTTCAGAAACTGAAAGGTTTTGTCAAAGAGGTGTCTGAAATACTTGGTTACTCAAATAATCTGTTGGGGTTTTACAAAGTGTTTATACCTGAAATGATTGTACCTCGAATGGGTAGTACTTCTGAATATTTGTCGTGTTTTATTCTGTTGTTTGGATAGTTGTTTTGGAAGCACATCCGTGATCAGTCAGGTGATCATACATTCATACATCATCAGCACATTTGTGGCTGCCTCGCGTCCTTCCATCGTCTGCTCAGTTGGGCGTTTGTTTTACGACCATGGTTGAAGGTTGTGTGTGTGTGTTTCTCCCTGGGGTAAATTGTCTTCAATGTGGTGTTTGAGTTCATTTGAGCGTGGCTCTCTGTGTGTGTGTGCCCATGGCCTCCTACGCTCTTACGATCTCGCTCCTCTTCCCCTGTTCCACTACCTCCGGACCTCCCTTTGCATTAATGCATTAACAAGTAGCAGGTAGGGAACGACTGCCTGATGAGCTGAGCTGGTGACTCTGCAGAGGCCTTTGAACGTTGCTGCTGCTACCCTGCACCGAGCAGGAAAAGTGGAAATTATTCCAGAAGAGATGGCATGTTTTTATTCAGATTAGATGAGTCACAAATATATCTGCCTCCACTAATAAAGCTAGACAGGAGCATGGTAGTGTTTGTTCTTGTTTATTTATTTCACCTTCCATTCCTGTGCTTAAACTGTAATGCATATGCTTCGTAGTGAGTCCCTTCCAAATCTCCTCACCAGTAAAACGGGAGCTTTTTGAACCAGTATCTTATATTATATATTTATATAGACATTCTCGGCTTCAGCCTTTCACTCAGAACAGTCCTCCTAAAGGCAAGCTGGGCCCGTTTGAAGCATTTTATTGAAGCTAGTTTGGATGAGCAGGTTCACCCAATATGTTTTTGTGCTCAGAGGTGCTCTGCTGGAGTAAAGTTTGAGGTTTGGTTTAGAGGAAAAAAAGGATTTGAAAGTGTCAGAAAAACCTTTGCTCTGTAAGGTCTCAGGCATCACACGGGTACCATTTTATAGGGGAAAAAAGACAGTTGTTTGTGGAGATGACACCTTTAATTTATACTGCAGCAGGAAGTTCTTCAGATATTTTTTTTCTGGATGCTGGTATCTGGAAGCAGCTGGATTTCTTTTCTACATGAGCCTTTTTCTCAGTTTTATCCTGCATGCTTTACTTGTTTCGGTTCATTTTAGAGCTAGAACATTGAGCTCGTTTATGAGTTGATTGAAAAACGGCAAAGGAGTCGTAGCTATTTGTAATCTGTGACTTGTTAAATAATTTTATTCTAATAAACAAAAACAATCTTTTGGTTCAGTTGTTTTATTCGTAATTATCTACTGATGTGCTTTTTTTAAAAAAAGAATGGATATTGTCGGCAAAACAAACGAAGCACAAAAAGCATTTGGTCGATCATTTCTTTGTTGTAACCATGTTTCTTGGCAATAAAGCTTATCATGTTGGAAAGCCTGTTTATTTCCCCTGAAATGGAGCCACACTTGTTAGGATGAGCAGCAGAGTTCAGTCTGTAGGCTGTGCCCTTGGAAACCTTCCCAAATCTTTCCTGCCAAACAGCTTATTGACTCTTATTTTGAGCTTCTGGTAGCTCAGGTGACAATCAGTTCCCTCCCAATTATATAGACAATTTCAGTTTCCAAACAGGAGTTGTTTTTTTTTATAATAAATGTGTCAGTTTTCCCCCAACAGTCTGAAACTATGAATATTATAGTTTGTGCCAAAGTGTAAACATGCATTAATGCTTTCTGTAGGATGATGTGCAGCTACCTAACACAGTCTGTTTGCAATTACTGTCCAATTACTCACCAAAACAATGATGTCCACTGCTACTAGGAAGCAACTATAGATTCTTTTTCAGGAAAACATTATGTAACAAATACAATTAGAACAGCCTCCCGCTAATTGAATACAATAATCTGTGCTCGTGTTCAGCCCTGTCTCACGAACAGCGCAGAATAAATTAGAGTATTTATCTTGTAGATAAAGGATGTTTTGTGTGACAGAATTGCCCTCTGGAGATTCTGTGTGTTTCAGTAATTGCAGTGACCTTTGGCTGGTGGTAGCTTTGCTGTTGCAGTTCAGTGTTTTCTCCCCCGATGTGATGTGATATGAAACTTACGCCACCAAATGGCAAATTACCCCCAGAGGCTCAGAGAATCTGCAAACCGAGTCTTCATCACAGTTAATGCCTCATCAGAATAATAATAATGTCTCTGGAGGAGGAAGACTCTGATTCCGGGTTGCAAAATCTTTTGTTTGACTCTTAGACTGTGGGTGTCAGATATCTTTTAATATTATTTTAATAAGTGGATTTATCTTTGCAGAACTTGTTTGTTTTGGTTCTTTTATTCGTTTTTTTTTTTTAATATAATGTTTTTCATCTTGTGTTGAACCCCAGATTATTATTATTATGCTGCACTTAATGACTTGTATAATTAAATTTGTACCTGAGTGGTGGCATGAGGATACACAGAGGGACACAACACCGACTCTAATGATTTAGTGTCAGCTTTTAGTTCTTTTAGTTCTCGCAGCTTTTGCTTGAAGCAGCTACATGTTGATGCTGTGGCTGCAGGAAAAAAAGTCACATCCACCAACATGAATCATGCTACTCATAAAAGCTCCAGGGGAGAAACTAAATCTCAGGTCGTGGCCTGGTCTGAATCAAAATGGCTTTTAGGAACTGGACTATAAGCTCTAAAATCTGAGCCTGTTGCACAGAACTTGACTTTTTTTTTTCCTTTTTCCTGCCCATGAAACATAACGAGCAGCGGTGTTTGAAAGAGGGCAGGATGACATGTTACCGTTAAGAAGTCATCCTGTAATGTGTCAGTAGGTGTCCTGACCAGCATTTATGTGTGTGTGTGTGTGTGTGTGTAGGTGGGGAATCAGCGGGTGGAGCTCACGCTGTCAGAGCTGCAGGAGATGGCCACACGACAGCAGCAACAAATCGAGGCTCAGCAGCAGATGCTTGTTGCGAAGGTAGCGCTTTCATTCTTTTATTTTCCTACGACTCCTTTCTCTGCATTTTAGCTTATTTCAACATCTGATTAAGAAACCGATGACTTCAGGTTGGCATCTGCTTTTCATAAACAAAATGGTACACTGCAGTAATGTGGCATCGCTCTGTTTTTAGTTAAGTTGATTACAAGTGAGAATATTTTCCTTCTTTTTTTAACTTATTGGTAATATGTCAGTGTGAACCCACACATATAGACTGACTGGGTTTTTAAATGTTTCTATAAACTTGATTTTATCTTGAAAGGTCAATGTAACACAACTTTGACAGTTTTATGGTGTTTAGTTGTCACTTTACATGCATATTCTTTGTGTATAGACTTCTGACACACACACACACACACATATTTAACCTCTGATTTTCCTTTAAAGCTTTACTAGACTATGGGGTAGGGGGAAGAGTTGGTAAAAAGTAAAAACTTAGCTTATTAGTAAATTTAACCTCTGAAAATTTGCCAACTAAGCATTTAGTATGTTTACAATACTTTACCTATTTGAAAGTTTAAATCTTGACATTTCTTGACATTCTAATTTAAAGTTATTCAATACATACCTAATGTATTTTCTAAACATTTCAATGTGGCACAAATTATTCACAATTTTGGCCAACTTGAATTTTAGCTATTTTTAACCTATCAGTCTCTTCCCTGATGGAAAGAAATCAGCTTACTAGCTTCTCTTGGATACAGGCTGAGCTTTAGTTCAGTGAATTTCAGGACACAAGCTTTGACAACTCTGAAGTCAAATGAACTATTGATGCTTGAGTCTCATGACCTTAAATAGGGACTGCTTGTTATGTAACAAATGCGACGGGATGCAGTTTGACTCATCAGAATTATCTGCTGATGGTTTACAAACACGTGTAAATGTACAGTTTGTATAATGCACTAAAATAAGTCAAATATTTGATCCCCTCATTACCAAAGTCGTCCTCCACATCATCATTTTCTTACAAAAAACCTTTTATGTGTTGCTTCCTAATTATTAACCAGTATCATTAATAAATTTGGATCCATTTGTGCTTTTTAGTTTGTTCTGTCATAATCAGTTTTCTCCTTATAATTGAAGAAACGGGAAATGGTCTGCTGTGTCACTCGTGTCGTTCCACTGAGCTCACTCTGACCTCAGTGCTCGTGCTCTTCTGATCAGTCATGCAAGAAGAAGCTTACTGCAGACCCACAGATAGTAAAACTAATTATTGCCTTTGTTGTGGTGTCTAAAATGTAGGGCCACTTGAAAGTCCTGCAGTCATTTGGAAACTTGGGCCTGTCGTTTCCTATTTTAGGGTCCTAACTGGAGCAATTCTCACTTGGGTGCAGATGAAGTCATCTGACCCTTTCTCCAGCCCTCAGACTTGACACAGTGTCTCGTTTAATAGGAATTTAGCCTAGTTTAAGGCATGCCTTCCTCATAAATGTCTTCTGCGCTGTTTGGAGTTGGCGTCTCTCGGATTCCTCTGCATGCAAATATAAACTTTGACCGCAGCGAACAGATAAAATGTTGTAATTGTGGCATCTCGCGAGTCCGCTTTCCCCGCGTAAAATTTTGCGTGCCTCCGTCCGCAGGAGCAACGTTTGCGCTACCTGAAGCAGCAGGAGCGGCGCCAGCAGCAGACCGTGTCGGAGAGCGAAAAGCTGCAGAAGCTGAAGGAGCGGGTCGAGAGCCAGGAGGCAAAGCTCAAGAAGATCCGGGCAATGAGAGGCCAGGTGGACTACAGCAAGGTCATCAACGGCAACCTGTGTATGTAACCTTACAATATGTACTCAGCTTTATTGCTATTTATAGCTTTACATTTTACAGTATACCCGCCACATCATAACAGATGCTTGTTAGAGCTCCTGACAGCATTCGATAGCATTTATGTTGGGCTTTGAATGAGCTGATGGGATGTCTTGTTTGTGTCACATGCAGCGGCAGAGATTGAACAAGTGAGCAGCTTGTTTCAAGAGAAGCAGGCCGAGCTGCAGGCGGCGGTCCTCAGGGTTGAACAGCTTAGCCTGCAGCTGGAAGATCTGAGGAGGGGAAAGCTCAACGGCGTACAGACGGGTCTGGGTGGCCAAGTCACTGGCGCCGCAGCCTTAGAGCTCCGTAAGCTTTACCAAGAGCTTCAGGTAATTCTCAGCATATTCTTATTCGTCCCATCAGATCTACTGTACTCTCGACTCCAGCAGATGTTGGTCATGTGAATCTGATTACCTGCTTGTAATCGAAATAACTTTTCTTCAGATTCGGAACAAATTGAACCAGGAGCAAAACAGCAAGCTGCAGCAGCAGAAGGAGCTCCTGAACAAGCGCAACATGGAAGTGACTCTCATGGACAAGCGCATCAGCGAGCTGCGGGAGCGCCTCTACAAGAAAAAAGCTGAGGCACGTCAAAAAGAGAATCTTCCTGTAAGATTAGGAGCGCTTAACTCATCCTTTTCTGAGATTGTTCTTTGCTTCAAATTAGTCTTTATTTGTTATTTTTTAGCTTTCCAAGCCTGTTGGGTCACGTAGACAGTCTTAGAATATCTATTGAGCTCTTTCTTTTAACATTACTCTTTTCTTTTACAGCTCAATCGAGCCAATGGGCCTCCTTCTCCCCAACCAGCTCCTGGTACTCTGGGTCGTGTTGCTGCTGTTGGGCCGTACATCCAGGTTCCAGTACCGACTCGACAGGATGGGGGCTACACCATGCCGCCTGATCCACTGAAGCCTCAAACACTAGGTGTTAATAACCAAGCAAACCAAGGACGCCCCAAATCAGGTCGGTTACAGTGAATGGAACCATGTTTATTGTTTATAGATCATATTTCTTTAATAACATAAGACACAGTGAAAGACTTGACTAGCTTTTAAGTCTTACGTCGAGGTTTTGAGCTTTGAACTTTGAAGATTTAAGATGCATCTATTAACCTTGTCAAAAATCCAATGGAGGGAGGGAATCCTGGAGGGAAGTAGGTTTCAGTGTCGAATCAGCCGTTTCAAACAGATAATGTTCAATTATGGTAGAATAAAAAAAAAAACCGGTTTCTGGCTTTTTTCCAGTGTGTAGTATGAACACACATTCAACACGTCGTTCACAAACCATGTTTCTGCTTTTTCCTTCTGTGCAAGAACAGTTTCCTCCCTGCCTGAACTCTGTTAGTTCCCTACTTTGACTGAATTTCTGTGATTTCTTTTCCTTTTCTCTCTAACCCGACTCTCTTCCTGTGTTGTGTCAACTGTTTTTCCGTCTCTGGTCTGTCACCTGTCTTTGTAATGTCTCTGTTTGGACGGGGGGGTGGGGTGGCATCGGGGGCTCCTCTTCCCCTGGGCAGACGGTGTGCGAAAGCCTCCTGGCCCTTGGAAAGTGTCTGATTTAGACATCGTTGTGGACCCGGTACCCCCGTCCCTTCCAGACTCTCACCCTGGCCCTGGAGCCTCCAGTGGCTCCGACGGCACGTCTCGTGAGTCCAAAGTGCTGCGTAAGCAAAGGGATGGCAACTGCTGAACCTGGTCTCTCAGCACAGGATCCTCAGGATGCATTTGCTTTTACTCCCTATTTACATTTATGGAGAACAAAAATAATCCACATTATCCAATCGCTTGTTGCTGGAATTGAGATATTTTACCATAAACCCCCTACTAGTTTATTTATTCTCCACCAAATTGATGAAATGGTGATAATTTTTAGTCTCAAATGGTACGAAACATAGAAAAACAGCTGTTGAATTAAAACCTATCTATCGCTGCTTTCACATTTTGTTTAATTGGATAAAGTACATGCTGTCATTCCATTTGGGCTGTTCTTTTCCATGTGATTTGGAATGGTTTATTTCAAAGTAGCGAGGTGTCACGAGAAAACACTGCAGAAATGTGTGCGTTGTAAAACAGACAAAGCACTGCTGATCCTGTGCGTGTGTGTTTGCAACACTTTTGAGAAGGTTCGAAGAGTTGAGCGCTTCATGAATTCACACGTGCAATTCAGTCCGTAACCTCATGGCTTTGTTCCGACTTCATAACATCTCCAGTTCTTGTTACGCTAACTTTTACATTTCATCCTCACAACAACTAAAGCTGGGAGAAGGCTGCACGTTCGCTATTGCTAAACACCTGCATGCACAAGGAATTTTACTTGTGCACAAAAAATATCACTAAATTTGTTAAGAAATTCTTTTTTTTTGATAATCAGTACTGTCATTTGTGCATAAAAGCGTTTCAATAAAAATGGGTGCTTGTCGTTTTGATTTGTGAAAGTTTCAAAGTCCTGATTTTGCACATGTTGGTTATCTTTCATGGCTGCCATGCTTGTTAGAAACAAAGAAAACTGGCACTTGTTTCTAAGTGAGGCGTAAGAAATCTGTTAATGCGTGATAATATCTATGCTGAGCTCTTAAATACATCTTTTGTCACCAGCATTACAGCTTGACTGCTTCTACTTCTTCTTGCATTTGTTTCTGTTGTTTTTCCTTTTTCCACTGTTCCTTTTCACCGTTTTCATACTGCCTATCATTTTTAAGTGTTTTTTCTTTTTCTAACATGTAAAGCGGTATTTGTTGTCTGTACCTGAATCCATTATTCAGTACAAGAACAGAAGCTAAATACTAACACATTCATGCCCATCGCCATCATTGCTGTGAAGCTGAGAATCAGGATTTTTGTCCTATTGATTAGTTTGGCCTCAGTGAAATACTTAGTTAATAGTGTGTTTCTCATATTTATCTAGATAGCTTTAAAATGTAAATGCAATAATTTGTTAAAACACTTTATCAGAAATGACTTTAGTGTAAAGAAAAAAACATGTACTGAATATTTCTCATCTGTATTGATTATCAGAGCTGAAAGTAAACGGGACACAAAACAACTTTTCTGAGAATACTGTAACATTACTGCTGTGGTTTGATTCTTGTTCTTTGTTTCTAAATTCAAACAAATTCACACGAACAAGCAGTCAACGTGGCACCTGATTAATAGGATGAACGTTTCAAAATCCTGAATCCTTCATTTAATTTTTAGCATGTTCTTCAAATGCCATCAGTAATACGTGAAACACTCTGTGGTGAGTCCAACGGGACACATTTCATACGTTAAAACTTTAAAAAAAGAAGTGTCATCTCGACCTAACTTTAACGGTGACATTCTTTGTTGCTGTGGTGAGTTTGTTAACTTTGCCACATGTTTACTGTGTTCTGTTTTTTTCCAGCTAATGACACCGGCTGGCCTGTTGGAGGTAAGAGCAGCACAACTCTGAAGCCTCCTGAGAGACGAGACTCAGGGACTGAAAGTCAGGGCAAAAGCCCTCCCTCAGGCTCCCCCGTCACTCCAAATACAGAAAAGGTAAGTTTTCTTTTTTCTTTTTTTTCTAAACTGTTATAATGTTCATCTCTTTCCATTTCCTCGAACAAACAGCCCTTTTTATTTTTTGGTTATTTTGATTTTTTCCAACTGAAGAGTTGGGGAATCAGAGGCGTTGTTTGTGTATTACAGCTGTTTCATGTTATGAATATTTGTGATTTCCTGCTTTTTCGCAGGTGCTAGATTCTAAAATTGCTGTAACTTCCCCTGCCATAACCAAACCGCAGCCACCGCCGTATGGATCTCACCTCACTTCTGCCATCACAGCTAGCTCCCTGGAGCGCCGCAAAGACGTGCCTCCCCCTCGCCCGCTCCCAAACCCGCCGGCCCCCGCCTGGCCCCGCGTCCCCCCCTCCACCGGCTCGTCCTCCCAGCAGATCCAGCAGCGCATTTCAGTTCCGCCGAGTCCCACATTCCAGCCGAACGTGCCGCTTTTCCCTCCTGGGTTAAGTGAGCGTCTGGATCCTCCGCCAGCTGTGGCGGTGCGGCCCTTCATCCCAGACAGAGGATCACGGCCTCAGTCGCCCCGCAAGGGTCCCCCTACCATGAACTCCAGCTCCATTTATCACATGTACCTCCAGCAGGCGGCGCCAAAGAGCCAACCACTAAAGCCTGCTCTCAAAGCAGGTAAGACATGTACGTTTTCTGGGAAAAAGCAGTTTGAACGTTGAATGACTGTGTTAAAATTCTCTGAAAAGCTGAAAAGTTGCCAAAAGCTAAAAGAAGCAGACTAAAACTAGCTAAAAGCTGAAAGGAGCAGAACACTTAATAAGAGCTTAATGGAAGAAAATGCTAGCTAAAAGTTAAAAAGTACCAATAGGCTGAATATAAGCTAAATGAAGCAGAAGTATATCTTAAAGCAGCTAAAAGTAGCATAAGTAGATTTAAAAAAAATAGAGAAAATATGTTGAAGAAATTTTCAAATAGAAAAATAATTTTAAAGGAAATGAAAAAAAACGTTTTTTTCTTAGGGGGGAAATTTAATTAAGTTTAAAATATTTTGAAAATTTTAAAAGTTACATAAACCAAAAGTCAAAGCAGTCATCTCCTGAAAGAGCTGAACGTTTTGATATATGAATGGCTTAAATGGCACAAGGTACATTAGAGGGGAAAAACCCCAACAGCTCAGGACAACTATAGTGTGAATGTTGAATCATACAATGAACAGAACAAAAAAATAAATAAATCATTGATGAATGATATTCACATAATTCCACATTATCTGTTTACTTCCAGTCTATGGGAAGCCCGTTCTGCCCTCCAGCTCGACACCACCTTCTCCCCTACCTTTCATCCAGGCAGGTGGAGCCTTCCCAGTGTTTCAGGGCCAACCTGGCGGTGAGGACACTTTAGACGGAGAATTTGATGACCTCGAGAGCTTCCAGCACCTGGAGCCGTCAGCGCCTCCTCCCAGCGTGGAGAATATCCCTCGCCCGCTCAGTCCTACGAAGCTCACGCCTATGGTGCATTCTCCACTGCGCTACCAAAGCGATGCTGACCTTGAAGTACTTCGTAAAAAGTTGGCTAACGCTCCAAGGCCGCTGAAGAAGCGCAGTTCCATCACAGAGCCAGAGGGCCCCAGCGGGCCCAACATCCAGAAACTGCTGTACCAACGGTTCAACACTCTAGCAGGAAGCATCGAGGGGAATGGTGTCGGTGGATCCGGAGGAAGTAACGGCGCCGGTAACGGAACGCCATTTTATCAACCGGCTAATCCTCCGGGCTATCTGGGAGGGGATTCTCTGGCTGACACAGACAATGGCAACCTCCTCTCCGAGACACCGCTGGCACCAGCGCCAGGGGAGGAAGAACCGGGCTCCGAGGCTCCACCCACCACCACAGATGCTAATGACAACGAGCCAGTGCCCTCATTGCCTGAAGGGCCCGCGGACCTTTCTGAAGAAGAGGGACCGGAAGACGACAACAACAATAATGTGGGAGGTTCTGAGGCGTCTTTACCCAGCCCCCTGGAGGTCAGCACTCCGGAGGAGAGTGGCACAGCAGGCTCACAACACCTGGTAAGAGACAAAAATGTTGTTTTTGCTTTTAAAAGGCAAAAGATTTCCACAAATACAGTGAAATTTACTTCTCTTTACTGTTAAAGGAGAAGCGTACGAACCTGAAGAAGCCCACCTCCGAGCGCACCGGTCACAGCTTCAGAGTCAAGTTTAATCCTTTAGCTCTGCTGCTCGACGCCTCACTGGAGGGGGAGTTTGATTTGGTTCAGAGGATCATCTATGAGGTTTGTCATCACGTGTGCCTGTAGACTTTATTTATGTTTTGCACGCAGGGAGAGTCACTTATCTTTCAATTTCTGGGTTTCTGCAGGTGGAGAATCCCAGCACTCCCAATGACGAGGGCATCACACCGCTGCACAACGCTGTCTGCGCGGGACACCACCACATAGTCAAGTTCCTGCTGGATTTTGGTGTGAACGTCAACGCTGCGGACAGCGACGGATGGTGAGTCTTAAGTTACCTGACACGAGTGCTGGATGACTCCTCGTTTCACTTTGTATTGAATATCTGTCTGCTTGTGTTTGTTTGAGCAGGACTCCTCTTCATTGTGCCGCCTCCTGCAACAGCGTCCATCTCTGCAAACTGTTGGTGGAGTCCGGAGCTGCCATTTTTGCAACCACCATTAGTGACGTGGAAACTGCTGCGGATAAATGTGAGGAAATGGAGGAGGGCTTCATCCAGTGTTCCCAGTTTCTATATGGTGAGAAACGGCAAAAGCACGATTCAGCATGTTCAAACTGTGAAAACAGCATGAAGTTTATAAAAGTCTGTTTGTTCTGGACTCTCTCGTGTAGGCGTTCAGGAGAAGCTAGGTGTAATGAACAAGGGGACTGTGTATGGTCTGTGGGACTACGAAACCCAGAGTCCAGATGAGCTGTCATTTAAGGAGGGGGACGCCATAACCATTCTGCGTCGCCAAGACGAGAACGAAACTGAGTGGTGGTGGGCGCGGCTTGAGGACAAAGAGGGCTACGTGCCCCGCAACCTGCTGGGGGTAACGACAAACAAAACAAACTTTTATTAGTTTCGATCCGTTAACTCATTGCCGGGGTTTTCTTTTATCATGTTTACATTTTGTTTGTTCTAATTAATGAATGCTGAGCTCGTTTAATAAGCAGATAATTTGATAAACTGGCTGATTGGGACTAAAAAGCAACATTTTACCTGCTTGACCTACATGCTATAGCAGGGGTGGGCAATCCTGGTCCTCGAGGGCCACTATCCTGCATGTTTTACTTGTTTCTCTGCTTCAACACACATAATTTGAATCAATGGCTGATTAACAGGCTTCTGCAGAACATGAGGAGGTGATTTAACCACTGAATCAGGTGTGTTAAGATTATTTAACATGATTATAAAAGTCTTTAACTGAGGTTTATACATGTTGTCAGAGAGCATCAGAAATGCTGTTACAAAAGCAAGCACATTTTGGAGGCCACTCAGCTGTCAAGAGATCTTGTTATCTTTGGTGAATTACAGACACGAATGAGTGAAGATGCTTCCGGGTAGCGAGGCGGAGAGGAAATGTGCAAAAGTAGCTGGGGAATGTCTCCAAAACTGCTACACTGGACATTTACTGAGCCTCGGGCTGACCTGGAGCAACTTGGAGTGTTTTTTCAACCTGCAGTGAGGCTGCTCCATGAATTTAGTGGAGGAGGCATGCAGTGTACTAAAAGAAAGAAGAAGTCAAACAACTGCCAAAGCATTTTAGAGGAAAAAAAATAAACAGAAACCAAAATATCTTTAAAAAACTCACTGAGCTGTAGGTCCAACAAGCGTAGAGGTGGCCTTTAGAAGCTGCTTTTGCCAAAAACCCATAATAAAGAGTGAAAAAGTGTCAATATTTGTATCTAATCTACACACTATTATAAAGTAGTCAAAAAATCTGGTTATGTTGCATTAATTTCTGAAAGTATTTTTAATGAAGTAGCTAAAATCTGAGGATGCCAGTAATTCTCAGTAAGACTCTTGATTTTACCCATCGGTTTTGTCTTAAATGCTTTGGATTGTGTCTGATCTTTACTAAATTTAACAATCTAATAAATGATCAAATAAATAAAATTAAAAAACTATAGCATACATTCTTAAATGCTAAATTGTTCATCATATATAATCGTACTAATGCAAAGCAGGAAATAATGAGGTTTCGGTGACAAAGATGTCTCCTCTTTGTGTTTTTCTTCGCAGCTCTATCCTAGAATCAAACCTCGTCAGCGCTCCCTGGCGTAGCGCCTCAGTCCGCTGACCTGCGGCCGACGCCCGGACCGGTGACACAACCGAGAGCCGAGAACAACGAAGGAGCCCTGTGCTCCGTCTTCTCCCTGTGGCCATAAACCTTTCCCTGCCTTGTGCTTTTCACAGAATCCTCCTCTCGGAAGCAGAGGGCACTAAACTCAGATGCATATACTCACATCTGCACACACACACAACAAAGACAAAAGCGAGCACTCCAAAAAGTCTCTTTAAACGACTCCATCCCTGCTGCCCCTCCGCACTCCTCCACCTCCGTCGCTATCCTGACAGACGTCGACCTAAATCAAACACTTTCCTTTCGTCTCAGTATTTCTCGCGTTGTTCGATCTTCAGCCATCTCCTTAATGAGGTCTGCCGCGGCACAAGTTTACATGATGCTGTCTAATAACTGGAGGTTCATCTTTATGGGTGAGAAGTTGCTGATTTTTGTCAGTGAAATTTAAATTGAGCTGTAAGTTGTTGGGTTTTTTTTAAAGCCAATTTGGTCTTCTTGGAAAAAAATAATTATTGGAGAGAAAATTGATTCTAGACTAATCACCAAAGAGGAGTATAAATTTAATAAATTTAACACTTTTAGTTCTGCTTGTCCCTAGGAGCTTGAAGAAATGAGATAATCAGTTAGTTAGTTTGCTTCTACGGCTCCCAGGAGCTCCCTGTAGATTTTCTCATGGAGTAAAAATAAAAAGCAGAATTAGGACAAAGTAAATCCTCAGTATTACTCATGCGGGCAAGTTGAGGGAATCCTAGTTCATTCAAGAAATCGAGAGCTCACACATTGTCATGAATTGCATAAGCATCCATGCCTTTTCTCTCTCTTTTTCCCCACCGTTTACTGTCATCTGTTCAGAATCTAAATGCAGGATTTATTGTGGATATGTGACAAGAACACTAATAAATTATAATTGAGCCTTTGGAAAATAATCTGTTCTCTGCATCATGTGATTTCAGTGGGAAACGGTTGTTTAAAGGAGCAGATAATTTTATTTACCAACGTGAATTGGTAAATGTGAAAAGCTCAGAAAAGAAAACACACAAATATGATATGATCAAGTGGGCCATGTTTCTGATTAGTCCAGACTTTTATAAAACATTTTTATTTAGTTTTTAAGATCAGTATGGCTAATCCAAGTAAATAAATCCCCCCTCAAGTTTTTCATTTGATTCTTTTGGAGGAGATAAATCAATGTGACACAAATCCCAAATTTCAAAGCCGTAGGAAAATTATAAAGTATTGAGGTGTATTTTTTATTTATGGGGCTTTAATTAGTTTCTGACACATACAATCCCCTGCTGTTTTGACATGTATAGATACTTGGGAGATTTTGTACTTTTAGGCAGTATTGGAAAAACTCTTTTTGGTTTAAACTAGTTAATAAAAAAGTTTCATTTTTAGATTGCAAAGTAGACAGACGTGAACCTATGCTGGTGTTTTTAAGAAAATAATTTGAGTAATTTTTAAATCACACAATGAGAGTAAATTATTCATTGAAACGAAAATGGTATTGATGTAAAAACAACGTGGACGTTGTTTTGCATTGAAACAAAACTTCTGACGGCAGCTTTTTCTGTGAGCGGTCAAAGAAAAAGAAGACGCTGCAAACATCTGACACACCTGACAGGTAGGTTCATGTGAGTACAGATAGTTTCTTTCTTTAAAAGACTTGAATTTCATTAAAGTTCTATTTCTGAATGCTGTAGGTACCCCTCATCTTTTATCACGTTTTCAAATTCACTGATAGTAAAAGAGATGTGTTTTTTTTCAAATTTCAACACAGAAACTTAATTTGATTAGTAAGGTTTAGTTATTGTTTCCTGTTACTCTTGAGGCACAATACGTTTTGCAGGTTTTGTTAGAAATATTTATTTTGTCTCGGCTAAAGCTCCAATTAAAACTGTTGACAACAAAGTGCATTATTAAACTGCAATCACTGCGTTGACAAACATGTTTTAAGTTTTGCTTCCTTGTTAGAGCCGCTTGTAATCTTTTTAAAGTGGTCTTGGCATACAGAAGATACATTTCTTTGGTCCCTTTTAAGTTCTTTGCAAGTTGAAAAATCAGTCGATGTCCAAAATAAAACCCTTGAAATAAAGCGCTTCTGACAGTGTAGACCATAGAAGTTCATACAACTCAACAAAACCAACAAAAGAAGCTGACTGTTGAGACCTCAAGTTCTTGAATGCATCAACAAAACATGTTTCTTTTGTGGATAAAATAGAGTTGAAAATAATATTTATTGCTGAGCTTTTACAATCTCAGACATGTGTTTGGAGAAACGAACTTGCATTATATGAAACGCACAGTTTCAACTAAATTTGCAGTACAGTTTTCATCTTAAAACCAAATACTGCCAGCGCCCGTAATTTATCCACTGAACAAATAATCTGCTTTTGCCGCAGTCTGGTGGAAAAAAGTAGAATTCTGGCTTTACTTTGGTTCAAAGTCACTGTTCTCCAAGCAAAGTTAATATTTTACAGATGTGCCATCACCAGATGGAGACATTCCTTAACTTTTTGGTTGTAGAGCAGGTTTTACTTTAAAAATAAATAAATAAATTAAAGCTATTATAGCCATAAATTTAAGAACTTATTTAAATTTTAAGAACATATATTCAACTGCAGGAACTTTACTGTAAATATTCTGTGACTTTTGACACATGCAAAATACTTGAATTATAGGACAGTTGTGAATGTTGTTTCAGGCTACCACTAATTCATTTTTATTTATATTAATGTATTTATTTTCAGTCAGTTTCTCATAAAATATAGATTATTTAAAATCAAGTGCTTTTCGAGTCCAGTTAGGCAAAAAAAAGAGTTAACTTCATTAACACTGTTTTTGGACTTTAAAAAGCTTATTTTAATTACTTCTTGCAATGTTTGTCAAAAATGATTATTAAGATCTATATGGAAAACATAGTGGATTGACTAATCTTTTCAATAACCTGTATTCAGCCAAATATTCGCGCTCTCGGAGCTTTTACAGCCAATTATTAGTAAATAATTACAAACAAGAAGAAGTTATGTCCAAAACCACAACATCCATGATGCACTGCGATAAACACAGAACGGCGCATGCGCACTACCTGCTCGAGTAAACCGATGACTTCACGCGCAGCCCGGATCAACCAACCAACCAGCCAGCCAGCCAGCCAGCCAGTCTGTTGAACCGTCTGAACTGTGCGCTTCTCTGTCGTTCTCACCTGGTGAACTTGCAGTCACTTTTAAGGGGAGAAACATGTTCGACTCGTCAAAGTAAGTAAAGCTGACGTTACAACAAAAATGCTATTTTTTTCATTTATTTTTTTACCCCACGAAGCGCCCGCAACAAAACTCGCGTGAGTTCGCCTCATCTGGCCGTTTGGCTGCGGGTGTTGTTGGTGACCGCAGCGCCGGTGTCCGACGCTCAGCAGCCGTCAGCAATGTTTTTGAGGCCAGCTTATTTTTTATTCTGCTTTTTATTAAATGTGGGAGTTTAGACGAGAGCTTTCTGCTTTCCTCTGAGCGCAGTTGTCTCCGCCGGCCAAAACCTGGTCCAGGCAGGTATGGAGGGTCAGCCAGCAGTCGGCTATGATTTGCCTGTGTTTTGCAAACTGTTTTTGTTCTTTCTGTTTGTGAGCTAGAGCCGGTCCTTTTAATGCTGACTAGTGTGGTTTAAAAACTGGTCTCTACGGCTCCTAAAAGTCTCCCAGGAGAAGGAGGTGAAAAGACGAGCATCGATCTGCATTCACTGTTTAATGTTTGACTGTGTTGTAGAAAATGTGATCCAAATTTAAACTCCTAACATTTAAATATCACACACTTCCAGGATCTTGGTAGTGTTTTTGTGTGGTAACCTTGCTGTATATATTGCCCAAAACTGGTTTAATTTATAGAAATAGTAATGAATAAGAATATAAATGCAGATCTGGTCTCTTTAGTTCAATAAATTAGACTCATTTTTACTTTTCTAAATCAATATTTACTTTTTTCATAACTGCATCTTGTAAAACTAGACTCTAAAAACATAGTTTTGATGTTTAAGTGAGTTTTAGATTTAGCAAAATAACAACACTTCATGGTATTACCAGATTAAAGCTGAATCCTGATAGATTATGACAGTAATATATTCATTTTATTTTTGTTTTTCCATGAATGTGCACTTTGTGAAGCATACTGTTCTCTAGTTTTTAATCAATTGACTCATTAATGTTCTTATAAAAACAGTTTAATGCTCCTTTATTTCTTAAAAAAAGAAAAGAAAAGAAAAGGTCTTTTGTGTTTTCAGACATATGATGCTTAACTTCTCGGGGATGACAGGTTTCACTTCCACCAAGCAGAATAAGTCATTTTAAGTCGTGAAAACGTGGCATTTGTTTTGCTCAAAGTCCACAACTGAGATTACCAATAATCTTAAACCCTGTTGAAGACTTATCAGGAACAAAAAGGCTTACATTCCACAGATTTAAAACTGCTTCACGTCGCTCAGGGGCTTGTATGTGCTTGTAATTTCTGCTGCCCTGTAAGAAGGCTTACAGCTGTGGTGGGATGTGCAGCCATGTTTTCACTGTAAACACTGGAGGATCCCGACATGAGGCTGTTGTTTTGTCCACAGCGTTAATTCTCAGACAGGGAGGTGTCCAGCGCTGACAGGTCTGGACATTTGAATTGCGTGACTTGTTTTTTTTAAATGTTTTTGTTTGTTTGTTTTTCTGAATATGTGCACGTTGCAGATGATTAGTCTGTGTTGTAACTCCCCGCTTTTCCCAACCGCTGAGCTGTTTTGTTGGAGCCTGAACAATGTTGGGATTAACCTACTGGTATTTTCAAAACCTTTGCAGATCTTGACAAATTGTAAATTAGTTTATTTTATTCATAATCAACCTTTGTCTTTCTGTGTTTACTTGCATTCTGTATGCTAAATGTAGTTGTATTTAGTGTCCACAGGGTTTGAATTGGTGTATTAAGTACTTATATTTTTCTGCTTGTCTCATACACAAAAATCAAGGCTGTAACAATGTTGATTTTGCTGTCAGATGATTTACCAATCGCAGGCACATCAAGTGACACCTTATGGCATTACTTCCTCTACAAAAACCACAGTATCTGCCATGATGTTGATTTTGGTCATTAGTCATTGAAACGTGTTTTTTTTTATTCCTCTTCCTGTTGTCTGTCATAACATTCACTTTGGCATCTTTACATGTTTATTTTAGATGTGCCTGACATTGGCACCCATGACACTGTAGTTATTTGTATCACAAAGGAAGTGGATCTGATACCAGCTGAAGCAAAGTACTTTTCATGTATATTAATAATTGTTTGCCAAAGTTTCAGTGCAAAGCGTGGTCCGAGCAGAGGCACCAAAGGTGATACAGCTTTAATAATTTGAGCGTGGTGTTTCACAGGACCGACTGACAGTGTGGCAGCCTCCCTGGGCGGCTCACAGTAGGAACACTGAATGACCGCCTCCATGCTGGAGGGGAGGAGTAGACCTCGAGGAGCACTATCCTGCATGTTTTCATTGTTTCCCTGCTCTTCAGCAGGTCTTCAAGTCCCGCAGAAGCCTTTTAGTCACTCAGCCATTCAAATCAGGTGTGTCAAAGCGAAGAAGCGACTAAAACATGCAGGATGGTGCTCCTCGAGGACCGGGGTTGGGAGGAGACTAATGATTTTTGTAGTGGTGGTTGTCCTTTAGGAGTGGCTATTACACAGCTGAGGACCACCATCTGTCTGCATTGTTTTTAGGGTCTGTGTGTGCCATTAATATACACAAAAGCAGGTGCAGAACCACAGACCTCAGTGTTTTCTTTGAAAGTATATTAAAGTGTGTGCATCGTTAACATGTCACTTTCCTCCTGGCTTGTGTCAGAAATAAGAACAATGGTCAGTGTCGTGCTGTTACAGTAAATAATTTGTCGTGGAATCCTGTTTAACCAGCTCCCATTCACTGCCAGTGTTTATAAGCTCTTTTGTTAAGCATTTAGACGATCTGTAGTGAATGGAGACATTCTGACTTCTGTAGGTAAGGTAGCTAATCCAGTTAGTAAACATACTTCAGTTACTTTCCTTGGGTTAGATGTTGGGTGTTTGCTCACTTCAGTTTCCTTTTTGTGCTGTAGCCTAACAACAATTAGGTGGTATGAAAACATATTTTTTTATTACTTTAAGGCAATTATTAAAATGTAGTTGTTTTTGTTTGTTTTTCTGTGTTCAGCAAACTAGAAACATTTCAAATTATTAAGACTTTTTGGCTTTGTTAATTTAGTGTTGATAAAATGGTTGTAGTAATCAAAAAGTTACTGATTGTTGTCTGTGCTCAATGATAAGACTAAAGAACACGGTTATTTCTCAGTAAAAATCAGTATACATGCTTTGTTTTTTGGGGTTTTTTCTGCAGATTCTCGTTGCAGTGCGTCCTCTTTGACTGCTTTATTTGCAGCACCAGCTGTGTCAGAACCAGAGCAACCGTTTACACGTGAATTTATTCGAGGGTTTATATGGGGGAAGGACTGTTCCGGTCAGTTTTTGCTCTTCCATGTGGCGTTGGTGTTTATATTCTGAGATCAAGTTACGTGAACCCGCTTTTACTCTGCTGGCCTGTCACAACAATAGGCCTGTATGACTGTTTGAATGTGCCATTCTTTGTGCGGTGTGCTTCACTTGGGCCAGACAATAGATTCATTTAGCATCTTTTCTGTGTTCAGGCCAGCTCTGTCACCATAGTGCCGCTGCCATACCACACCCTGCCCCCAGTCTGGCCCGGCTTTGCACTTGTTCTTGATATTGGGACAGCTGGGCTTAGACAGCCCATTGCTGGCCCCACCCGTGACCCTGCCCCTGCCCCATGGCTTTAGGATTGTTGTGGCGATGCTGGCATACCTTTCTAAAGCAATAAATATGCAAACCAATTATCATATAAATTCTTGCTTTGGGCGCTGTGATGACTTCCTGAATATCAATTAAAAGAGGAAAAACTGGAAGAAGTTTATAGCAGAGGAATTTCACTTCACCTGGAATGAAGGACGTTGTTGCTTAAGCACATACAGATTTGTGAAATAAAACAGAAACTCTCTTTAGGTAAACGAGCAGAAACGCAATTTAGAAGAAGAGGAAAATCCATTACATAGTCTGTGTCTCATGTTTAGGCCATCTGCTTTAAGCTAAAGGTATCACAAGATGAGACATGCCAGGATCTGTGCGGTTTACCACCCAAGCTAAACAATCTTACTCAAGGAAGTCGTGGATTATTACAGCTGATTTGATGATTTGTCCTTACCTGTCATTTCAGGAAGGAATATAAAAAGCATCATGTCAGAATAACAGCACACATACAGCGTCTGGCACAAACCCGAGGCTTAGGGTCCTATAAAAGAAAGCTGCAGCTCACTCTGTCGTTTATTTTTAAAAGAAAAGCATCGAGCGTTTTAATCTGGGAAGTATTATCCAGCCGGTTGGTTAGTTTAGGTTCCAGCGGAATGAGCGCACCCTGCTTGTTCATTTTCAAGACGTTGACTCTTGACCTTCCTGATTGTTGGGAGGTGAAGAGGCAGAAGCACACAGTGTCCGGGGCAGCTGCTCGGCACAGGCAGATGTTTCGTTAATGTGCTTCAGGCTGACAGGCTTCAGACTTCTTGAGTGAGTAATGGATTCTTTATGGGAAGTCCTTCGCTCTTTACTCTACTTTATTTGCTTAAAATTGCGACTCAACTAATTAAACTGCCTTCGTAAATACAGATGAAAACTCTTGATCTATGCAGATGTTTTGCGCTCTCGTTTTTATATTTCTCCAGGACATACAACAGTAAGAACCTGAATAATATTATTGTTAAGCCTTGATGAGAACCTGTTTGTGAAATTAACTTCCAACCACCAAAACCACAGATTTATTAAGCATTGTATTATTGGTTTTTTTAAATCTGTCTCAGTCACTTTTTTGTGCAGTCCAAACTTGCCTTTTCAGAACACCCCTTCCTCCAGAGAAAAGCATTTTGATGTGAAGTCTTGTGGTTTTATATCTAGAACTGGGTGACCTACCAAAGTATATTTTGGGCTGTCAGGACTTGTTGCAGTTGTACCCATGAGAGTACCCACATTACAGTTGTGCTACTTGCAACAGTGAGATAGTTTCCTCTTTTTTTTTTACCTGTTCAAGAGGTAATGATGGTACCTGTTATTCAGCACGTGAATCTTTAACACTTACTGATAAGAAATTAATGTCTCTTTTGAGAGGCCTAACTCTGGAAGCATAAACTTCTGTTTTAATTTTCCACACATCCATGTGTTTTACTCAGCTTCGACATGAGTATAATATCACTCAGGTTCTATTACCAGTTCCATCCTGTAAAAACGCCACAATAAATCTAATTAATGGCATGTGGTTTACCACATTATGGAGTGAAATTTCTATTTTAGGATCCAGTCTTTCCTTGCTTTGGGGGTCCCTGTCATTTGAAGTAATTGTCTCAGGCTGTTACAGTCTGTCATATGATGGAGGATATATTTATGCTTTGGTTTTGGTTCTGACTGGAGTATTTGAATTACTTAGGTTTTTGTTTTTTTCAGCATGTATATGGTTTTTTTAAAGGCTTGCTCGGTTTTTAAACACAAAAGGGGTGTTCATTTGGAGTTGACAAAGTTAGAAAATGACTGCTCTCTAGGCACACTGAGAGAAATGAGGCAAACCTCAGATTATCATGACAATGGGGGATCAAAATTAATTACTTTTGTGGCTCAACCACAAGATGTGGAATGAGTGGAGGGAGTTCAAACAAAGGGAGCATGTGGCTCCTGCCCTGTGTGTGTGCGTGTGTGTGTGTGAGGGGGAGTCCCATAACTAAGAGGTTAGTATGAAAAGGAAGGAGAAGGTTTAATAGGTCTGGAGGAATTCATGTTTGCCTCTTAAACTTTTTGTCACAACATTGATGATAACCTCTGAAGAAGAGTTGAGGGGAAGCTATAAGTCAGTTTTTCTGGGAATCTGTGAGTTGTGGGTCTTTTTGAGGGTTCATTAACGATGAAGGAAAGGTTCCAGCTGCTTGGATGCCAGCATTCTGTCTGACAACATATGCAATTAGTTCAAGTTGGTACTTGAAGTTGATGTAATACCAGCTCAGTTACCTAAAGCTCATGTGTGTGTAACAAATCAAAGTGAACTATACCATATGCAACAGTAAACCTTCATTGCATACATGCAGCAGCATCTCAACCATCAAATGTGAAATGTTTGACTATTACTTAAGCTTCTTATTCCTTTACAAGTGATATGCTTCTCAGAAAGTAAAGCAGAGTCCCGAAGCTTCTCAGAATTCAGGTTTCATCTGATTTTGTGACGAGATAAAGATCTTTTGTTGACGTTTGCATCAAACTGAGGTTCTGCAACTCCAAAGCAGTGATCTCACAAATCATAGTGGTCCAATTTTAAGCCTTAAGGATACATTTACAAAAGCAGGGGTTCATTTTAAAAATGACATGTTGCTTCGGAAAACATGCCACACATCAATTTAGTTTTTTTTTTTTTACTTGAATAGGTCAGGTGTCGACACGTGCCCTCTCTCTACACAAACCTAAAACCGTGCAGCAGTCTCTGATAAGCAGACAGATACTATATTTAAAAAAAACAGACTCCACCAGACCATGGCGTGCTTTATCCTGTTCTTAAAATGTTGCCCCACCTTCCACAAAGTAATGCTCAAGTTCTGACATGTGGTTGAGAAAAAAGGAGGTACCAGAAAAGTGTCGTATGTTTAGACTATATCTCTTACCTTGTGTTGATTCACGACATAATCAACACAGGTGTTCAGAAGTGTGTTGAGGCAAAGATGACGGTTTTATGACCTTTTTTGATTTAATAAGGGGCGGATGTAATTAATTAAATAATTAATTTTTGTGACTTGAGAACCATAATATAATATAAGGGAAAAATGCCCACGTTATCAGTTGTCTTTGTCATTTGTTTGGCTCTCATGCTGAGATGTTGTGAGTTTATTTACAACGGTAATTTAATTTCCCCTTAACTCAATTGACGTTTCAGGAACCAGTAACAGACATGCACAATTAGATTGAATTAGAAGAGTTTGTAACTTTTAAAAAGAGAATCTTTGTGTCTTTGTTGCTAAACACGTTGTTGCATGTCAGATAAAAAACATTCTTAAGATTCATCACTGGCTTAAATACCTACACTGCTATCTTCCTACTTCCTGAAACAGAAAATATTTTCTCTTTATCTGTGAGATTGTCTTCTTTGAGACGTCCTGGTTTCCCTGAACTAAGACTTAAGCTGCTGCTAAGAGCGGGTTCCCACACTACATCATACCTTTGTGATAGCGTTTCTGCAGAGTAGCCACTAAAACAGCCATGTAGTCTGACAAAATCGGCTGCATTAACAGATGAAAGTTCCTTAGAAGGGATCGTATTACCGCTTTAAGTGCATATTTTTATTTTCTCACACTCATGTAACCAGCGTTTCCTACTTCTGTTACTTTTTAAAAGATCCTATTTCATTGTTCAACCACAAAGAAAGCTTAGTAAGAGTTGTTTTTAAGCATACAAGCTCCACCTGGACCAGTCATTCTGTGTTTGTCTGTTTCTTTCCTATCCTCAAAAAACCCCAACCGGTCAAGGCAGATAGTTGCCTGTCCTGAGCCTGGTTCTAGTTCTGCTGGAGGTTTCTTCCTGTTAAAAGGGAGTTTTTCCTTCCCACTGTTGCCAATATGCTGCTCAGGATGGGAGACTGCAAGATTCAATGCAACCTCCTGCCTTCCTTAGATAGATGACTTCTACAAACTTGCTTTTCTAATGTCTGTGAATGCTTTCGTACTGTGCCCTGAGACGACCTTTGTCGTGACTTGGCGCTACACAAATAAACTGAATTGAGTTACAATACTTTCGCATAAGCAGCCCAAATGAAATAATCAGCGAACAGTCTCTGTTTTTGTGCTTCAATATAGTGGAGCTGTGAGCACAAAGTTGTTTGTGTTCAGTCATTTGTGTGGCTGATTGTTGAGACGCCACAGGACAGAAGCTGCCAGGTCAATCCTGTTAAACAGCAGGTGTCCTTGTTAAACTCCCCAAACATTTTTTTTTTTCTACATCTGTTTTGATTTTGATTTTTTTTTTTCTTTGCAATGCCCACCTACCGGTCCAGGCCTTTCAGTGGATTCTCTTAGCTTCGTTGAATTAGTTACAGCTTCTGGTCTCATGTTTTGCTCTGGAGAGATCATGACAGCAGATAAGCATCTTGGATCTCTGATGCCATGCAAAACAGGCCGTGAACTGTATGCCATCTCAGTCTCACACGAGTCTCTGCCTCTTTCATGCCTCCAGCTGGCTGTAAGTCGGTTTCACAGCTGTTGAAAATGAGGCCAGAACGTCAGACTTTTTCACTTGGATCTAATCTGGTGAACTAACTCTAAAAGCATTTGTGTGTGACAGAAGCTAATAGACACTTCACCCTCAGAGCAGACTGAACCCTGATTGGATTATGTTGGATTAACGCTCCTCCATTTGATTTGTTTGTATGCTACCTCTACTTTAATACTTTGTACGCTACGCTATTCTCTCTGCTCAACCCCTGATTTCTCAGCGCACTGCTGGCCTACATGTGGAGGGATCAGCGAGTTAAGCCCGAGCCTTTTAACCCTCGAATTCTGTCAGCCTGTGACACGCAGGATCACCGAAGCTGCAGGGCTTTTTGGTCGTATTTTAGCAGTAGTGCCTTTCGCTCCTTCCAGAAATATCTTTTTATTTTTAAACCTGAGTATTTCCATTTTTCCTAAGATGTAGATATATATTTAAAGCTTTGAAAGTACTCCCTTTTTTAATATAAAGTCTCTGCACTACAAATACACATTCTTTGGAAGAATAAATATTGATTTTAGTTTACATGCACTTTAATTGTGGCATTGAATGGGTCTTTAACAGCTGGAGAATAGCACTGAAACTACCACTGAACATTTTTTTTTCATACTTAAGGTCAACTTACTAGCTTTTCGCAGCACTTAGAGATGTTATTAGCGTTCACTCTATCTGCTGAGAGAGACAATGAAATGGACTGAATGTTAGGAAAAACCTCTACAGGAAACAGGAGCTCAGTGAGATAAGAGTCATGATGTATAAATTGAAAACACTCATTCCTGCAGTTTAGTTACCGTTTCTATCGGCTCCGTCCTTTTTATTTTTTTCCCTCAACATCTCTACTGTAAAATATTGTAGTATTTCTTGGAATACCTTCCCTTGTTTACGATTCGTTGGCTGCGTTCTGGAGATTTGTGGATGCAGAAAGTCATGCGGGCCCTCTGGGACGGACCTGATTTAGAGAATAATTACAAGCTTTCTAAAGGGTGGGTAGAAACCAGTAGGACCCTCTTTAATTCTGGTATTTATTTTGTCTGCGATGGGGTCTCCTGCATGGTTGGATTTTATAGCTACAACCCCACCCTGAAAGAAATGTGAGGATACGGTTTAGTGCTGTTTCCCTTCACAAAATGACACAGGATGTAATTTAAAGTTCTATCTGAGCAAAATCCTTTGCAGTAGTTTGAAGAATTGATTAACATTTACTCCTCAGACCACTCCCAATCAGTCACGTTTCTCTGTTGTTGTCGCTCAGTATTGACAGACAGCAAACTAATTTCCAACAGTCAGCAACTTTAGGCTTTAACCTAATTCTTCTTTGTAGAATGAGCTGTCCCAAAAGCAATATTATGATTTGTTTGTACAGCTGCTCAGCTTCTCTCGTCCTTATTGACAACTCTAAAACATAACGAGGATGAGCGGGGTTTTTGTGTTTTATCTCCTGTGTTTAATCATTAACGCAGAAGTTCGGCAAAAAGCTTATTTGGTTTCAGTTTCTGTCAGAGAAAGCCTGAAGCTAGTGCTGAAATGTTGAAGCTGCCATGTATTACGTCAATCAGGCTCGATTGCTTCCGCTATTAAATGTTCCTGAACTGTCTGCTTCTCTCTTTAAAAAAAGAAGTGTTGATGGAAACTATTGGTTGCTGAAGTGTTAGTTTGATATTTTGTCCAGGGTAGAACCGTCAGTTTTCAGTGTTTCACGCAGAAATCATCCCCTTCTGGTTGTAAATTGGTTGTGCAAAAAAGTGAAACAAAATAAAATGTTTATAAAATCGTCTGATAATAGATTTAGTTTACATGCTGGTTTCTGTTTTCATTTTTTTTTATTACAACGCAGTTTACAATGTATTAAGTATATGAACCAGTTGTTAAAAAAAAGATTTTATGAAAAATTTACATTTTTACAAACTAAAGGAAAAAAAGGGGCAGACTAATTTCAAAGTATCTAACACAGACATTTAGGACGCAGATTTTTTTTTTTTTTTAAAAAACAAAATGTCACTGTTCCACTCCGTCTGTACATTTCCTGGTGTACCAGGTGAATGGAAGGTCAACAAAACATTAGTCCTGGTTTTTACGAACAGGGGAGACACCAGAACCAGAACAGAAGCCCTCCATGAGAACGGCTCCTGTCTGTTTTTCCAGCTGCATGACATTCTTTTCAGAGGCAGCTGTCCAGGACTGTACGGCTTCCACTGTTATCCATTCATGACTGCATCGGCGCGGCTCGCCACCGATGCCTGTTGTATCGGCCCGGCAGAGATCAACCATTTCACTCCGGCCCCAGTCAGGTCTCTGGAAAACACTTCACGCTATGAAGTATTGTATCTGCTAGCCAGAACGTGCGATCTGGAAAGGGTTCAAAAATCTTGAAGCTGGGAGCAACGTTACATGCATTTTTTTTTTTTTTGGATGTCAGGAACAGGCAGCTGTTGTAAGACTTTGAACTTTTAATAACCCTGAAATCATGGAAAGTGGTTTCACTAACCTCCCCAAACTGCAACCTCTTACGGAAAGTGGTTATTTGTTAAGGTGATGAAAACAGGCACCATTTCTGACACTTTTATTCTTTTTCTTTTGCAGTTTAAAGAAGAAGGTTTAGACTTCATTTGTGACATCTGAGCCCAGACCTCTTTTAGAAAGCACTCTAAATCTTTAAAGCCGGTAATACCCTTATTGTGTGTCTGCCACTCTTTCTGAATTTCCTGAAACAGAAGTGTTTAAAAAGCTCTATGATGCACTGATGAGCAGCAATGCTTCGCTCACATATAAAGAAATAAGTGAATGACTGATACATGACTTTCATTTGGGCCAACATCTGCTTGAACAGCTGTAGGCTCTGAATCAGGTTGACGTCTGTTCTACTATGAGTACATGTCTGATTTATTTTTATTTTTTTCCACAAAGAATGAAGGATAACAAAATGGTTTCGCTCATACAGACGTAATATCGCTCTACTTTGTTCTGTGTTTTTGCTATTTCTGATTGAAATACCTACTGAATTATTTCATGAAAGGTTTTCTTGAGTGGAGTCTTGCTGTGCAGGCAAATTACTTTGACAATGTGTAAAAACTGTACTAATTTGTTAAGAAGAAACCGCATTTCTTACACAATTTTATCACCGTGCTGTTTGTACAAAAATGTGTCAGAGCGTTGCATTGTAGGAATGTTTATGGATCTTGGGTTTTGTTAGTCAGCAGTGATGTTGTGGATTTCATGGGAGTGTCAGAGTTTGTTTAGATTCAAATCTTCTGGATATTTTTCTCGCTGCCTCTGCATTAGTGAATTCTGGGTAGCAGGTTACATGGACTGAGGGTCTCTTATTCCGACCGTAACAACTTTCCTAATGTTTTGACATTATTTCAGTTCTTCAGTAGCTTTTGCTTCTCCCACCTGCGTTTTCACTGCCCATTTTACACCTTACGTTTGTTTCTTTCTCGCAGCTTTCCAAGCGAGACTCTAAGCAAACCTTAAACCAGCTGCCCAAAGCCCGTCTTTTGGGGGGGTGGGGGGTGGGGGGGTGAACTGGGCGTCGGCCAGCGTTCGGCTGCATCCTATTAGGACTGGGAGTGTTGAAAAGGGGTGTGGTCTGAAGCCAGTAACATCTGTGCCGGTCCCCTTTGCCCCGACAGCTTTCTGCAGAGAAAGGGAGAGGTAGAAGGACGGAGAAGATTTTCCCTGAGAAGTTCTAGCTGGCCAGCTGGCTGTTTTTGTAAAACAAACAGTTGCAGTCTGTATGGCAGGCTTATCTCTTGTTTGCCCCGCAGCCGTCAGAGAAAACCACCCTCTGTGTAGTTGGGATTTTCCTCTCGGCTGATTTTGACAGCCTTCGGAAAGGTGCTCATTAGCCACTCCACGCTCAAGCAGACGACTTTGAACCTGCGTGGATAACATACCTTGCGCAGGAAATGCTCTGTTGCGTGCTGTGTACAAGTTTTCATTTTTCCGTCAGCCGTGCAGAAAGCTGGATGCTGCAGTGAGCTGAAGATATAAAGGGAATGCCCAGAACACAACAGAGACGAGCTCTCTCCAGGACAGGGTAAGACGAGGCTCTATAAATCTGCCTATTATACCCTATAATCAAATGACTGCAAGGAAACGGAGTGCAGTGAAGCCGGCTATCTGCTGACTGGAATGTGTGTGTGCGGACTGCATGTGACCAGTAGATAGTTAGAGGCTATCAGTCTGTGAGTGTGTCTGAGAGGAGTTGTGGCTGCTGGTTTGATTTATCACTCTCCAGAACACAAGCCGGATTCCTCTTACCAATACGTAGGTGATTGTGTCATGTCTGTCTAATTAGGAGGTGCTGGTGCAGGCAGCAGTGTTGCTGTAGTAACCTGGGGTGGGGGAGGATGACACGGCACTCGGATCAATCCCTTAGGCTGATTTCTTGGTGGGAGAGTTGTCCTCTGCGTGCAGGGAATGCCCCGTAATGACAAGGCTGCTGTGGTGATGGGGTGAGGTGGTGGTAGAAATATGTGCTCTCACATACACACACAGGCTACAGGCTGCTACCTCCCACCAGCTTCTGTCTCTGGTTTGGCGAACGCAGCCCATTATCAGCGTCAAGTGAGTGTGAGAGAGAGAGAGAGGATGGCATACTTTTTTCCACGATGGGGGTGGAGTGCAAATAATCAGGTCAACGAGAGAGAGAAAGTCACCTTGAGCACAGAGGGGTCTGCTCATTCTCCTCTCTCATTTCCTGCTCCTGCCCATCCTTCTCAGGTTCCGCTCTCGCTGCAGAAGCTGCTCTCTGGAGGCTGAGCGTATACTCCACGCCGCATGTTTTACAACAGACTGACAGACGATCTCATTGTGCCTCAAAGTGATGCCAAGCTGGTTTTTTACCCTGTAATCCTTAATGGTTTTGTTATTTGTATTTTCATCTGCTGAATTAGAGGGGCAATCCTATTTTCCTTTTTCTTTAAGCTCGCGGGGCAGATTAAAAAGGAGGGTAGTGTGCATTTGAAGGGGGGGCTTACATTAAATCACCCATCCACCCAGCTTCCACCGGTCACCTACTGCTCTGGTTGCCATAGCAACTGAGGAAGAGGCAGGGGGTTTTAAAGTACAAGCTGCCGCTCGGGATGTCTCAGACAATATTACAGTGCTCTTCATGCCTCTTTATCGGCGATGTGTTGGGTCACATATTAATGAGAAATAGATTTATGAGTGTTGTTTGACGACAAGCAGCTGCGTACATAATAATGTTTGCAGAACATAAGGAGATGGTGATGATAGCTGTTGGTGTTTCATGCTGGTTTCAGTCATTCAAAGTCCAATGTAAATGTGTGATCCTTCTCCAGGCTTAATGCTTTTTTTTGTTTTTTTGTTTTTTAAACTTTTCTCTCATTTACTTCTTCTTACCGTGATGCTGGTTTTAGGAATGATGACAGCAGCACAGACGTGCCTGATAATACTAATTGAATGATAGTACTGCTGTTAGTACAGGAAATATTGATCCTAACCTTTTTTCTTTGTCAGTTGTATGTTGATAACCCAATCAGATTAACTAAAGTATCCCTTTAATGTATTCTGAACATAATCAAGACTTATTAGGTGTTTTTTTTTTCTTTATTTCTTAAACAGTCCGAAAATAGTAACCAGATAACTAAACCTGAACCCTCCTTTCAAGTATTTTTCTTCTTTGCCCCAAGTCTAACCTCCACTTGAAGGTCTGACCTGTGGAAGAATGCTAACATGAGTGGGGGGTTGGAGAATCTCTCCACAGAACGAGTTTGACAACCTTGCTTGTGAAAAGAGCAACAGCCTTTTAACCTGCTTTTTAATCTCTGTCCTCCCTACATTTTGGGCGCTCCCTCCCTTAGACCTAAAAATATATTTTCATGCTTTGTGGTGCTTTTCTTTCGCCACAATAATGTGAAACACTACATTTTTGAAAATCATCCAGAATTATTTCAGCTTTCTTATAAAAGATTTGTTATTCTAATAGTCGATATGACTAAAGGCAATTAGGATACTGAACTCATCACAGCAATAAATCTGGAAACAAGCTATTTGTTAAGAGCATTCAGAAAACATCTCTGTGCATTGAAGGTAAAGTTTTACTCCTCTGTTCAAGTTCTTTCCCCTCTTTTCATTTTATTAAAGTGTAATTTTCAAAACAAATGTATCACAAGTTTCCTACTGAAGTGAATCCTTACTTCACTGAACCCCTGTTGATCTTTCCAAGGCAACAAAACAACATCAGCGACAAACATCTGCCTGTCAGTGCTGGGTTTCTGCAGCCCTTTGTTCACATAATAAAGCTGTTGCCTTCTAGACGAAACATGTCAACAGTTCACATTATAGCAGAGCCTGTTTCTCCAGCATTCAGTGATATCACGAACACTGAACACAGTGAGTTAGTCAGCTTACATCTTAGTTTTTATCTCATGGCATTTGATGGTAACTTTTGATCACATTATTTACTCATGACCTTTGAAAACAGGAAGTTTAAAGCTGATCTCAAGACAATTTCTGATTGTGATTTGCAAAGAAGATATCTGAAGAGCACGAGTTATTGTAATGAGGAAAGATGTGGTTCAAATATTGGATTACTTTTATGTAACATGGTTAATAGATGTTCTATTTTTGTCACAGCAGACAATATTGTTTGTATTGGCAGCAGAGTACAAAATCATATTTGACTCTATTGAGCGCCATTATGTTGAGTTTTTCAGATGTCATTGTGACGTAACATGCTGTTTTCCGCAGTTATTTTTAAATATAAAACTCAAACACTGTTTTTCCTGTTGCTCTAATATAACACACCTAAATAGATCAAAATTTTAACAGGGAAAAAAAACTACACTGTAGTTTTGCATTACAGTCTGGTGTCAAGCCAACTTTGTTGCAGTCGAGATGTTAGTTTCAAAGTTTTAAAAGAATAAAATGTAGGTAACCTTCAGCCCTGTAGGCAAAAAATGTATCTGCTAGTGACAGAAATGCTCCCTTTGTCTGTTTCTGTGCAGTGATCCCCCTCTCTTCACTCATACTGTGTGTCTGTATGGTAATCCTGTAATCTGAGAGCCACTTCAGCTCCGCTCCCGCAGCCATGTGACATTAATGCTCCAGAGTCGATGCCTGTGTCGCGTCTATGCAAACAGGCGTGTAGTTCGAATACATATGAGCACCTCTACTTCAGAGCCAGACGCTGCTGCTCCTCTGACACCGTGAACAGTTCTGACGACTTTCTGTCAGCCCGCTGCCAATGAGAAGTGATTGATTTTAATCTCCTCCCAACCTGCCAGTCAGCATTGCTGTCACAGCCCAGTAGTTTCCTGAGAAGCGTTCAAGTCTGTGTGTTGACTCATTGTCTATTCAACCCACCATTGACTAATTGGCAGAATGTTGGCTATGTATGATATCCAGCTGTGCAAGACAATCGGGCACCACTGCATCATTAATCCCACAGCTAAACGCTCAAATCATGTGAAACACCAATTACAAAATATACGAGAGATTGGTTACCGAAGGATCAGTTCACCATCTTTTATTTTTCTTTGTCACACTAAATAATAGTTATATCTCTGCAACAGTTCCTCAAAAATCTATAGTTTTGATAAATAGTTAGTCAAATAGGTTTGTGTTCAGGTTGAACAGATAAATGGTGCAGTGAAGTGCGGAAGAGTGCAATTCAGTCTCCTACACAGAAATACTGTGACGAGATGATCATCAAATTATACATCCGATTTATCCCAAATCCTAAATCAGAAAAGAAGATTAAACCTCTGTGCACCAAATGCAACTACAACTATACTCTATGCAGATGTGTTTTTCTAAACATCTCAGAAAATGATTTGGGTTTCAATTAGTTGTGGATGTTTTGGGCTACAGGAATGATATTTTGTTGAGATGGCAATATCTGCGAAATTATTGCGTTTTGATTGAGATATTGGGTTTGGACTGGATAAAATCCCTCAGATGTTTTAGTGAGTTACTCATGGATATTTTATAAAGGCAGGCTGTTAAAATACAAGATAAATATTCTGCAGGCCTTCATAAACAACTCAAGGAAATTCTAGTTATTGATTACCAACAGTATCTTCATTTTGGCACTCTTGTTCAAGGCTTTGTTCGCTTTTTATTTAGTCGTTCCTTTGTCTTATCTGAATCTTTGGTGAGCCATCAGAAATGTATCCTGTCATCTTGCCAGAATTTAGTAGACATATATGTCAAAAATTAAAACTGCTAATCAGTCAGAAACTGCTAAGAGATGCCATCTGGTGCAGAAGAAGGTATTTCACACATCTGTTTTCAATACGCAACTGTCCACTGTGTTCTCTTTGCAAGGTTGAATTCCTGCTCCAAGTTGGCCAAGAACCATCAGACCTATTACTATTTATAAATTAAACACAAATCAACTTAATTAATTAATAAAGTATTTTCAGAGCTGACACAGTTGCTTTCAGGTAGACATTTTCTTTTGTTTAAATGAGTTTGTGTCACAGACCAGTGGAGCATCAGTAAGCCCACATTATTTTCATTACAGAGAAGCCTGTGCCTTTAAGAAAATCATCCCTTTGTTTGTAATAGTTAAACTGGATGAGATGAATAAAATGGACAGTACAATTTCTGAAGAGTGGAAATCTGAAGGGAGGCAGCTGCCTGAAAAGTGTCAGGTCATCTTTAAATTCTTTCTCTGTTCTTCATTTGTTTCCACACATGTTCTGTAACGTGAGTGTCTCTTTGTTTAGTTTAAGATGCTCTTCTGCCTTTCCTCCAGCGGACCTGACAGTTCGAAAACTTTTAATAGGGAGATCTTGGACAGGCACCATGCATGGTCTTACACACACACACACACACTCACTCCTCACAAACACTGGGTTTCTTTTTACAGTCTGGACTTCTGCCAGGTCATCCGCCAAACCACATGGTCAACAAAACAACAAGACCATCCACAGACAGAACTCTCATTCAAACAAAGAGACGTGTTTAAATGTAAGCAGACAAGGCCTAATTGCTGAATATGTATAAATCAAGGAGTACAAGAGAATCAGTCTTAAACTGTAATCAGCAGCCTACGAAATACATGATCCTTCTCCTGTAGTCCAGTCCAAGAGTCGATTTATGGTGGTATAAACAGCATTCTTCTTGATTATATGGAAAGCACAGCTGTTACATGGCATCATCATCAACCTTTAGACTGTTCACATTTCAAACGTGCCTTTTACAAGAATAAATCCTGGAAAACACCATTGGTTCTGCTAACTGGTAGAACTTGGACAGCTAATGGTCAGTTTAAACACTTTCATGAGCTAAAATTTAAGATAATCTGCCCCCGCCGTTAAAGAGCGTGGCAGTGGAAGGTGTTGTGTAGGTGTTGTTCAGGGTCACAAGGCTCACCTGACTATGAGAGGAATTTTTTCCTGTTTCAACAAGCCTGCTTTTTTGGAAACCTTGACCGTCTGACAGACATCCTCCGGGGCCTAATGTTTGAGCACACAGGTTAAATAATTACAGCACACAAACAAAAGTTTTTTGCGGTGACCTGGCCTATGTTCAGACCTTCCTTGTACCCTCCTCTGTTGGCCGAGCCATGGTATATTCACAAGGCTTTGTAGCTGGATGGAGACCAGCATTGTCCCTCTATGGCTCGCAAATTTATACAAAGTTAACAGCGAGCTTCAGCTAATGGAAAAGATGGGCAGTTTTGTGGACTAATATGGTCAAGGGGGCCTTTGAAGTGCCTCTTCCCTTCATGCTAGAATAGATGGTGAGTGTGAAGCTAAGCAGCTGCTGTTGAAGACTCCAGTAGTCAATCCTGAAACATCAAGGATGTGTCAAAATAAATACACTGTTCAGGGTGTTGGTAAGAGTGAGCTGTTGTGTACTTTATCCCACGTGTGGTCATTTAGCCGCAGGCAGCTTAGCTCTGCAGTGCAACATGTGTGTCTCATTCACTGCAGCGTATATTTTAGGACATCCGATGTCCTTATTTGAATAAGGAACTCTTTTTCTGTGAATGACATCGAGCATTTTTTAGTTTGTTTGACATTTTGCCTAGTTATTACAAGTTTATTGGCTACCATGTGAGAATAATTGTAATGTAGACTAATGTTTGGTGTTTTTGATTAAACTGTAATTGAATTTTGAAATGAAGCCAGCCTGGCTTGACACAGATTTATAAATGGTTTGGTTATACTTATGTGCTTCTGTTAATCTTCTTTTTCTGTTTTTTTTGTCAGCATAATTTTTTTTAAAAACATATTATTTATCTCTACATTTTATTAAGTTACAAAGCCTTTAATTTGCACCACAGGAAAATCTTTCTGATTCCATGTTTTGATTCAGTCGTATCTGATACCAGTTTATGCCATCACGTAACTCAGTGTACCGTAAAGCCTGTGGCCAGTTTGGCAATTTTCTAAACAAAGCTAGTCAGAACAAGAAGCTGCCAGAGATTGTCATTCCTGGCAGCTTTAAAATCTGTTGCAGAATATCTTAAAAATACTGCCAGTGGATGGAAGAAACTCAGATGAGCCAGAACAGTGACTAAAATGAAACGGTGATTTCATCAGTTTATTTAGGTACTGCAGACCACAAAATGTACCTTTTTATATTTAACTCTATTAAGATGAGGTTGCCATTGAAAATGTCCTCACTTTCTCCTTTGGATAAAAAATAGCATGGTGACCTGCACTTTTTGATTACAGCTGAGGATTCGACCTGAGAAGACTAAATTTAGACGTGATGCATTCTGTCTGGGTGCAGACTTTGAGTAAATGTGGTCGTGCTCGGCAGATCTCCGGTCACCAAGAAAGGACATTCAGAAATTCATGCAGGTCAGCACAGCCTATGTGGTTTATGATGCTTGGCGTCACGCTGTAGGTCGCAGTAAAGGAGAGAAGGGCTGAGATGGCAAGATGCTGACATCTTAGCTTTATTTGCCAGACAGCTGAGAGGACTTGTGCACTTTATTTTATTTCTAATTCTTGTTTTTTGTGTGTTTGTTCAGGCATTCTTCTCAAATTATGTGTTTGCTAATCAAAGGTTTTACTCATTTCTGCGCAAACTAGAAGTTAACTTAATCTCTCTTATCTCATAACTTTGCATTTTGTTTCAGTTTTGATCTTTTGCAACAAGTTCAGCAAATACCGGTTTAAAGGTTTGACAGCTGTTAGCACAATCAGATACTGTATGAATAGTTTTGTTTGATTTCAAGCCAGATACCAAAAGGACAGTGTCAGTTTTAAAATAAGAAGTTGTAATTGATCAAAGTGTAACTTTGACCAAGAGTGAAGGTAAAGAAGGTGATAGGGAGTCATCATCAGCTGTTACGAGCTATTCACATCTGTACTAACGTTTCATTCCAACTGTATGTTGTCAAGACATTTAAATCAAGTTTATTAAATGGAAACCTTTCCATAGCTCTTAAGAAGAACTGTCACAGTTGTCAAGATTCATTGTCTTGGTCTGTTGCAAGTTTTGTTCCAGTCAATTCAGTTTTTGTTGAAATTGCAGACATGTCCACCAATAATCCAAATAAAGAGTTGTCTAAGGCATTTGGGAGTCTGTTTAAATTAAGTCAAACCAGACGCTCTGTTTTTTGGTTGTTTTTTTTTAATGATAAACTTTGTGGAATGTGTTCAACCCTCCTCTGCAATGTTGTTCATTTATGACAGCTGATGTATGTATTTTTGTCCAGCATTTATACACACAGGACAGATGGTGCTATAATGATCCAGCAAGGATTGCACACATTTCCTACGTTACTGGTAAAATAGCAGCTGCTGAAGACCAAAAAAGAAAAAGTCATGCCTACTAGGACAGAAGGAAGAATTTATAAGCAAGATAAAAGCAGTGTATGATTGAGTTTGACCTGGTCTCTGTATGTTTTAAATCTTACTTGTCCTTCAAAAAATATTCCATCTGGTTTACAGTATGACCACTTTTAGCTTTTTCACCACACTGCCAGTCTTCTGAGCGACGAGATGTTCTCTCGGCTCGGCTGTTTTAAACACACCTCCCTAATCATCATTACTGGTATAATCGGAGAAGGAAAGGGAGATGAGTGACTGAATTTGCTAATCCAGGAAAATTATGGTCTTCATTTCAAACACCCCTGCTCAAATAGCAGGACTTGACTGTATAAACAGTTTAATTGAATCTTTTGTCCTATCTTTGTGATGGTATGTATTGTAAACTCCCTTTAAAGAAAATGGTATTAGATCTTTAACCATTACAAGAGATCATCAGGCTATATGTGAGGAAAACTTAGAGCTTTTCTTTATCTGGCTGTAAGAAGTGGTGTTTCTGTTGAACTGCTGGGATTTTATGTTAAATAACAGAACACACTGGTCTTTGTATTTGGTGCTAATTAAATGTTATGTCATAAGCCGGCTGTATTTCTGCCTGAGTTGTTGTTGAATAGTTGTGTAGCTTTGGAAACTGCCTCCCTCCTGGATTCTTATGTGGGATTAGACGGCTTTGTGGTTACTTTTGTAACTTTACTAAACGACAGTTTGAAATAAGTGCTCACCTAAAGTCATTACTGGCCAATTTCATGCTATAAAACTTTCTTTCTTGCACTTCACCCAGGTCATACCGTGTGTGCTGAGATTAACCTACTCTTAGTATTTGCTGCATTATGTTTTATTGGTTAAATCGATTCTTTTTGCTGTCAGTGGTGTCAGTGAATGCCTGCTTTAAAAGGACAAACCAAAGTGGTGTTGACTAGCACTGAAAGCTCACCGTGTCCTCTCTTTGTGTCCTCAGAACTCTCTGACGGAGGCCCAACTCTGAGGTGGAGGAGGTTGTAAAGAGGCCCCAAGGGAGCCTCCCACCCTCCCTACCTGACCAGTGATACACATCAGACAGCCATGGCTCCTCGGAAACGTGGGGGAGGCGGCGGCGGCCGTGGTGGTCTCTCCTTCATGTTCTGCTGTTTTAACAGCAACGATCACCCCGAGATCACCTACAGGCTGCGGGAAGACTTCGCCCTGCAGAGCATGGAGCCGTCACTGCCAATGCCAGGGTACGATGAGTTGGACAACATGTTCTCCGAGCTGGTGGTAAGATGCTATCCTTCTTTTTCTTTAATTTTATTTTTAACCTGTTTACTTAATTAAAAACCACATGTTCCACTTTATGTAACACTTTTTTAAACTTTTCTCAACAACAATCATTTTTAACAAGCAAAGCAAACAATAAAACAAAAGTTAAAAACAAAAGTAAGCAAAGTACTAACAAAAAACAGCATTTTGATTGTTGCATTTCAGAAAAAGCATTCTCAGATCAACAAATCCTTTGTAATTCGATCTCATTCTGAAGTGTTGTCTGTAGATTATTCAGCTCTGCTGCAGACATCCAACTACTATTAAAGCTCATCAGTCACCACAAACTGGTGCAAGGTGACATAAAGGTTAGAAGTGCTCTTAATCCTCTTCTCAAACAGTATAAATCACACAGTCTTACACAGTTATTTGAAAAAAATATATGTATAATTTTATGAATATGAAATGCTGGCAACTAAACAATAAGTGAGGAAATTTTTGTTTGGTTGATTATTTCTTTCTTGTATTAATGCTTGTTGGAATTAAATCTTATATTGTTGGAAAACGTGTTTATTTCCCTTTCAGTGGTGCCACATTTGGTAGGAAATTGGATTTGTGGGTTATCAGTCTGCTATTGACTGTTTTTGGTGTTTTTTATTGGATTGAACAATTGAAGTCTGAAGAAACAAGACATATTGGCAATTTAACAATTTATTTATTTACCGAACAAGGGCTCGGTAGCATGTGGAAGAACCATACCCAGCCACAGCCACAACCACCTGACACCTCCTCATGCTGCTCGCTAGCTTGGTCACAAACTGCTGTGGGACAGCATTCCAGCATTTATCACAAGTCATCCAGTTTGGTTGTGTTGGTCGCTCTGGAACAAACAGCACACCAAGACTGATCCCACAGGTGTTCAATGGGGTTAAGATCAGAGCTGCAGGCTGGTCATTCCATCCTCTCCACTCCCAAATTCTGGGTTTAGTCTCAGATAAACCTTGCTCTGTGGGGGCGAGCTTTGTCATCTTAGAGGGTAGAGTTCAATCCCAGACTGTGGAGATGTGGGATTGCCACTTGTTGCTCAAATGTGCCAACAACCAGGAGCCAATCAGGCACCTAATTGGCAGCACCTGGGCTACCAGAAGCTCATAATAAGAGTCAATAGAATAAGTTGTTTGGCACTGTCAGAGACGATTTGACAAATTAATGGGCGCAACCCACATACTCAACTCTGCTGCTCAACCCACAAATGCATTTTCCTAACAACTGTGGCTCCATTTCAGGGGAAATAAACAGGATTTCCAACGATGCAAGATTTATGGCCAAGAAGCTTTAATACAACAAAGAAATAATCAACCAAATACAAATTTCCTTACATTTTGTGCTATGTTTTATTGCAATAAAAGATCTTTAAACTAATTTACAAGACTTATTTAAATATATTCTGACCTCATTGTACAGTTTATTTTAGTTTACGGTAAATAAATTGAAGTTTTCTCCCAGTTTACAGTTAATTATCTTCTGAGTGACCAGGGCAGCCTGCTTTTCTTTCTCTCTTATTGTCACTTCTAATTTGTCGTGTCCCACTCTCTCTTCTGGACGGGTTTCCTTTCTCGTGGTTGCCAGAGTAATGTAAGCATGAAATTCTGCCTATCAATAGGCTTCATTCAGAAGCTGTGTGTGTCTCAGCTTCCTCCATCTGCTAATTGCTTGTTTTTGTCCACCATTCTTTATGAAGACATCATTAACTAAGTTTAGTGTGAAGACAAGGCTTTTTGTTACTCTGTTTGCTAAGGGGAAAAAAAAGAACAGCCTCGTGCTTCTCTACCATCATATAATGTATAAACTAAATAGGTTTGTTGGAAGCAAGGACAAGCTTAAAATCAAGAAAATTGTGGGTAAACACAACCACTTTATTATTTAACAAGGTATCTATATAAAATTAAATTGTCTTTTTTAAAATATCAGTGTAATTGTCTTCATTTAAAGTAATTTATGAAACCATTAGATGTGTCCAAACTTTTATATCCTTTTGTTTTCAAAAGCTAAACAGCCTTCTGGTGGCTTTCAGCACATGAAACTAATTAAGCACAGTTATCTCTGAATTAAATTACACAATAATGTTAAAGCTCAGAGATTTCTCAAATCAGTTGCAGCTCTTGTTGATGCGTCTCAGTTTCCCCAAATTGGCTCTGGTCTTCAATCCAACACTTCCCGGCTGCAGCCTTTATGTGCTGTGACACATGTTGTTTCCAGATGTTCGTCACCACATGTCAAAAACGCAAACCACGCCTTATCTTTTCCATATTACTCACATGTCCAAAACCTGGAAGCGATCGGATTTAATTCACAGTCGCAGTGAATGGAGGATGACACCAGTCGATTTTCAGCACAAACCGGTCTGCAGCTGCAAACTGACCTCTGGAAAATTCGTGTTTGTTTTAGAGGAAAACAAAATTGATTTACGTGGCTGTTTCTATATTTGCACCATGTTCAGGTGATAGCCTTTGCAGCCCCTAAATAAATTACATTCTACAATAATGCTCAGCGATCGAGCACAGAACTGTTAGCGTCTCCATGCAGTTCTCAGTGAGGAATTTTGAAGCCTCCGCACCAACATTTCTTAACATCTTGCCATTTTGTCCCCCACGTTTGGCAGGATGAGCTTGACCTCACAGAGAAACACAGAGAAGCCATGTTCGCCCTGCCTGCAGAGAAGAAATGGCAAATCTACTGCAGCAAGAAAAAGGTAAAAGCGTCACGACTTTGTGTCGACTTCACACTGCAGCGTTTGAACTCTCAGTGCTGTCAGACTAGATCTCCTGAATCAGATCTGCAAATATCTATTTGTGTTGTGCATTTCCTCCCTCCTTTTATTTATGGTTCCTGAAGATTTACTTTCTACAGCAAAAAGGGTTTTATCTGCATTTTTCTCTGCTCACAGCAGGCTGTGTAAAAAAACCAGGTGATTAATTTTAAAAAAAGGAAAAAAGATGGATACTGTCTTCTTGATTTTAAGATGTACTTCTATCAATTTTTGTTTTTGTAGGAAAATTGGCCAAAACAGTAAATTCAGTTTTTAGCTTTTAACTATTAATCATATGTAGTTGTTTTTTTTTTACCATAGAAACCAAAGGGTAGTCAAAAAAAAACACTTGGAGCTCCAACCGAAAGTGAATATTATACAGTAGAAATCAACAAATGTGTTTCCTGAAGGGATTTTTTTGGCAGCATGTCACACGGCTGTTGTGTGATTTCTTCTGTTACAAGAGTAAAAAAAAAAAAAAAAGTGGATGACAGTGCTTCTTACTGAAATAATCTGCATCAGTTTAAATATTGAGCTCTTCAAGCCTGGGCTTTAAAATATTAAAAGAATAGTTTGACATATTTTCCCAAGATGTTTATCCACTTCCCTGCCAGAAGTGAGATGTGAAGGCTGACATCACTCATGTCTGTGTGCAATTACATCTGCAAAAAAACAAAACAAACAAAGAAGTTGAATCCTTAGTAAAGTCATTCTTATTTCTCTTAGACAATGCCAAACCACATTTTTTTTATGTATTGCAACAACGTTGTTGGATAGTGAAGAACATTGAGTTCAGATCTATCACTGTGCTGAAAAAAGACATATTGTGAAACAATTAAATATAACTAAAGAAACCCCAAATTGTTGAGCAGCTCAAATCTTATATCAAGAAAGAATGACAAAACATTTTGCTTTCCAGTCCACAGCAGTGTGCCTTCAGAGTTCCCACAAGCTCAGAGCACGAAATCTTTTTCAAACTCTGTTTCTGGTTATAGATTTGATCAGTTTCAACATTTGGTATGCTGTTTTTGTAGTGATTTAAATTCAATAAAGCCTTTTAATGATTTATAAATCATCACATTTTATTTCTATTTATAGATGCACGGTGTCCAAATTATTTTGGAAATGAGCTTTTTGTTAATAAAAGGCTGCTGACAGAAAGCAGTTAACTGAACACAACAAAAAATGACTCCGGTCCAGTGTTTGTGCACAGGTAATACTTTGCTGCTAGTATCTTTGTATTTAGAAAATATACGAGAGTAGGATCTATTTTACTAGATGTACAGTCCTCAAGATCGGAGTAAATAAGGACAATTCTCAAAATGTCAAACTATTCCTTTAATATAGAGGTAAGCATAAGCCTCAGGTAATTCAAGTACACCATTAGCAGTATTAGTAATAGCTTCAGGTTGTTAAATGATAAGTGTGCCATTATCTTTGTTCTATACATTAAAAACATCTTTACTTTCCAATCAGTGTGTTCATCTTGAGAACAATCTATACTTTAATCACCTTCCTAAGAACTTTCTTAGACCGCGGTCAAAAGCTCTGTGATGAGTAAAGAGGATAGTCATTAAAATGATTTTATATGAAGCCCGACTAAAGCTAAATCTAGCATGTTTATTAGATAAGTCAGTCATAAAACAAGAATTCCCAGAAATGAAAAAGGGTTTTAAATATTGTATCAAGTCTCTAGTAAGACCAAAGTGTCTCCCTCTCCTGTAAAATTCTTGTTTCATTTTTTAGGACTACTTGCCTGAAACAAAAAAAATGAGAAAAGCTAAGTCTATTTACTTAAAATAAAGCCTTTATTTAAAATAAATATATAATTTAAGTTATTACACCTGTCCTTTCAAAGAATCCATGTAGCCATAACATCCTCTGCTGCTCTGTAAGAGAGTCATATTTCATTATGCCCTTCCTTCCTGATAAAAGGCACCTCAGCTGTTCCTGCTTTCTCTGGATATGAATCCACCCTCGGCATGCAGGAAAACACGATGGCCCGCTCTAGTTTAGATCAATGCAGGTCAAGCCTCCGCTGAAAATGCCCTCACTTTTCTGCAGCAGTGTGAAAGCCTTGGTGTGTAGGATATCCTGTCCAGACTGAACTGCAGACTGGGGATGGAGATTTTCAGTAGAAATCCTCAAAAATGAGTCCCACAGAAAGATGTACACGTCTGTTCAGCAATCCAACATGTTTTGATAGTCTAGTATACAAGTATTGCACAACTTGTTTTTTTGGAAGGGGAGAAATGTGTTACCATTTTGGAACTAAACTCAGGAACTTTGTTGAAGCAGAAATATCTCACAGCAATAAAATGAAAAATTATTCCTGTAAGTAGTCATTTCTCTTCCAACAATGTGTATTTATGTTGACAGATAATCTCTATAGTAACTTTATGATACTGCAGAAGGAAAATTTGATAGTAGACCTAAGAAACGACATCACAAGTCTGTGTTTGTCTCTAAATGTTTTACTTTTTGGATGAACTTTAAGTGTAGATGTTTTTTTTATTACTTTGGCACTAAACTACATCCACTGTCTAGTTCAACAAAGCAAACGGTGTAAAGATATTCAAACTGAAATGTTTCTCTCTCTCTCTTTCATTTGTGCTGCTCCTCCTTTGTACGTTTGGAAGAAAACCAAATGTATCTGTTTTAGTTCAGACCGTGCATGGATTGTTTTGCTTTTACAGTGGAGGAGGATTTAGATGAATCTTAACTTTAAGTGCAGCATCGACCTGGAGAAAAGGGAGGAGGGAAAAAAGACAGAAAAGTACTGCTGACTCTGCATCAAGCTCTGGCTCGAACCCAAACAGATACAAACTCACTATCTGAGCTCAGAGGGGAAAGCTGTGTGTGTGTGTGGAGAAAAGAGGCTAAGGAAGTTCTCGGCTGTCCAAAGCAAACAGGAAGGCTTCGCTTCCACAGGTGCAGCTTTTTTATGACAGCAGTGGGTAGGGGTTGCAGGGGTGATCGGGGAAAAAGAGCGGCGTCACAACTGAGGCACTCCAAACCCACAACCGATGAGGGTGCTCCTTTCTCTCACCAGTAATTTCTTGGCTTCAGAAGCGAGCCTGGATGTGGAGGAGATAAGTGCATCAAAGCTTTAGCTGTTTGGTTTGGCCAGACACCTGAGCTGATGTAATCATTCTGCAGAGAACCAGTCTTCCTCCTGCCTTTTGTCGGCGCTCCTCAGGGCTGCGTCACCTGCCAAGAGGAGGATTCACTAATCCAACCTTTTTTTTTGTACTTGGGTTTTGAGTTTCATTAAAACAGAAAAAGGTGTAATCCAGAAAAGTATAAACTGGGACCTAACTTCTATTTCAAGCAGACTATCCTACAAAAGAAGCAGAAATGGATTTCTGTTTCCCCTAGCATCTCTGATCTTTGTTTTTCTAAAAGTAGAAGAAAAAAATTTCCCCTCTGTGTGCGCTCCCTATTTCCTGTCATCTTTACCCTAAATAAACTGTAATGAAGGTGAGGACTGCTGACATCTGAAGCATAAGATCAGCACTTAAAGGAAAGCGGCCCCACCTCAGCGTCTGCTCCTCTAATAGACTGAACCTTTTCCAGCACCCTCCCGGTCAAGCTGGCGCTGGTTATGAATGGAACAGCGGGATCGGGCCTTCCTGTTACAGCCAAGGCCCACAGCTTCTCCCAGTTCAGCCAAGTCTCTGCAGTCTGCTTCAATATGTGTCGCTCAATTAGTTTCTGACGCTCACAATTCGCTTGAGCTTAATGAAGCAAGACCTGAACTGGGAGCCAGGAGACATTTTATGTACCAGCCAAGTTCAGGGTTCAGTTTTTATATACTTGTAATGCAAACATGCCTGTGGGGAGATTAATCTTGCCATAAGTCAGGCCGTGTCCTTAATCCACAGTTTTAACAATCATTTGTTAATCTCTAGATTTTCTCAAGCAGCTGTGCTCTCTTTTTTTTTGGCACTTTCACCACCTACTGAAGCACTGGAAGATAAAATAGGTTGAATATCTGTGTTGCCCTAGTTTGAGTTCTCGCTCCATTTGTAGTTATTTCTGTCAGCTCCCTGAGCAGAGGCTGGTGTTTCTGCTGGTGTCTTTCGAAGCCTATTGATCTGACAAATGATGGAAAGTAGGAGGAAAGAGGAAGAAGCTCTGCTCCTGCTTTGAAGAACTCAAACAAGTGACATGAACCAGATATTTGATGGTTTTTTTTGTGCCTTTCTGACTACATTTTTATGTCACATCTCTTAATTTGAACCAAATCCAGTTGATATTTATACCCTGCAGATGACCACTTTATTTTCTGTGGTAATTTACTTCATTATTTTTCTTTTAAACCAGAATTCTGAGCAGTCACTAATTTATTTTGCATTGTACCTTTCTGTTTTTCAGGAACAAGAAGAAAACAAAAGTGCAACTAGCTGGCCAGAATATTATATTGATCAGTTAAATTTGATGGCAGCTGTAAGTAATAACATGAACTTCTCTTTTTTTCTTAGTTACAAAATTGCCCTTAAGGAAAACATACGGTATTTTTATTTTGGACTGCAGTATCGTGTAGGACTGAAGGAATTGTGTAAATATCTAAGAACACAAAGAGAACCTTGACTCTTGACCGTGTCAATGTTTCACTGAACAGAGAAAGACTCTTCTCGCTCTGGAGAAAGAAGACGGGGAGGAGAGAAATAAAACTATAGAGAGCTTGAAGACGGCTCTGAGAACTCAGCCTATGAGGTGGGCAAATTCTTTCTACAGCTCAGTCTGTCAGTCTTCATTTTATCCTTTATTTCTCTTGTCAGCTTTCATTACATCTCCTTTCATTTAACCTCCTCGCAACGCTGTGAAAATGATTCCTTTAAAACTAAACACCCATAAAGGTCACTGCAGTGCTGGTTAAGACTTTAATTGATATGAGTTTACATTAAAGGAGAACTCAGCTTTTACAGCTTCTGAGCATGCCTCAGAAAAAAAAACTAGATTCACTAAGATGAAGGGACCTCTAAAGCCGAATGACCTCTATCTCCAGATTGTTATTTTTTTTTATATTTTGCAGGTTTGTGACTCGCTTTATAGATCTGGATGGCCTGACGTGTATCCTGAACTTCCTGAAGAGCATGGACTACGACACCACAGAGTCACAGATCCACACATCTCTGATCGGCTGCATCAAAGCTCTGATGAACAACTCGCAGGGCCGCGCCCACGTCCTGGCTCACTCCGAGAGCATCAACATCATCGCGCAGAGCCTGGCCACGGAGAACATCAAGACTAAAGTGGCGGTGTTAGAAATAATGGGCGCTGTGTGTCTGGTGCCCGGCGGGCACAAAAAGATCCTGCAGGCCATGCTGCACTATCAACGCTTCGCCTGTGAGAGAACGCGCTTCCAGGTGGGTGAGAGGAAGTGCCATATGATGACACACAGTATGATACTGAACAATGTCATACACCTTGGGGAAGTTTGTTCTGAGCTCAGTGCTGTTCCAGTATTTGCCATCACAAAACATTAACAAATAGATGTTTATTTGCAAAATACAAACATAATCAACCAGTATGGTATATTGCACAATTCACATTTAAAGAAAGACGAACAAGAATAAAAAGGTTGATGATATTGCACAACTCTCTACTAGAGTACAGTTAAGTACAGTTAAGTGCACAGTTTAGGGTTTTTTATTATTATTAATAAGTAAGCCATCCTAAAGATGCTGAACACTTGCAATGGTTTGTCATTCCTCAGACTCTTATAAATGATCTGGACCGGAGTACGGGTCGATACAGAGACGAGGTCAGCCTGAAAACGGCCATCATGTCTTTTATTAACGCTGTGCTGAGTCAAGGAGCTGGAGAGGTAAGTTATATGTCCCTGTCACACCTCCTTTTATTCTAGGACATTGTGAATTACAGGACCTGCCGTTATTTTTCCATATTAGACCAGCCTGGAATTCCGTATCCACCTCCGATATGAGTTTCTTATGCTGGGGATCCAACCTGTGATCGATAAGCTACGTTCACATGAAAACTCTACATTAGACAGGTAAGATGTAATCTCTGCAACCAAAGTTTTTAATTGGAAGAACTGACCTGAACCCACTACAGCAGTGTTATTTGTATTTTTTAACAGGAAGTATTAAAAAATATTATGAAACAGTATGCAAAAAAAAAAAAAAACAATTAAGAAAGAAACAACACACAAATATAGCAGCAAGCTAATGGTTCCTGCTTAAACAGGAATTAAAATAGTGTTGTCCTTACCAAAGAATTAAACCCCACTTTGTGTGTGTGTGTTATACACAGCAGTATTTAAGTTCATACAGGCTGGAGTTGGCAAACTTTTACAGTTTTCCCCAAGAAATAAACCAGCCTCAAAAAAGAGAGCTAAGACCAGAGGAAACATTACTCTGATCTTTCTAAGATCAAGAGCCCTTCAGAAAGGTTAATGGGGCTTAAAATTTGTTTTTGTTGTTGTTTTTCCTTCTAAATGAAATTATAAGCATGAACGCTTCGCAATTGCAAGCCGTCGCTCTAACTCAGCCATGTCTTGTCGCCTTCTTAGGCATTTAGACTACTTTGAGATGCTGCGGAACGAGGATGAGCTGGCTTTGTCCAAACGATTTGAGTCGGTAAGAAAGAGAACAACCTTCCTCAACTCCTGCGATCAGAATTTAACCGTTTAGCAGCTACTAATTAAACTTTGCTCTGTTTAGGTACATATAGACACCAAAAGTGCCAACCAAGTTTTTGACCTCATTCGTAAGAAGATGAACCACACCGACGCATACCCGCACTTTATGTCTGTGCTGCATCACTGTCTGCTCATGCCACGTGAGTTTTTGGTAAAATGTATAAAAAAATATCTTTAAAATGACTTCTTTTTTTTAAGTAAAATGTGATTAAAAGATTAAACATAATGAGGCTCCAAACAGCAGCCCAGAGGCAGCACAAAAAAAACAGTATTTAGTTTCTTGCCAACGAGATAAGATTGTTGACTTTGTCCAGATTAGGTGGTTCAGAATTTAGATTTAGCACATTCCCAACCAAACCTAATGTGCAACTCATTTAGACTCTAACATTTAACTGTTTTTTATGTAAAGAACTACACAAGTTTGTATTTGAATCAAGTATCTGAAAGTTAAAGAGACACTCAACAGATGACTGAATCATTCATTCACCATTTAAAAACTTCATTTTCCTAGGAGATCCAGAGTGAACTGCCAGTGATGAGGTTGTTTGCATGAGTTTATAATGTGCAACCTCTGCAGTACAGAGACAGAAGGAATCAAAACACAAGCAGATCATCATTTAACATTTAGAATACTATTGTGAAGAGAAATAATGGGCTGCATCCCAACAGTATTGTGGTTTAATTTCAGTTTCAAAACAAGACACTGCTAAGCATCTTATCTGAATGATGAATAACTGTCAATATTCTGTTTTTCTTGGGTTTTGGAACCACTATGAAACAAACTTTAACAAATAATTTATTAGGTTTTAAAACGACATCCTGGAAGGGAGTAAAAAGGACACAAATATGAAACATGTGCCTCCTTCTGTATCTGTTTGCAGACAAGAGAAGTGGCAACACGGTACAGTACTGGCTGCTGTTGGACCGTATTGTCCAGCAGATGGTCCTGCAGAACGATAAAGGTCATGACCCCGACGCCGCACCGCTGGAGAACTTTAACGTGAAGAACGTCGTCAGGATGTGAGTGCTCCGATAGCCAATAAACACACAGACACACAAACGAGGACATGAAAGAAATTACGTGACTGTGAGAGTGAGGAATGCGCAGCAGTGTTAACAGCGTTGGCTCAAAATGGCTTCTCTTTAAAGTTCAGAAAAACAACTGGTTCATAAACAGGCTGGGATTAATCGCGTGTCATTCCCTCTGCAGGCTGGTCAACGAAAACGAGGTCAAACAGTGGAAAGAGCAGGCAGAGAAGATGAGGAAAGGTGTGGATGATAAGAGTTTACTCGTCCAAAAGATAAAATAAAAAAATCTTCGAGATAAAAACATGAATACAATGAATGTGTGGCTTTGATCTTTGCATCACAGAGCACTATGAACTGCAGCAAAAGTTTGAGAAGAAGGAGCGTGAGTGTGATGCCAAGACGCAGGAGAAAGAGGATATGATGCAGACGCTCAACAAGATGAAAGAGAAGCTGGAAAAGGAAACAAACGAGCACAAAAACGTCAAACAGCAAGTGGCTGAACTGACCGCACGGCTCCATGAACTCAGCACCGTATGTTAACTGTATAACAGTACCATCACGTTAAAATAAAACTACTGTTGTTAGTTTATATGCATTTTTATTTTATTATTTTGGAGCCAACTGCAGTTGTAGGATGTAAAGCACCTTGATGTATTTGCGTGTCAAGTGTCTTGAATGAAACATGAGAAACTTGGCCCCGACTTAAACCTCCCCGGTGTTTGTGAACCCTCCCTGCAGAGGCAGGCAGCAGTTGTTGTTCCCGGAGGCCCTCCTCTCGCCCCCGGCCCCCCCGGCGGCCCGGCCCTGCCTCCGCCGATGCCAGGATTCGGCGGCATGGGCCCTCCTCCTCCACCGCCTCCTCCTGGCGGGATGATGCCTCCCC